>NC_091843.1:56367536-56670566 GCF_037783145.1 Equus przewalskii
TGCCATAACCTCGTGCCGGACACGCCAGAACCACCTGCCGGACAGACCGGACCACCTGCCGGACACGCCGGAACCACCAGATCGACTCGCCGGAACCACCGCCGGACATGCAAAATCACCTGCCGGCTACGCCAGAACCACGTGGCGGACACTCCGGAATCACGTGTCGGGCATGCCGTAATCACCTCTCAGACGTGCCAGAACCTCGTGCCAGACACGCCAGAACCACCTGCCGGACAGACCGGAACCACCTGCCGGAAACGCCGGAACCACCAGCTCGACTCGCCGGAACCACCGCCGGACATGCAAAATCCACCTGCCGGCTACGCCAGAACCACTTGGCGAACACTCCCGAATCAGCTGCCGGGCATGCCCTAACCACCTATCAGGCTTGCCAGAACCATGTTCCGGACACGCCGGTACCACCTGCCGAGTATGCCGGAACCAGCTGATCCACTCCCCAGAACCACCTACTGGACACGCCAAAATCAACTGCCGGCTATGCCAGAACCACACGGCAGACACTCCGGAATCACATGCCAGGCATTCCGGAACCACCTCTCAGAAGTGCCAGAACCACATGCCGGAGACTCCGGAATCACCTGCCGGGCATGCCGGAACCACCTATCAAAGGTGCCAGAACCACATGCCGGAGACTCTGGAATCACCTGCCGGGGCATGCGTGAACCTTCTCTACGTGCCACAACCACGTGCCGGAGAGACCGGAAGCACCTGCCGAGCTCTCCGGAACCACCTGCTGGACATGCCGGAACCACCTGCCTCACAGGCCAAAATCATATGCCGGCTACACCAAAACCACTGGGTGGACACTCCAGAATCACCTTGCGGGCATGCCGGAACCACGTCATGAACAGACGGCAAACACCTGCCGGACCTGCCGGAACCACCTGCCGAGCACGCCGGAACCACCTGCTCGACTCACCAGAGCCACCTGCCGGACACACCAGAAACACCTGCGGGGTACGCCAGAACCACTTGGAGGACTCTCCGGGATCACCTGCCGGGCATGCCGGAACCACCCCTCACGTGCCAGAACCATGTGCCGGACACGCCGGAACCACCTGCCGAGTATGCCGGAACCACCTGCTCCACTCCCCAGAACCACCTGCTGGACACGCCAAAATCACCTGCCGGCTACGCCAGAACCACTCGGCAGACACTCCGGAACCACCTCCAGGACAGACCGGAACCAGCTGCCGGACACGCCGGGACCACCTGCTTGACTCGCCAGAACCGCCTGCCGGACACGCCAGAATCACCAGCCGGCTACGCCACAACCACTTGTCGGACACTCCGAAATCAGCTGTCGGGCATGCTGGAACCACCTCTCAGAGGTGCCACAACCACATGCCGGAGACGGCGGAAGCACCTGCCGAGAATGCCGGAAGTTCCTGATCCACTCCCCAGAACCACCTGCCGGACACGCCAAAATCACCTGCCGGCTACGCCAGAACCACTCGGCGGACACTCCAGAATCACCTGCCGGGCATGCCAGCACAACCTCTCAGAAGTGCCAGAAGCACGTGCCGGACAGGCCGGAGCCATCTCCCGGACAGACCGGAAACACAGGAAACACTCGCCGGAACCACCTGCTTGACTCACCGGTCCCACCTGCCGGACACGTGAAAATCACCTGCCCGCTACACCAGAACCACTTGGTGGACAAGCCGGAAGCACGTGAAGGGCATGCCGACACAACCTCTCAGACGTGCCAGAACCTCGTGCCAGACACCCCAGAACCACCTGCTGGACAGACCGGAACCACCTGCCGGACACGCCAGAACCACCGGCTCGACTCGCCGGAACCATTGCCGGACATGCAAAATCACCTGCCGGCTACGCCAGAACCACTTGGCGAACACTCAGGAATCACCTGCCGGGCATGGCGGAACCACCTCTCAGACATGCCGGAACCACATGCCAATGACACCGGAAGCACCTGCCGAGCACGCCAGAACCACCTGCTATATATAGATACATGTCTATAAACAATATTATATTGTCTGATGTGTTTTAAAATTTTATAAAATGGTATCATCTTGTCCACATCTTTTTGTAACTTGCCTTTTCCATTCAGTAATGTTTTTTGAGGTTTTTCCATACTGATATATATGTAGACCCATTCTTTTTTAACTACTATGTAGTACTTCATTATATGAATAAACTAAAGTTGTTTTCCCATTTTTTCCCTCAGAGTGAACAATGCTACAATTGATATTCATGTGTATCTTTCCTTGTGTAAGCCTTTTTCTGCGGTAGCTATCTATATGAGTTAACAAACGCTAGTTGTTGTAACCCTGGGTTCGGATAAACCTGGAGACCTTGAAACTTCGATGCCTAACACAACAAAAGTTTCTTTCTTGCTTATGTAACATCCAAGTAGATGTGTGAAGTGGGGGTGAGGGAGGGGGAGACAGCTCTATTCCACAGAACCATTCAGAGATTCAGCGTTCTGCCTCCTGTCAACGTCAACCTGTTTGTCAACATCCAGGCAGAAGATGGAGAAAGAGAAAGAGTGGAGAAGACATACTAGCTTTTTAACCTCTTGGCCCAGAAATTACTTCCACTCACACATTACTTCCACTCACCTTCCATTGGTGAGAACCAATGCACCTAAATGCAAGTTGGCTAGGAAATATTGACCCTGATTGGGCAGCCTCAGTCCCCAAAACTGTTCTACCTTTGGAAGGGGAACAAAAATTTTTGGAGGACAGCTGACTATCTCTGCCACAACACCTAAAAGTGGTGTTGCTGCTTCTTTCAAAGAAGAGTTATTCACCTTAAGGTTTTTATTCTCTGGACTTTTCTTTGTTCTGAGAATGGTGTTACGGGCTTGTGAGTCTTCGTAACAGAAATATATTAACAGAACTACTGTTAGCTTCTCTCTCTTGCCATCATATTTGATGATATGATGAAAGAGAACCATTGTTAGTTGTGAATTATTGGTGGTGGAGTGAGGGGAGGGCAACACAGCAGATTTAATTCACTGTCACTTTCCCAGACTTTGACAGATCCCTTGACTACTGCAATGCCCGGTGATCCCATCAGGAAAAATCTTATCAACTTTAAAAGAACAGACCAGAAGATCAAACTGGTTTTACCCAAATGTTATACCAACAGAAATTCCAAAGGCAGGTTTTCTGAGGTCAAGACAGCTGGAGAACAGCTAGGAGGACAGCCTGTCCTCCTTGGGGCAGGACAGAGATGGAGCTGGCTTCCACTCCTATCCGTCAAGGAGTCTAGGCTGCTTTCAGCTCTCGTGTCCTCTAGTCGCCTAACCATGACTGAAAATAGGGATAGCAAATAGAATTCTACCAAAGGCACTTGGGAATAACGTAAAACCAACCCTACACATATTTAGGATCAGTTAGTAAAGGATCAGTGCCAAGAGGACAGAAGGTATTCGGGGTAAGTAGAGTTTAAAGTCTTTCTTTTAAAAATAGGCTTTAAAAATACAGAAAACAAAACAAAAATATCTCACTTTTGGCAAAGTACCCTCCAATCACCTAAATGGCATTTCCTATAGAAAGGTAAAATTATTTTGTTAATATCAAATGCTGCTTCATTCTCTAACTACTTCAGAGTTGACAATGACATGAGACTAGGGGAAAAAAGAATAATTAGAGTTTAGTTGAGAGTACATCAGGTTCTCTATTGCGGTCAAATATTCTGCAGCCATCAAAAAAGAAGAATCATGTGTGCTGACACAGAATTGTCAAAGATATTTGTTAAATTAAAAAATGCATGTGTAGACAGTGTATGTAGCATATAAATATTTGTGTAAAAATACGAGAATATAAATACGTAAATGCACACACATGTATTCACTCGTATAGGAAAGAATGTTTCTAGTCTTATAAACACGAATCAGATAACAGTAGTTGCTGCTACCGAGGGAGACTGAGGGGTTAGGGGAATGGGCATCAGGGCTGGGAGGTAGACTAATTGGTCACCATGTACTCTTTTATGTTTGAATTTGCTATTTGCGTGTGTGTGTGTGTTTGTGTGTGAATGTGCGTGTGTTTGTGTTTAAGTGTGGGAAAGAGAAAGGTACAGTAAGTCAGTCCCACTGCCTACTGAGAATGGTGTTTCAAGTTAAGGATTAAAATTCAGTGAAAGTAAATTGAGTAATCATCATTTGAAATTAAGAGAAAAGAAAAGCCAGATATTACAAGACTTCCCCTCTATTTTTTCTAAGTTGCTGATTCTCAAACTGGTTTTGGCCCAACACACTGATGACAGGATCCACCCCATTAAAGGACAGCCACTCCTCCTGAAAGTGATTCTCAGTTGGGGGCTGCATACCCTGTAGGACCAGGACAAGTGGCCTTGGACTTGTTCAAGGGGCTGTGTGCAGAGAGGAATGGAGGAACAACAGAACGAGCAGAAGAGTCCTAGAAATGTCATCATATAATGGTTTACTTTAGAGAATCATATCCCTATAAAACTATTAGACATGTTTTTACAACTATGATTGCCTTGTATCCCCTTTTGTGACCAGGGTAGATTATTTTAAAATATATTTCTATGTGTTCTATTTGGGGCAGAGTTCTCTGGACTGCACAGGGCCATCTTGCTAGCTAACACGTCTTGCATTAAAATGTTTCTGGTCTGGGGCCAGCCTAGTGGCATAGTGGTTAAGTGCGCATGTTCCGTTTAGGCAGCTGGGGGTTCACTGGTTCAGATCCTGGGTGCGGAGATGGCACCGCTTGGCAAGCCATGCTGTGGTAGGCGTCCCACATATAAAGTAGAGGAAGATGGGCATGGATGTTAGCTCAGGGCCAGTCTTCCTCAGTGAAAAGAGGAGGATTGACAGCGGTTAGCTCAGGGCTAATCTTCCTCAAAAAAAAAAAAAAAAGTTTCTGGTCTGAACTAAACCCAATACAGAGCTCTGTTTCTTTGCTATCCTAACCTAAAGGGTAGCATATGAGAACCATGGGGGAAGAGAATGGGGATAGTGTCCCTTGGTGATTCTAATACCGCCCCCAACCTAACACTCACACCCACTCACTTACCAGCCATCCTTGGGGAATAAATAGTTCTAAATCAAAGATCAAACTCGTTGCCCATTGGTCATTATAACCTTCCACTGAAGAGGGAAATTAAACTGAATCTAAAGAAAGTTTCACCAAATTCTTCTCTCTGTGCTAAAAGGAAGAAAATTACCATAACAATTCTAATAATTTTTGATCGTAGTGTAATACAGCTGAGGCATACCTGGGACATACGTGGATACTTTATGGAGTGACACTTTCCAAAAATTCCTGTGGATTTTGACTTAAACTTTTGCTTTTCCTACAAACTTACTAATCAACCTTATCAAAAGGAAATTTGTGACATACCTAAATGTTAAGAGACCAGGGAACAAAGTTAGGGCTGGAAATAGTGACCTGATTTCACTAGATATTGCAAGAAAATTACTGATATATAGGTCACTGTTTTTTTCTACCAGAAGGGTCTGACTAAATTAGGTTACAGCCTGCAGGCTCTTCACCTGTCTCTCGCATAAATAAAATTTCCCAAGAGTGCCTTCTCAGCCCTACTCATTGGATGACTGGCACAAAGACATTTCAGCCAGTGTAAATTACCTTTTGGTTTGTGTGTTTCAGGAGAAACACAGCTCCCTCAAATGGGTATGGTATGCAAATTTACTCAAAGCCAAAGCTGAGTGATAAAATAGTCTCTAAAAGGACCCTTCTCTGCCTAAGATTCTAGAATTCTATGATTGTAGGATATGGAATAGAAATTAATGAGATGTGTTCCATGTACACGAACAGATCTAGGATTAGAAGTATGTCATAACTTGAAGACAACTCAAAATTTATTTTTAGGCTGCGTGAATCTTTCAAGGTTCTGGATTTCAGAAACAAACCCCACTGTAGCTCGTGTAAGCAAAAAAAAAGAATTTTATTAAAGGTTTGAAGTAGTTCTCAGAATCTCAATAAGGGCCAGAGAATCAACCATAGATGCTCTGAGACAAGGAGCCACATGCTCCTGGGGATGGCTCCAGGGGACACCCCACTGTCGGTAGGTACAGACAGCCCAGCTCTTGCCCCCACTGGTGGACACCAGAAGCTGCTGCTAGAACCTCTGGCCACCGTCTCTGCAAGTTGCCACCTCTCCCTCTCCCTGCCACAACGGATTCCTTGAGGTACCTCGCTCACTTCCGCATGGAGGTCTCAGTCAGTTGGGACTGATTGGCAGAACCTAGACCCTATATCCCCAAATCTAACATGTCAAGAAAATTTCTGAATTCTCGGGAGCACAAACTCTTTGAAATTAGTACATTCTCCAAATATAAAATGGGTCCAAATGTAATGGATGTCCAAAAAGTACGACAGAGGTCCCCTTCAGTGAAGTAGTTTAACCTCAGCCTCCCCCAGGCGCCTGGAGAGACGGAGTCACACCTTTCCAGGTGAGTTAATGCCCCAGGGGGCAAACTCTTGCCCAAGGGGACAGGGGGAGTGGGAAAGAGCTGGCAGATAAATTATCTTCCCTTCCTTTCTCCTGATGGTCTGCCTTGAGATGCAGTAGTTTATTTGGTCTTACTGAACACATCCCATGAGATGGAGCATTCACTGTACTTGCTACCAATAACAGGCTCACTCAAGGCCCCCTCACGTTTGCCTCTGCCTCACTCCCCTCTGCCTCACTCCTGCTCCCCTGAGACTGCACCTCCCTAAAAAGTGGCAGCTCATAAGCTTTTCCTTTAGGCTCTGGTTTCTAAACGGAACTCAGGCTACAAGAGCATCTTATTGCAGATGCAATATATTCTCACTAGGGTCTTTGCCTGGTCTCTGTGGCCAGCTCCAATTATTTTCCCTCGAAAACTAGTGATAGAACCTCATGCTGATTTGTAAAGTTTTTGTGTTGAAAACTTCATGTCTACTATCTCTAATTTATTTTTGCCTTATGTGCATAAAAAAAGAATTATTCATTGGGAGATTGGGTTGTGAGAGTGGGGGTGGAGGAATTAACTTGTCAACTCTCAGATTCACTAAGAGTCTCCTAGCTTCTAGCTGACACGGCTTCATGCTTTGTTACAGCATGTCTCTGTGCCCTCCCTCAGGTTATTTTCTCTTCTAAGAAGCCATTTGCTCTTCCTTTATTAAGACAGTCAAATGCTTCTTGTCCTTGAAAACTAATCTTGGGTGTCTCCTCTTTAAGGAGACTCTCCTGAGGACCCCCAACCACATCTCTAATTGATGTCGAGCTTTGTATTCCTATAATACCCTGTGCATCATGCTTATGGGCTACACCAGACTTCAGTTATTGGTCTATTGGCCTGTCTTCCCTAAAAGATGGTAAGCTTCTCGAGGGCAAAGACCATGTCTCATTTGACCTTGTAGCCCTCGATTCAAGCATTGTAACTGGCACATAATGATTATGCAATAAAAAGTTGCTGAGAAAATGAATATTCATGGAATAACTGACTGAACAATTCCAATCAAGGTCCCGTGCCGTGTGTGGCAGTGCCTGAAGAAATCCTCTATCCTATCCCCTCTCTGGGTAGAGGAGCTGCTCCACCCTTCCACTTACCTGTGAGATAGTCGTAAGGGCACTGCACCCTCAGAGCTGAAAACTCCCTGTAATTTCCCTAGGTAGGAAGAAAACCCTACGAAAAGGTTCAGTGTCATGTTTGCTTGGTTCCTGAGTGAGTGAGTGAGGGTGCTGAGAAATTAAATTTCTACTAGAAAATTAAGTAAAGTGTAATTTCTCCTAGAACTTGCCTCATAGATGACCAAGTTTTTGGCATCCACATACTACTTCACCAGTGGACAAAAACAGTTGTTAAGAAAAGACATTTAATTGCTCCCATATTTGGCAGCCCTCTGTCCCATATGTCTAAGGTTAGTCCTCTTTTCAAATACTTGTCCAAATATGTCCTAATCTTCGGTTTAGAAACTATATAGTCATTCATTTATTTATAGGCTCATTTAACAATATTTGTTGATGCTGCGATGGTTCTGTTTCAGGCTAAGGATGCAACAGTGAGCAGAACAAAGATCATCCTTTATGGAGCTTGCGTTTTAATAGCAGAGGTATACCAACATTGCAATCTTTATGCAATGATTCTTTCTTTCAACAAATATTTATTAAGTATTACTATGAACCACATGGCAGAGATACGGGGGTGACTCATGGAGGTGACTCTCTAGATCAAATCATTACACAAATAGATAATAACAAATGGTGACGACTGTTATGAAGGAAAAACAGATTAGAGGAGATCCAAATCTAGATGGGGCTGGACGTGGCCAAGGAAGGCTTCCTTGGGAACTGACAATCAAACCGTGTCCAGAAGGATCATAACTAGTAAGATAAAGAGAGTGTTAGAAGCTCGTTCCAGACGGCACTGCTAACGTATGCAAAGGGATACTGCACATTCGGGGATCTGAAAGGAGCCCAGAGTAGCTGGAGAACCAGGAAAGAAAAAGAGGAATGCAGGAAAGGTGGTCTGGGCCAGATCATGGAGGGTTCCAGGTCATTTAAGGAGTCTTGTTGCTCACATTAGGGCATGACAGATAAGAGAAGACTGAATGAAGTGGTTGGGAAAAACTCGTTCATGAACTTCAAAGTTATTAGTGTGTATTCTTTTGGTTTGCATTCTGGTGTAAGCAGTTGAGCTTTTTTTTTTTTTTTAAAGATCGGCATCTTGGCTAACATCTATTGCCAATCGTCCTTTTTTTTTTCCTTCTTCTTCTCCCCAAAGCCCCCTGGTACATAGCTGTATATTCTAGTTGTAGGTCCTTCTGGCTCTGCTATGTGGGACACCGCCTCAGCATGGCCTGATGAGTGGTGCCACGTCCGCGCTCCAGGATTGGAACCAGCACAACCCTGAGCTGCGGAAGCAGAGTGTGCGAACTTAACCACTCAGCCACAGGGCCAGCCCCGAGGATTTTTTTCTTTTAAACTGTTTGTAGCATATAGAAATTGGTAGTATTAAAAAGTGGTCTAACAATTTTCACTAAAAAGAACTCAGATTTAGTATGTAATTTGGGAAACTGAATCTATTGAAGAGACTAAACCTCAGTTGACTATATTTGAGTTTGAATGTGAGCATGTTTTTATTTATCTGCCAGGGTTTCAACTAGTATGTGCCTTCCTACCCTATTGCTGATACATCATAACAAGAACATTCTAATTTTCATGCATAAAAGATGAAAATATTTTTCTTTTGCAAAGAATCAAATGATTCTGCACAGTTGTTTATTGTTTCCTGGGTGACATCTGGTGGATAAAAATGGAAATGCAGTTTTATATAGCTTAAGAAAGGTGAAGTTCTCAAATTCCATTGGTATGAAATCATTAAAGAATGTGAGCTGAATTGGTTGAAAATTAATTTTGCTTACATTTTGATACTTATACTATCCACAGCAAGAAGGCGTTATGGTATCAGGTGTGATGGAGAGAACATTCCGGTGCTCTGTTGGATTCGGCAGGCCTTGAGTTCTGCTCAAATCTCTCACAGTAAATTGATAACTGATCTGCTTTTTTGCTTTTTAAAGAGCTTCCAAAGTGAAGTAACAGATTAGCTACAGATGGACAAGAATCAGATTGATATTAGACTTCTCGGTGGCAATACTGGATAGAAGAGACAACAGAATGATATCTTCAATGTTCTGAGGAAAATTTCTTTCTATGTAGTTTTCTCTTGAGGCAAACTCTCCCTCAGATGGGAGCAAATAAAAGCGTTTTTCGACATGCATGGGTATGAAAGTCAACCTTCCACGAGTCCTCTCTGAAAGAGTTACTAATTTCAAACATCCCCTTTATCAAACACCGTTTCAGTTTATTTTTAGGTATTTTCTTTTTTGCTATTGCAATTTGGGTCTTTATTTCCATTACGTTTTCTTTCTTTTTTTATTGAAGTATAATTTACATATATCCATTATGTTTCTCACAGGTTGTTGTTTGTCTAGACAAAGGCAGTTGATTTTTACACACTGATTTTGTATCCAGCCATCTCATAAGTTCTCATATTGTTTGCAATAGATTTGTAACTGAGTTTCTTGGGTTTCCCAGGTATACAGTTATCTGTAAATAGAAATAAATGTTCCTCTCTTTAAATGTTTATACCTCTTATGTCTTTGTCTTGTCTGATTGCATTGGTTAAACCCCTAGAACTATGCTAAATAATAATGGTGACTATAGATATAATTGTCTTGCTGTTGACTTTAATGGGAATGCTTCTAGGGTTTCCTCATTAAATATAATGCTGGCTTTTAAGAAATATCTATCTTTCCTATTTTACAAAGATTTTAAAAAATCAAGTACGGATGTTGAAATTTGTCAAATCCCTTTCCAGCATATTTGGAAAAAAATCACACAATTGTTTTTCTCTTTTAATCTACTTTGTCAGCCAGAGTTCAGTTGCAGAAAACAGAAAGGAATTTAATACAGGGAATGAACTGCTTACAAATCAATGGAGAGCTGGAGGAGCATGCTCTCAGAACCACACTGCAGAACTGGCCCACCAAGAGACCTGCTCCCTCTGCCACAGTCAGGTAGTTCCACTCTTATCTGTTAGCTCCAGGAGCACACCATCTTAATGTGATCTGGGAATGAGCAGTGGTACCCAGGTACCCAGAATTCTTAGCTCCAGGAACACAACTTCTTATTTGTCACCTGTGGATCAGGAAACTGATGGTAGAACTGTCAGCTCCAGAGTGTCACCATTTCTGCTATAATCTACCCCAGGGAAACGTATGCCACAGACACCACCTCTTTCTCTATTTAATCAGAGTTCTGAAGTCAAGTTTCCCACTTGTGCTTCTGATTGGCAAAACATAATTTACATTGAGGACCCTAGCTGTAAGGGAGCCTGGGAAATGATGATTCTGAGCTTTTTCAGCCTATGCAGTTTAGAATAACACAATACAAAGAGAACGAAAAGATGCTGAGTGAGCCAACCAACTGTACCCAACCACCACCTAACATAGTGAATAATATTGAATCATTCTTATGATCCTAGGGGGAAAACAACCTATTTTGCTTTTGATTTTCTAAGGTGCTACTGGATTCAGTTTTCTAAAACTTTGATAAACATTTTTTGTGTCAATATTCATAATTGATTTTTTCCAGTAGTCTTTTTGTGCTATTGTTGTCTGTTTTTGGTAATAAGTATATGCTGTTTTTAGTGTTAGAATTTGGACACTTTTCCTCTTTTTGCCTCTGCTCCAGAACAATTTCAAAAGCAATAGAGGCTATCCATTCTGTAAGATTTGGTAAAACGGGCCTGTGAAGTCCTCTGGGCCTGGTGCTCTTTGGGAGCCTACCATTTTGATAACTTTTTCCTTTTTCTTAAGTTTTTAATATTTAATGTTTAAATTTTTAATTTACTAATTTCATTAAATTGTATTTTTTTAGAAAAATGATTCATTTCACATGAATTTTCAAATTTATTTGCAGATAATTAAGCAAAATAGTCTCCTGTGATTCTTCTATTTTCCTTTGTATTTCTTATTATGTATATTTGTGCTTTCTTAATTATTTTTGAGTGGGTTAGCTAGTGGTTTATCTATCTTAATTTGTTAAATTTATTCATTGGGATCACCATTTCTCTGTTTTTTATTTTATTATTTTCTACTTTCACATTTCCTTTTTCCTTTTTCCTTTTTTCCTCTTTTGGTTGTTTATAAACTGGGAGTAAGAAAAGCTTTTTCAACTATGAATACAAATCTAGAAGCATTAAAGAAAATACTAAAATATTGACAAATCTGACTATGTAAAATAAAAAGAACTTTTTCAAAGCAAAAGTCACAAATTAAAAGCCTAGAGGAAAATACCTGCAATTTAAATCACAAAATTATATCACAATCACCCAATTGATAAAGAGCTCTTAAAAACTGGAAGCAGAAAGACCAAATATCAATGGGGAAAAGATGTGAACAGAGAGTTCAAAGAAAAAGAAAGCAGAGGTCCTTCAACTCATGAAAAAAAGGCTGACCTTCACTCATAATAAGAGAAAGGCATATTAAAATTACTGGACGGTACCATTTTTCACCTATCCAGATTGTCAAAAATCCAAAAACTCAAAGAAATATTGTGATGGCAAGTAATAAAGAAAGAGGCACCCTCAGGCATTGCTAGTGGGAGTGCAAACTGGTACAATTCCAGTGGAAAGGAATTTAGCAATATCTAGCTACATTGCATTTATCCTTTGACTCAGCAATTCCACTGACGATACACTTCCCCAAATATGAAAGACTAATGAATCATTACTTGCAGCAACAAAAGATTGGAAAGAACCGAAACATCTGTCAGTAGATGACTGGTTGAATAAAATAATGGAGTCTTATGCATCCATTTTAAAAAATGAGGAAGACTTCTGTGAACTGATATCACGTAAGTTTTTAGGAAATATTCATAAGTGAAAAATGTTAAGTTGTAGAGTATTACATATAATATGTGTTATGAGTTGAATTGTGTCTTCCAAAAGGATATGCTGAAGGCCTAATGTCCAGGACCTGTGAATATGACCTTTTTTGGAAACAGGGTCTTTGCAGATGTAATCAAGTTAAGATAAAGTCATACTGCATTAGGATGGACCCTAATCCAATGACTCACGTCCTTACAAGAAGAGAGAAATTTGGACACAAAGACAAACACACAAGGAAGAAGGCCATGCGAAGATGGAGGCAGAGACTGGGGTAATGCTTCGACAAGCCAAGAAACACCACAGGTTGCCGGCAACCACAAGGAGCTGGGAGAGAGGCACGGAACAGACCCTCCCTCCGAGCCCCCAAGAAGGAACCAGCCTTGACTTTAGACTTCATTTTGGATGTGTTTGGAAGCAAGACTTCTTAAATATACCTTGTCGTATCGTTTTGACTTTACATATATTACAAATTTTACATATTTTTTAAAAAGTAACCCAAAAAGGGAAAAAAAGAGGAAAACACTGAAATTGAACAAAATCAAAAGAACCCAACTATACACAAATTGATTCCATACCCATACAGAGAAAAGACAGATTTCAGAAAACTTTTGAACACAGTACTCTGAGTGGATATCCTGTGCAAGACGTATTCTAAGGACAAAAAGAACTGCAAAATGATCTTAAACTTCGCTCAGTAGGTTTACTATTAGTGGTTATATTAGAATTGTAATTTGAAACCAAATAATTGTTGCAAGAAAAAGCAAATACCTAAATATGTTGATATTTTAAGGAACCAAGATTTTCAGTGTAAGGGAAAAGAAATGCAAATAGAAGATAAGGAAAGACAATCCTCTGATGTTAAATTAGAATTGGTACAAAATGTAAGAAATGAAACTATACAATAAAAATTTTTGTAACTCTGACCCCTGAAAGGGCCTTAGAAGTGGGGACCCAGGCAGCTGCCTAATCTGTACATTGCAAAGGCCTTCTCTGGTTTTCCATTTCTTAGATTTTTAATCATTTTTTGGAATTTTCCATCCTAATAAATCCTTAATAACCTTAAACAAAGCAGTCAACTTGCTTGTTGTTCCCGTATTTCTTTAGAGTATCCAGCCTAGTGTCGCCCCTTGCAGAGACCACTCAATTCAGGTTGTTGACTGACTGATTTCCCCTGAGGCTGCCGGGTTATTGTAGACTAACAGCTACAGGAGTTTAGATGGTGCTACAGCAGCAGACCTCATTTTGGGCGAAAGCTCAGTATATAACTTAGAGAAGTTTTACCTTCTCAACACACTCAAGCTACCTACTTCCTCCTACTTCGTGAGGAAAGGAGAGCAGCTATCTTCTCTCCGTATCTACCAACCATCTTGTGCAGTAACCCTCCAGTCAGGAAGAGCCCATGCCCCTATCAAAGCCCGAATTTTCCACTTGTGTCCTGGACTCCAGGGCACAAACACCCTCTACTAGTCCCCACCTTGAAACACAACCCAACAACAACAAAGATCACACATCTTTCATCAGACATCTTCTTCCAGCTGCTGCTTCATTTCTCGGATCACCTACGTCACAAAATCATCAAAATAGTTGTCTAAAGACATCATTTCTACTCCTCACATTCATTATCTCCTCAACCCTCTCAGCCAGTCTCTGGTCCTCACCACCCCACTGGCACTGCCCTTGTCAGGGTGGCCCATGGCCTCCTTTGTTGCCAAATCCAACCACCATTTCTGTTTTCATCTCACTCAACCTCTGGGCAGTGGACTACACAGTTGATCTTTCTCTTTTTGAAATACTTTCTTCCATAGAAGTCCAGTTTTCCTCCCTTCTCACAGATTCCTTCTGAGTCTCCTCCTTCTTCGGTCTGTGGTCACCCATGTTGGAGGGCCCTTGGACGCAGCTGTCAGACTTCAATTTATACTCTCCTTGAGTCATCTCATTCAGCCTTATGTTAAATATTTTCTACATAGAGATGAAGAACAAATTCACACTTTTAGCTTGAATCTCTTTCCTGAGCTTCTGAAGCATTCATTCATCCAGTTGCCTGTTGAACATCTCTACCTGGAGTCAGGCTGCCTAGGTTTGTATTCCAGTCCCTACTTCTGTGCCCTTGTGTTACTAGCTTTATCTGTGAAGTGGAGATGATAATAGCACCTACTTCACTAGGTTATTTAGAACAGTGCTGGCACAAAGGAAGTGCTCAATAAATACCCTATTTCTTTACTTGTTTAAATTCCTTATTAGAAGTTGAGAGAAGGAACCTTGTTTACGTGTCTAATTCAACAGTGAATTCTCGAGGCCTGTCATATAGTAGGAGCTCCATATTGATTTAATGAATGAATGAATGAAAGAATTTCTTCAAAGGAGGAAAAGCAGTGCATCCAAAAATCAGCTGAATTGCCACTGGCTGTGCCTTGGCTGGAGAGGTCATCCATGGCTTTTTTCCAACTTCCCAGCACAGTGTCTTTGGAATTTTTGTTCTCGTTGATCAAGTCCTAGGAGCGAAATGGCATTCCTGCCTCTGGTATCTGATAGCGTGGGCCATGTGTCTATTTTTTTTGTTTTTAATGTGAAACATAGTTTATTGTTCAAACCCATCAATACAGTAATGCTTTTTCATTTAGACTCAGTTTCACAAGCACTTAATAGAAACCTAGAAAGAAGTTCTATTATGTAAAAATCTATATATGTATATCTATAGAAAGATATAGATACAATAGAAATATATATTTATATATGACTGGAATAAATTTAAGTATGACAACGAAAGAATTTTCTTGGCGGTCAGAAAACAGGGACCGGGTACAGGGGGTCGGTTTGGAAGATTTTGCCGAATAAGAGTACATAAGGGCAGGAAAAAAGGTTGAACAAAGGTTTTTACAAAGCAGCGCACAGAGTAGCCCGGGTCCCACCACCCAGCTCCGCGCCCCCGGCCCGCGCCCCCGCCCGCGCCCCCGCCCCGCCCTGAGCCCCGCCCCCGCCCCCAGCCCCCAGCCCCCAGCCCCGCTCCCAGCCCCGCTCCCGCCCGCTCCCCGGCCCCGCCCCCAGCCCCGCTCCCGCCCGCTCCCCGGCCCCGCCCTCAGCCCCGCTCCCAGCCCCGCTCCCGCCCGCTCCCCGCCCGCTCCCCGGCCCCGCCCCCAGCCCCGCTCCCAGCCGCGCTCCCGCCCACTCCCCGCCCGCTCCCCGGCCCAGCCCCGCTCCCCGGCCCCGCCCACACCCCGCCCGCTCCCCGGCCCAGCCCACACCCCGCCCGCTCCCCGGCCCAGCCCTGCATCCCGGCGGAACCCGGTGGAGCCGCGCCGCGCTGGGAACCGTCTGCAGAGTCAGGAGCTCCCCCGCCCCCGAATTCCCCAGGCCTGCGTGGCCGCGGCAGCCCAAGCCGGTCAGCGAGGAAAGATGGCCGCCCTGACGACGGTCGTGGTGGCGGCGGCGGCCACCGCTGTAGCCGGGGCTGTGGCGGGGGCGGGCGCGACCCCCGGGACCGGCGTGGGAGCAGCGCCTGTGCCGCAACAGGTAAACCGAGGAGGGCTGGGAGCCTCTCTGGTGGCTGGCGTGGGCCTGAGGGGGCTGCAGGTCCCGGAGGCGGGACGGGTCCCCCGCCCTCGCTGAACAGGTGTCTTCTGCAGCGCGGCCCCGGGAGGCGGGAGGCGCGGGGTTAGCCTCCCTTTGCTCGCGGCCTGGCGCACGCCGGGCGTTGCGCTTTGTTCTCTTGTGCATTAAGCTGCTCTTGTAGAGCCACGTCCATGTGGTTTTGGAATCAAGAAAGACCTGGGTGGAAACCTGGCTCTGCCGCTTCCTAGCGTGTGATAGGAACATACTTATCCTCTAGGCGACTCAGTTTCTTCTCTGAAAATTGGAGCTAATAATATGCACCTTCTCGAGCCGTGGACATCTGTCTGGGAAGCCCCTGGGACAATGCTTGGTTGGAGAGGGATTCAGTGCCCAGTAACTGGTGGCTGATGTATTGCACCTGCGCTGGGAACACAAAGAGGAATCCAATATGGGATGGTCCGAGGCAGATGAGTTCCCAGAGATCCTCTTAGGACCCCTTTCTCCGCAGTAAGAACCAGAGGATCCCTGAAAGAGATTGTTGGATCCAGTGGCTCAAGGCAAAGATCTTGACTCCTCTCATTCTCTCACAGACCACACCCAAAGCATGGGCAATTCCTGCCTGTTCTGCCTTCAGGATAAGTCCAGAATCCCACTGTTCTCACTGTCTCCAGTGCTGCTGCCCTTGTCCACACTGTCATTTCTCCACTGGCTGAAATACTTTTCTGATTGGTTTCTATTCTTTCACTCTTTCCTTCCCAAAGTATTCTCAACACCCAGGGCAATTCAGTCTAATAATGACACTCTTCTGCTCAGAACCCTCAGAGTAAACCCGACGTCTTTACCATGGTTTTCAGGGTGTATGAGCTTCCCCCACCACGGCCCTCTCACCTCTTCTCCAGTCCTCTGCAACCATACCAGCTTCGTGGTCCCTCAGACATGCCAAGGACTCTCCTGCCTCATATATCTTTGCAATTGCGATAGCTTTGCAATTGCTATTCCCTCTGCTTGGAATGCTCTTCCCTCATGGTCCCATGGCTAGCACTGTCACTGCCTTCAGATATCTTTGTTCAAATGCCATCAGCTCAATGATCCTTTCCATGACCTCCCCAAACTGAATCCCCTTTTCCAGCACACCGTGTTGCCTTTTCCGGTTTTATTTTTCTCCATAGTGCTTATTACCATGTAATATATTACCTATTTTTTTATTGTCTTTCTCCACCTGCCGCTGCCCCCCACCGTGGGAATGTAAGCTCTATGAGGGCAGAAACTACTGGAAGTTTTACTCACTACTGCATTCCCAGCTCCAAGAACTGTGCCTGTTTAGTTCATAGTAGGAACATCGCAGACATGCACTGAATATTTGTGGATCACTCCAAACCTGAAGGAAGGCTATTGTGAGCTGAGGACAGGTTCCATGTTTTTCTTCCTCTAAGAAAATATAGTGATTTTCTGTCTTTACTTGTATAAGTTCAGGAAATTCCACTTCAGGCCAATTTTCTCACACATCGTCTGTAATTCTCTTTATTATTCTAATTCTGGCCCAAATGTCTCAGGGAAAAAAAAATATAAAATATATAAAGACACACATAAAATATTTTTAAGTAACTTAAGAATATATTTTTGAATGTATGATCCTAGTAGTTTAGCCATCTTGCTGGCTTTCTCCATACAACCTTTCTGGCTTACTCTAGTTCACAGTGACTTGTTCTCTAGATTCTTGTAACCATGTTTTACCTCCTGGTTTACATTTCTCACAAGCTGCCTAATGTTATTGATGCAGACTTGTATTACTCCTCTATGGTGATTCTCAGAGGTTTGCCTTTCCAGGGGTTGGATCAGAATCACCTGTGGAGCTGGTTCAACTGTTTTATCAGTTTCCTACATTTAGCAACGTCTGGAGACATTTTTGGATGTCATGACATTGTGGGGAGGGGTGGGGCAAAGGTGTGCTATTAGCATCTAGTGGGCAAAGGCCAAAGGACAGCCCCCTACAACAAAAAATTATCTGGTCCAAAATGTCAGTAGTACTGAAGTTGAGCCCCCCTGCTTCATCTTCTCTTACTGCCTTAGGGAAGACAGAGCCTCGTAGTTGACAATCATAGCAGTAATGCGGTAGAATTCCTCAAGGGTGTTTGGGCTTTAAAACAGAATTGTAACCGTTGCTGTACCATATTATGAGATTTTCAAGTTTAGCTGTGATATCCCTCTTTATACTTCTGTCACATGCTGCACACATGCCCAAACACTCAGATTCTACAGCCTAACACTGAACTCGAATATTTGTCATATGATTCAATCAGTGAGTGTTCCTATTGACTCTAACAGTGAAACCAACTAATATTTTCTTGAGAAGAGAGAATTTTCCTGATGACATTCTCATGATGTTAGAGATGCCCACCAAAATATCCAAAATTCCTATATTAGTCTGCTGTCCATAACAAAATACTACAGACGAGGGCTTAAACAACAGAAAATTTTTTTTATAGCTCTGGATGGGAGAAGGTGGTGTCAGAATTGATTTCTGGTGTGACCTTTCTTCTTGGCTTGTAGGTGGCCACCTTCTCGTGTGTCCTCGTGTGGCCTTTCCTCTGTGCCTGTGCAGAGAGACAGAGAGAGAGAGCTCTCTGGTGTTGCTTCCTCTTCTTATAAAGATACCAGTCCTATTAGATTAGGACCCCACTTTTATGACCTCATTTAACCTTAATTACATCTTAAAGGCCCCATCTCCAGATATAGTCACAAAGAGGGTTAGGGCTTCAACACACAAATTTTGGGGGAACATAATTCAATTCATAACAGTTCCCTTAAATTATTTTGGAGTAATTATCTTTGAAATTTTCAAATGATTTTTTATTGTGTTTTATTCTACAACCTCCTTAGGATGTGAAATCTCATAAATTTCTTACCTATTATGAAAAGTAATAATACCTTATCTATGTACCTTTTTAATATTTGTATATTATTTGTTCATTATCCCCCCCCATTGCTTTTCAAGACTGGAGATGACAAATCTCTTTACCCTCCTCTCAAATGCCACTTTCTTGTTGATCATTTTAATTGTTGAATTATTACTGTTTTGAAGTATTCCTAACAGATCACACTAGGTATGTCCTCGTTTTGTACGAGGATAGGGCTGTGTCTTCTGTTTTGTTTTATTTCTGTTGACCTTCCCTGTGATGGTCTAAATTTTATGGCCCGTGGCTGCCTGGAGTAGTCCTTGAGTAATAACTACATTCCTTCTCTGACTTTAAATGAATTTCCTCTAGAAGATCATGCACATGTGTAGGGCTCTGTCTTTGTCCAAGTGTGGTAGGCTGAATAATGGCCCCCCAAGGATGTTCATGTTCTGATACCCAGCACCTCTGACTATGTGACCTTGCATGGCAAAAGGGACTTTGCAGATGTGATTAAATAAAGGGTCTTGAGACAGGGAGTTATCCTGGATTAGCTGGGTGGAACTAATTATTCACAAAGGTCATTATAAGAGGAAGGCAGAAGGATCAGAGCCAGTAATAGAAGATGTGACAATGGAAGCAGGAGGATGGAGTGATGTGAAGAAGGGACTATCAGCCATGGAATGAAGGAAACCTCTAAAAGCTGGAAAAAGTAAGGAAGTAGATTCTCCCCTGAAGCCCGCAGAAGGAATGCAGTCCTGCCGACACCTTAATTTTAGACTCGACCACCAGAACTGTAAGAGAATAAATTTGCATTGTTTAACCCTGTAAGTTTATGGTAAACTAATTTGTGGTAAGTTTGTTACAGTAGCAATAGGAAACTAATATATAAGACCAGAGAAGCCCCTAAGTCCTCATCTTTGGCTGAACTGGAAGTTCTGTGCAAGCAGGAAGTGAAGGCTAAGGTTGAATTGTAAACTACCTGCCTGAGTATTGAAGGTGTGTCCCAGCATGCACACAGACCCCTCAGCAAAGGCCGGGAGACTCACTGGTTCAAGGCATCCAAGAAAATTTCTGACCAACCAAATGATAACTAAGGTAACTAAGCAGAGATTTCAGTGCTGTAGAAACGAAGAATACAGACTTTACAGAATTGGTTCAGGAAAGTGCCTAAACAAACAGCAACAACAGCAAACCTTGGGGATGGGAAAGAATCTCATTTTCAGAATTACCACATTCTATTTTTTAAAATAGGTTTTTAACAAAAAAAAATTGTGAGACATGCAAAGAAACAAGAAACTGTGGTCCACACATAGGAGAATTTTTTTTTAAGCAGTGAAAGAAACTGTCCCTAAGGAAGACTGGATGTTGGTTATAATAGACAAAGATTTTAAACCAGCTGTTTTAAATACATTCAAAAAACTAAAAGAAATCATGGCTAAGGAACTAAAAGAAAGTATGAGAATGATGTCTTACCAAAGAAAAAATGTCTATAAAGAGATTACAATTATAAAGAAGAAGCAAATGAAAATTCTGGAGTTAAAAAGTACGAGAACTCAAATGAAAAATTCACTGGAGGGCCTCAACACCAGATTTGAGCTGGCAGAAGAAAGAATCAGCAAACTTGAAGCTAGGTCAATTCAGATTATCTACAGTGAGGAACAGAAAGAAAAAAAGAATGAAGAAAAATGAACCAGAGCCTCAGAGTCCTGTGAGAAACCATTAAGCATTATGCATAATGAGAATCTCAAGAGAGGAGAGAGAAATGGGCAAAAAAAAAAAAAAAAGAAAAAAATTTCAAGAAATAATGGCTGAAAACTTCCCAAGTTTGATGAAAAATATTAATCTACACATTGTTAGAGCTCAGTGAATTCTAAGTAGAATAAACTCAGAGATCCATACCTAGACACATCATAATCAAACTATTGAAAGACAGAGACAAAAAGAAAATCTTAAAAGTACTGAAAGAGAAGCAACTCAAGACATACAAAGGATCCTCAATAAGATTAACAGCTGATTCTTATCAGAAACCTTGGATTCCAGAAGGCAGTGGGATGACATAGTCAAAGAGCTGAAAGAAAAGGACTCTCAAACAATTCTATGTCCAGCAAAATTATTCTCTAAAAATGGAGAAATTAAGACATTCCCAGATAAACAAAACTATGAGAATTCATTGCCAGCAGTTCTGCCTTAGAAGAAATATTAAAGGAAGTCCTTCAAGCTTAAATAAAAAGACACTAGACAGTAATTCAAATCCACATGAAGGATAATGTGAATAATATGACTAAAGAGTACTGGTAAAGGTAAATATAGGGGTAAATATAAAAACTAGTATAAATGTATTTTTTTGTTCATAACACACTTTTTTCGGAAAATAGAAGAGGGAACACTTCTCAACTCATTTGATAAGACCAGTATTACCCTGATATCAAAATCAGACAAAGACATCATAAGAAAGAAAATATCAGACCAGTATCTCTCATGAATACAGATGCAAAAATTCTCAACAAAATAGTAGCAAACCAAATCTAACAACATATGCAAAGGATTGTACACCATGATCAATTGGGACTATTCCAGACTTGCAGGGTTGGTTCAACATATGAAAATCAATCATTATAATAGAAAATATTAATAGAATAAAGGACAAAAACCACATGATCATCTTAATAGATGTAGAAATATTGATTGACAAAATCCAACACCATTTCATGATTAAAATATTCAATAAACTAGCAATATAAGGGAACTCCTCAACCTGATAAAGGTATCTATGAAACACCCACAGCTAACATAATACGTAATGATGAACAATGAAAAGCTTTCCCCATGAGATCAGGAACAAGACAAGAATTCCACTCTCACCACTTTATTCACTGGAGATTCTAGCCAAGGCAATTAGGCATGAAAAACAAACAAAAAGCATCCAGATGGAAAAGAAGTAGTAAAATTATCCTTATTTGCAGGTAGCATGATTTTGTATATATTAAAGAATCCACAAAAAAACTACTAGAGCTAATAAGTTCAGCAGGATTGCAGGATACAAGAGCAACATACAAAAATCACTTATACTTCTTTATGCTGGCAATGGACAATCCAAAAATGAAATTAAGAAAATAATTCCATTTACAATGGTATCATAGAATAGAGTACATAGGAATGACTGACTTTAACAAAAAGGTACAACGCTTATACTCAGAAAACACTGCGGGCTGGCTCTGTGGCCGAGTGGTTAAGTTCGTGCGCTCCGCTGCGACAGCCCAGGGTTCGGATCCTGGGCGTGGACATGGCACCACTCGTCAGGCCATTTTGAGGCAGCGTCCCACATCCCACAACTAGAAAGACCTGCAACTAAGATATACAAATATGTACGGAGGGGTTTGGGGAGATAAAGCCGAAAAAAAAAAAGATTGGCAACAGTTGTTAGCCCAGGTGCCAATCTTTAAAAACAAAAGAAAAAAAAAAGAAAACTCTGAAACATAATTTAAAGAAATTAAAGAAGACTTACATTAGTGGACATTTTGTGTTTATGAGTATGAAGACTTAGTATTAAGATGGCCATACTCCCAAAATTGATTTACATATCCAGTGCAGTCCCCATCAAAAGCTCAGCTGCCTTTTTTTTTGCAGAAATTGACAAGCTTATCCTAAAATTCATATGGAACATGCAAAGGACCCAAAATAGCCACAGCAATCTTGAAGAACAAAGTTGGAGGACTCACAGTCTTCTTAATTCTAAAGCTTCTTCCAAACTACAGTAATCAACAGTGTGGTACTGGCATAAGGATAGACATATAGATCAGTTAAAGTTAAGAGGTAAACTCTTATAGGTATAAGCAATTGATTTTCTATGGGTGCCAAGATAATTCAGTAAGGAAAGAATAGTCTTTTCAACAAATGGTGTTGAGACAACTCCATATCCACAAACAAAAGAGTGAGATTGGACTTTTACCACATACCATGCACAAAAATTAACTCAAAATGGTTAAAACACCTAAATGTAAGAGATAAAAATATAAAAGTTTTAGAAGAAAATAGGTGGGAGTCTTCATGACCTTTGGTTAGATGATGGTTTCTTTTATATACACCTAATGCACAAGCAACCAAAGATAAAATAGATAAATTGGACTTTACCAAAATTGAAAACTTTTGTGTTTCAAAGGACATTATCAAAAAAAGTGAAAAGACACTTGATGAGAATGTAAAATTGTGCAGCCAGTGTGGAAAACAGTTTGGCAATTCTTCAAATAGTTAAAAACTTTTGTGCTTTGAAGGACGTTATCAAGAAAGTGAAAAGACAACTCAGAGAATGGGGGAAAATATTTGCAAATCATATACCTGATAAGGGACTTATATCCAGAATATATAAAGAATGCTTCCAACTCAACAATAAAAAGATGACCCAATTTTACAAATGGGAAAGTAAAAAATAGAGTTACCTTATGATCCAGAAATTCCACTGCTAGGTATATGCCCAAGAGAATTGAAAACATATTCTTACTAAAATTTGTACAGAAATGTTCATAGCAGCATTATTCATATTGGCCAAATAGTGGAAATAACCCAGTTGTTCATCAGCTGATGAATGGCTAAACAAAATGTGGTAGATCCATATAATAGAACATTATTTGGCCATAGAAAGGAGTGAAGTACAGATGCATGGTACAAACGGATGAATCTTGAAAACATGCTAATTGAAACATGCACACACAAAAGGCTACATATTGTGTGATCCCATTTATATTAATTGTCCAGAACAGGCAAAGCCATAGTCAAAAATAGATTAATGATTGCCAAACGCTGGGGGGAAGAGGGTTGGGGAGTGACTACTAATGGATACTTAGGGTATTAATGGGTTTCTTTCTGGCATGATGAAAATATTCTGGAGTTAGATAATGGTGATGGTTGCACAAATTTGTGAATATACTTAAAGCCATAGCTGTACATTTTAAATGGCTACATTTTATGGTATGTGAATGATATCTCAATTAAAAAAATATTTCCTAAAGTCATTACTTTATTCTTGCTTGCTTCTAGAAATGTAAAGCCTCGTTTCCTTTTTCCCTCATCTTGCACGTTAGTCTGTCAGCAATTCCTCTTCGTTATACCTCCAAAATGTGTTTAGTCATCTTCTTTTAATCTGCACCGTCACCCATAGTCCTAGACACTATCCTTCCTTGTCTGTGTGGCTAAACCAGCTACCTCACTGATCCTTCTGCTTCCAGTCTTGCCTCACCTCCTCCCCCACCTCTCACCAATTTATTCTCCAAATAGTATCCAGAAAGATTTTGTTAAAAAATTAAATATGCTGTGGCATTCTCCTGCTCAAAAACCTTTAGTAAAATTCAGACTCCCTAAGTGACTTAAAATGCCAATGTGATATGCCGGGTACCTACCTCTCTGCTCTCATCTCCTACCAAGCTCCCCACCTTTACTAATCGCACGTCACAATTGCCCTTCCTCTCTTCCTCTGCTTGAACTAGCCAAGGTCTTTCCTGCTCTAGAGCTTTTGCACGTGCTGGTCTCTCTGCCTGGGACAGCTTTCCTACTGCTTTTGGCACGGCTGGCTCTGTTCTTCCTTAAACATCAACCCCTTGAATAGAACTTCTGTGACCATTCTGACTGCAAAAACAACCCTTTACCCCATTGTCTCCATCCATTTTATTATTGAGTATAAATGTATTTTTGTTTTCTATGCAGAGTGATGGATGTTTTGGTACTTCAGGTGGAATTCGTCCTTTTCAGCTTCAAAACTGGAAGCAGAAAGTTAGTCGGACTAAGAAAGCAGAATTTATACGCACAGCAGAAAAATTTAAAAATCAGTAAGTATAAGAACACTATCTTCAAATAGTATTACTAGCCATTTTATTAAGAACAATGTAAAGTTAATTCTACTCCACCCAGTCCAACCCCACATTAAGTTACAAAATTCTAACCACTAGCCTTTCACATACAAAACAAGAGAAAGGTAGGAAGTGTGAAATAGACAGATGATAGATAATAGACTATTTAATATAAAATTAATTTTTAATAGAGTTATTTAAACTTTATTTATTTTTACCATTTGAATCAGTATAGTTCAAGGGTAATGAAACAGTAGTAACTCAAATAAGTACTCAAGTAGTAATCAAATAAGAAATTGAATACATTTTTCACTTAGCAAGGTAAGCATTTAGTAAATATTTTTGAATGAGTGAATAGTGAAAAGTCTGTACTCTCCAGTTATTTTTTTGAAACGGACTTTTAAGTGGTTTCCCTCCCCTTGGTCTCTGCCCCTTTCAGAACCCTCCTGCACATTACGACTAGACTAACTGAAAAGTTGCCATTTGTTTTAATTTTTAGTGTCTATGTATTTTTTCTTTAAATAACCAGTGATTTTTATTGTGTTCAATGCCCTCAGCAGCACCATGATATAAATATTCTGAAGAATGATAAAATAATTAGAACTCAGAGCACCCAACCTTACCCTATAGTGGAAAGCTTTATAAAAAACACTGCTTTGAACTTATACAGTATCAATTTGCTAAAGAACCAAGAGAACAGGAGTCTTTTGTAAGAAATGGTCTCTGGACCAGAATTAGTGGCAATTGTTTAGAAATTCTACCAATAAAAAAGTATATTGTTTGAATTTTGAAAAGTGATACCATCCTATGCTTTTATCATGTATGCATATGTACTATACTACCATACTATAGCTTTGAGAGGTTGAATTTTCACTGCATTTATATAATATTTGTATTTTTAATACTCAGAATTTGAGAAAATACAATTTTATTTTCTTTGATTTCCAAAATGCATTTCCTTAGATAGCATTGGACTCTGAGTTAGGGGTGCTGGTTTATCTTTCTCTCTAGAGAGGGTAATCTACCAAGCAGTGAATGTCCATATAGATATAAACCAGTAGATTATGCCAGTACAGATACCTCGTCTACTAGTATGTGTTGGTTTTACAGCTCTGTTTAGGCTTTCTTCATCTGTTAGAAGGTTTTAGAAAAACTCGTGGGAAAATAAGTGTTAGAAAAATCCATTGGATGAGCGTTTCTAGAGCCAGCTCCGATAGTCTAGCAGTTAAAGTTTGGCGCACTCCACTTCAATGGCCCAGGTTCACTTCCTGGGCGTGGATCCACACCACTTGACTGTCAGTAGCCATGCTGTGGCTGTGGCTGACATAGAAGAACCAGAAGAATTTACAGCCATACACAACTATGTACTGGGGCTTTGCAGGGATGGGGGGGCAGGGAGGAAGATTGGCAACAGATCTTAGCTTAGGGTAAATCTTCCCCTGCAAAAAAAAAAAGAGTGTTTCTATCCAACAGTTCTCATGGATACAAAGGAAAAAACACAATGTGTAATATAATTCTGTTTTATTTTCAGAGTAGGTAATACATTCACATGATTCAAAAATCAGTGCATATCAGGGGACACAGTGGAAGGTCTCTGTTTTACCCCTGACCCCAGCCACCTACTTCCCCTCCTCAGACAACCACTATTTTTAGTTTCTTGTGTATCCTTCTACAGATATTTTATGTGCTTATAAGGAGACAAAAATACATATTGAGATTTTTCCTTTCTTATATAAATGATGGTATACTGTACACACTGTTCTGCACCTTGTTTTGTTTTGTTTTAACTTAAGAGTGTATCTTAGATACCAAGAAATTTTGATTTTTGTCAGGCATGATGATGGCATTATAATGTAATGTAAGTCAAATATCCATAATCTCTAGAGATACAAACTGAAGTATGTTGGGGTGAAATTACATAATGTAGTGGGTTTACTTTAAAATACTTACGTAAAAAAAAAAAAAGGAAAAGAAAGAGACAAACCAAGAGAGGGGAAAGTATTGCATCAGTGATGTGAGAGACATATCATATGAGGGTGTACGAGGCGGGTCAATTTATTATTCTCTACTTTTGGGTATGTCTAACCTTTTCATGTAAAACTTTTGTTACAAAAAGAGTATATCTTGGAGATCTTTCCCTGTCAGTACGTAAAACACAGTACCACTGCCTTGTGTTCCAGTGTATGAATGTACCATAATTCATTTGACCTGCCTCTTAGTGATGGACATTTAGGTTATATTCAGTCTTTTGTTTTAACAAACAGTCCTTCAGTTAATTGCATTATCCACATAGGTCCACATCATCTTGCATATGTGTGAGTGTATCTTTAGGTAAAATTCCTAGAAGTCAAAATGCTGGGTCAAAGGTATATGAATTTTCAGATATGATAAATATTGCTAAATTGTCCTGCATAGGCAATTTGAAATTCCACCAGCAATTTATGAGAGGACCTATTTTTCCCACAGTTTTGTCAACAGAATATATTATTTAAACTTGTGACTTTTTGCCAATCTGATAGGTGTACAGTGTTGCCATGGAATAATTCTAGTTTGCATTTCTCCTATTATGAGTGAGGTTGAGCATCTTTTCATATGCTTGGCAATTTGTCTCCATCAGTATGTTTTGAATGTCTTTATAGGTTAATATTTCTAAGCCAGGAATGGCAAAACATAACTTACTTACTGTCACAGCATATCCTGTGTCCATGGCAGATATTTTGATCATAGTAATTTCCCCCACCTGCAACCAGAGCCTAGATTGGCTTCCCAGTCCTCAGCACAGGACTCCAGTAGCCATCCTACTCCATTAGAGCTGACCTGTAGACTGAAGTCTATTTGACATCCCTGTTCTTCCCATTGCTTCTTCTCCCAAACATACCTCCTGATTATGATCCCCTCAGCCTTTGGGGCAGCCAGGTAAGACCTGAGATAGTCTCATCTGTTTACCCTAATGCACCTTATAAATATTAAAATTTTCTCTATGTGTGGCAAAATGAAAAAGATTGGGAAGCTCTGCCTTAGATGGTTGTCCTTCAGGTTGTATGAAATTAAGTCAATGGCCAGAGACACTCTATCACTCATTAAATCCAGGATTAGTGGAGAAGAATTCATATTAATTTCTACTTTCTGGGAGTAAGACAACAGGTTTTGAAAAATAAATTTCTAAGTCCAACCAAAAAGTTTCTTGATAGTATTTGTTTTGTTTTACCCGAGGGCTCAATCCAACAATTAGAACTCCTTACTGGTAGATGGACTAAATCCAACGAACGAAAATGAGACAAAAGAAGCTTTGAAGTAAATGTAGACAATATCCCTTAAATATCCTAAAATGCCTTACTTCATAGATTGTTTATCACTCAAAGTTTTAGTTTTATTAGCAATATTAATAACTTGCATTTCCATAGTACATTTTTACTGTGTAAAGATCCCTCACATATATTATCTCATATAAGGTTAATGACAGCCCCTTTAGGTAGTGGAAAGCTGTTACTACTCCTTTTAGTGATAAGGCAGTTCACACCAGGAGAGGTTAATATCATTCACTTTTTAGTGATGAGGTGGTTCACACCAAGAGAGGTCAAATGTCCGGACTCAGGTTACAAAGTTAACGGTATCTATTGAAAGCAGCCATCAGCAGTGGTGGCCATTTTCAGGCCACAGTGAGATTGAGTTGGAGTCAATAGCCAAATAGGTATTGTATTTTCAAAGCAAGCCTGTGACTGCATTTTCCTGAACTAACATTTTGTAATTTAAATAACAATTCACATTATTTGTGATTTTACTTGAACTCTTTTCTGGCTACTATTTTGACTCCTTAGCCTTATCAATCCAAGTAATTATATTTTGACTCCTTATTTGAATTAATCCAGATATAAAGTACTGATTATTATGAGTGTCTTCATATTTTAAACAATTAAAAATATATTTAAATCATATTTATACCATTTGTTTCTTTCCTTAAAGAGTTATTAACATAGAAAAAGATAAACACAGTCATTTCTACAACCAAAAGAGTGACTTCAGAATTGAGCATGGTATGCTGGAAGAATTGGAAAATAAGTTGATTAACAGCAGGAAAGCAGAAAGTAAGTTGAGTTCACGATGAACAAAAACTGTTGAGTGATATAAAGGTGGAGTTTTACCCTGTGCTTGTCTTTGTGCATTGACTGTGTTGTATTCTCTGTCAGGATTCTTCCTATGTGGTAATAAGTTTGTCTTCCTATGTGTATTTCTTATAATTTAATAGGAAAAAGAGGGTTTTGTTTTCTGGGTGACAAACCAATGAATCTATTAAAATTTTGTAAAATAAAGGGAAATTGATTCCTGGGCTCTCTGACCTTAGCTCATCACCCTAGTATTGTTGACCGAGACCTGGACTAAGTGAACATCAACAGATTTAGAACCTATACGTAGTAGTAATGTGAAGTGGTCAAGTCACATAATTGCTTAAACCTGAGTTTACTTGTCTGTGATATAAAACCTACCATCTCTACCTCAGGAGAGCTGTCCTGTGCAGCCCATGAGATAATATATGAGAAAGTGCCTTATCGATTGTACAGCAAATATGTTCTTTTGTTTGTTATGAATATCAATCATTGTTAATAGTGTACTAAATATTGGTCTTAAAGAAGAATTGTGCAAGAATACCTTGTTTTATCATAGAGTAGATTTTATATGTTGTAAAATCTTTGTTTTAATTAAAAATTGCTTAGCATTGCTTAAAGGAAAAATAATGGTTATCAACTGACTAAGCTTTATAAAATATTAAGACTTATATAGAGAAATTATGCTGCTAACGGTAATCCGTTATAGCCAATTAAAAGAAATTCTTAAATCTTTTTCTTTCAGAATATGAGATTGCACTATTTTTAAAAGTCGTCTTTTGTCAGGTAGTGACAAGAATCTATCTCCCTCTTCTGTTGGAATGACACCAAGACCTAATATAAAAACCGAATTTCTAGTTCTCCTCTTTGATTCTTAGAGAAATCTAAACATCCCTAGTTTAATGTTTCCTTTTTTTTTTTTTTGAGGAAGAAAAGCCCTGAGCTAACATCTGCCACCAATCCTCCTCTTTTTTTGCTGAGGAAGACTGGCCCTGAGCTAAGATCCGTGCCCATCTTCTCCTATTTCATATGTGGAATACCTGCCACAGCATGGCTTGACAAGCAGTGCATAGGTCTCCACCTGGGATCTGAACCGGTGAACCCTGGGCTGCCAAAGCAGAACGTGTGAACTTAACTCCTGCACCACCGGGCTGGCCCTTAATACTTCTTAATTTTGCTCAGTTCTTTTGTAGACAGTTGAGAGGCTGATCTTTCTATGATGCCGTTAAGTACAGTGTCTCCATTCTGTGCATTTTAAGATACCTGGTATTCTCTTTTTTAAGGCAACTTTAATTTTATCTTTTTATTTCCCTTTGTTCAATGATTTTGCCTCTCTTTATTCACACTTTGTTATTCACACACTCTCAGAGAAGAAGGAATGTACTGTCTTAGTATAAAGAGACAGAAGTTTCCCCTTCCCGTATTACAGCTCAGAAATAGTAAATACCTTTTCCTTGCCTTAAATCTCATGCCACAGTTTTAGCCCACATTTATGTAATATGGTACTTAAATGGTTTGCCTATACAGAGTGGCGGTTCCAAATGAATAAATAAAAGATAATTTGCCCTACAGTGGTTATCACTGTAGCTGAGGAAACTGTGGCAAAAACAAAACAATAACAAACACTTTTTTAATTACTTAACTTTACTAGAGAAGTTTCTTGAGCTAAAATCCAACAGTAAGTAAGACCCTATAAAATATGTTGGATATAGTTTCTGCTTTTATGGAACTCTTGAATTTTAATAAAAAATGGAACAAACCAAAGTCATATATATATAATTGAGATTTGTTTTGGATATTAGCACTGGCTCCAGGCCCATAGGTAAATATTTTAAAAGATAATTGCTTTTAAGGACTTTTGGACAGAGCTGTTTGGTGCTTTAGGCTCATTTGTGAAAAAGTTGCAAAAAATAACAGGAGGGAGGTGCATACATAAAGAACCCAAAGATGATAAAATAATAATATTACTATTATATGAATATATATATGTATGAAGTGAATATATGATGTTGGCCTAATCATTTAAATAAATATTAAAGTAAGATTATTACTTCAGAAAGAAAATAGGGGAGAAGAATCCAGTTTTTCTGCTGCTGATACAGCACACCTGGAAATGTCTTTGAGACCCTCCTCTGGTTTTGAGGCTTTTATTGCGGGCCTAACATTTTACTTCAGGCTGGTCCTTTGGTTGAGCTGGGCAGCCTGTAGCATAGATACCACTACATGGCACCTGTGACACCTCCTCCAGGCTGTGACAGTGACACCAGAGGGTATCACCAGTCCCTGTCTCAGAGGATGTGGTTAGATGAAATTAATTCTCATTAGGAAATTTGTCAGTATTCATAGAATTAATATTTGTTGGACAGTTTTAGTATCCCAGCAATAGAGTTGAGGTCTATTTCAAATTCTCTTTCCATAAATTTTAGCAAATTAAAAAGAAAAGGAAAAACTGTTAAAGAACAAAACACGACAAAGCCTAAGCTACTGATCCATGTATTTATAACAGTGTCCAATAACTCAATCTCCACAGAGTTAAAAAAAAAGGAGAGACATTTCCTTGTTACAGGTTATAGTAAGATTTAACCCATTGTGCTTTTAAATATTGGAGGAAATGGAGAGAAGCTTTATTTAGAGCAAAGCTACTTGAGATGTCCAGGCTGTTTTGACACTTACAAATCACCATCTTTTGTTCATTGTTTAATTGCTCTTGACTGTCTTTTACTAAGTGATGGTGATCAGTCTTATGTGTAGAATCCTGTATTGTAACTATGTTTGTCACAGAATTATTTTAAAGTGCATACTTCTTCCACATAGGAGCAAAAATCCAGCAACAATTGGCCAAAATACATAACAATGTAAAGAAACTTCAGCATCAGTTAAAAGATGTGAAGCCTACACCTGATTGTAAGTGAATTTAGATTGCATATTCTTTCTTATGAATTCGTATTTTCCCTTGTTTGTTAGAAAAATTTATACTTTTCTAATAAGAAATTTTTCTATTTGGCATTAATGGAGCTAAACCCTACTTTATTGGTTAGGGGTTAATAAGGATGCATTGGAGAACTGTAATACCTGATTTTTATGTAGTTCTTTTAATCTTTAAAATGCTGTCAAATCCTTACAGATCAGAGTAGGCAGAACAGATATTGGTGTCGTTTAGAGGACAGAGAATCTGTGGTGTGGAAAGATTCAGATTCAGCTAATGAAGATGGAAAGAAACTGATTTCTTGATTCTTAGCCTAGTGCTTTTCCTATCATTTGCTTTTGGAAATAATTGCCTTTCGGAGGCATTTCGAATACGTAAGGAAAGGGTTAGATTAAATAGTCTTGGGGCAAATACTAGTCATTTGTAAAAACAAAATTGTATCCCTACCTCTCTACTTACACCAACATTCATTCCTGAAGGATCAAAGCAATATAGTGAGGAGCTCAAGATGTATGGACTTAAGAGTCAGACAGATGTTCGGTCAAATCCTTGATCTGTCAGTTATGTGGTTTTAGGCAAGTTACTTGATCTCCCTGAGCTTTCACTTCCTCAGCTCTGAAATGGAGAGAATCGTAGGGTTGGGGAGATGAAGTGCGACAGTGCACATAAAGCACTTGTGCAGTGCTTATAACATAGTGAGCACGAAAAATGGTAAGTTCAATATAATTATTATTTATTAAATTAATACACGAAATCATAAAAATGCTAGAAGAGAACATGGGTTAATATTCTTATAATTGTATTATAGTTTATAAGAATGACACAGATCAGAAACTGAAAAGACAAAAGTGGACATAATTGACTTTTTAAAAAAAACTTAAACTCATAAGCAAAGTTGAAAGACAATTTAGGAAAATATTAGCAATATATGTGTAACTTAAAAAGCTAATATCCATAATATACAATGAGTGCCTACAAATTACAGCAACAAAGGTAAATAACCTAATAAAAAAACAGGCACAGATTATAAGTTGCACGTTATACTAAAAGCAATACAAAACATATGAAAAAAGTGCTCAGGCTTGTTAATGATCACAAAAATGTCAATTAAATCAATAACAATAGGGGCCAGCCTGGTGGCACAGTGGTTAGGTTTGCACATTCCACTTTGGCGGCCCGGGGTTCACCAGTTTGGATCCCAGGTGCAGACATGGTACTGCTTGGCAGGCTATGCTATGGCAGGCGTCCCGCATATAAAGTAGAGGAAGATGGGCACAGATGTTAGCTCAGGGCCAGTCTTCCTCAGCAAAAGGAGGAGGATTGGCAACAGATGTTAGCTCAGGGCTAATCTTCCTCAAAAAAAAAAGACAATAAATGTTTGCCTTTTATTTTGGAAAAGTGCAAAGTACATGGAAAGGGGCTCTCTCAGGAGCTGTGGGTTGGTAGAGCCTCTTTGAAAGACAATGTGACAGTAAGTAACATACTGTAAAAAGTAGGCATACTGGGTTTTTTTGCTGAGGAAGATTTGCCCTGAGCTAACATCTGTCGCCAATCCTCCTCTTTTTGTGTGAGGAAGATTCACCTGAGCTAACATCTGTGCCAATCTTTATTTTGTACGTGGGTCGCTGCCACAGCATGGCCACCGACAAGTGGTGTAGGTATGCTCTGAACCAAACCCAGGCCACCAAAGCAGAGCATGCCGAACTTAACCACTAGGCAACAGGGCCAGCCCCAATAGGCATACTTTTTTATGTAGCATTTCAAGATTTATCAATTATCCTCTAAAAATATTTGAGCATACAAAACATATATGCAAAGATATTTACTACAGGATTGCATCTATTTTAAAGGTTAATCAATTGAAGATTCAATTAAATGAATTATGGTAGATTTAGATAATGAAATATTATATAGCCGTAAATAGAATGAGATAGCCATAATATGTATTGATGTGGAAAGTTAACCACTTTTTTTTTTACCACAACATTTTATAAACTAAAAACTGCTTGTCACAAAACAGTATGTGTAGTATGAAACATTTTTTTGTAAAACATAATATTAATATTTAATAATATGTGTGCGTGGGAAAATATCTGTCATCAGAAAAAAATTGCAATCCTAAAAATTAGCTTTATAAAAGCACAATTTTCATATGCTTTAGGTTAAGTAATATTCTTAAATTAAGGGAACATTCCATTTTTTCCTATTATTTCATTCTTAGTCATACTGAAATAGGACATAACATAATTTTTCCATCTTTTTTTTTTTTTTACAGTTGTTGAAAAGCTCAGAGAAATGATGGAAGAAATTGAAAATGCAATTAACACTTTTAAGGAAGAGCAGAGGTTGATGTATGTTTTAAACTCATTTTAAATATAAAATTAGTGACCTTTATTTTTCAATAATTCTCCACTGGGTTATTGTATATGAACCATTTTATTGTTAGGTATTTAATATTAGTCTTACACAAAAGCATTATAATACCTCTCTTCTTTTGTTTTAGGTTTTAGACTGCTTTTCATGTTGAAAGAGAATTTTTGCTTATATTTGGACAACATAAAAATCCCAAATAAGAATGTGAAAGATTGGTTTTTTCTCTGAGGAAACTCTTTTAAGCCTTAGATTTATAAAGGTTAATAATTTTAAGTGGAGAAGATGACATGAAAAGAGTCAAGAATAATTAAGTTTGAGGGGGAAAATGAAGGGTTAATATGGATTGGTTGGTATCTTTTTATTCAAACTTTATTTTTAAAATTTTAGATATGAAGAGCTCATTAAAGAAGAAAAAACAACTGATAATGAGTTGAGTGCCATATCAAGAAAAATTGACACATGGGCTATGGGTAATTCAGAGACAGAGAAAGCTTTCAGAGCAACGTCAAGCAAAGTTCCTGTAGACAAAGTAACACCAAGTACTCTTCCAGAAGAAGTGGTAGATTTTGAAAAATTCCTCCAGCAAACAGGAGGGCGGCAAGGGGGCTGGGATGATTATGATCACCAGAACTTTGTAAAGGTGAGAAACAAACATAAAGGGAAGCCAACATTTATGGGAGAAGTTCTGGAACACCTTCCTGGAAGAACACAGGATGAAGTTCAACAGCATGAGAAATGGTATCAAAAATTTCTGGCCCTAGAAGAAAGAAAAAAAGAGGTAATAATAATTATAATAGCTCTTGTTTCTTGTATATTTCTGTGCTCCAGGCACTGTGCTAAACTCTTTAACATGTATCAGTAACTTTACAACAACCCTATGAGATATGTTTATAGTTTTTTCCTCCCGTCTTATAAAGGTGAAACTGAGGCATTGGGAAATTAAGTAATTTTACCCAACTAATGGAAGTACAGTTGGATTTCCTCGAGGCCAAACATTTCTACCCCAAGAAATAATACAATGGGTTAAGAAAACTTCTGATTGTGGGCAAAAACCCTCTGTGTCCACCAGAAATGTGGGAAATCCAGATCTATTCAGGCTTTTGATAAAAGTCATCTGACCAGCAAAGGCCACATTGTTTTCAGTAGAAAATAAAGAGGCAGTAAGAAAGAACTCTGGGACTCTTAAAAGTTTTTTTGAGTTTTGGAACCTCAGTCTCATTGCTTATTTTAAAAGACTCAAAATTTTGGCTACCCCAGAGAAAGGAGTAACTCCTTAATTGTAGCAAATACCTAAGAAGTTCCATTTTCACAAAAATATTCTGGCTTTGGTTTAGATCAGGACTTCTCAACCTTGGCACTGTTGACTATTTGGGCTCGCTAGTTCTTTGCCGTAGCCGCTGTCAGCAGCAGCATAGATGGTCAGCAGCATCCCTGGCCTCCACTCACTAGAGGCCAGTCACACCACCTTAGTTGTGATTATAAAAATGTGTGTAGACATTGCCAAATGTCCCCTGGAGGGCAAAAACTGCCCCTGGTTGAGAACTCTGGGTTTAGATAGTCTAAGTCTGAGTCCCTTTTTTGTAGACCTCAGCTATGATAAACTTCAACTCGCTTGGTTTTACAACAAAGATATGACTGTACAACAGATGATATACCTAAGGAATATTAAAGAAATTAAGAAATTAAATGCTGATTAAAGAAATACTGATTCCACATTTAGTCTAAAGTTTTAGAGGAAATAGCTGAGGTTTGTTGTTTGTTCCCTCTGAAATAAGTTGAATGTGGAAAGATTGACATTTAGGACTTTAAGAAAAATTTTTGAAACATAAGTCGATTTTGAAAACTCAAAACAACAAGCTATTAAGAATTATTGAGGCTTTTTTCCCAGGATACTGAAACATGCGGTCCCTGGACCAGCAAAATCAGCATCACTTGGGAACTTGTTAGAACTTACCAAGCCCCAACCCCAGACCTAATGTGAACTCTGGGGGTGGGCCCAGCAAGCTGCTTTAACAAGTCCTCCCGCTTATTCTGTTACAAGCCAGAGTTTGAGAACCAACACTCTAGGGCAAAGGAACAGCCACAGTGCTTCTTGTAATGGAGGTAAACCACCCGGGTTCTAGCTTACTCTTCTTGTCCCCAACCAGTCTACTTCCTGATGTTTGATGATTGATTGGATGTAGGGGTGAGGTAGGAGGAGATGTGAAAGTGGAGGTGCCATTTACTGAAGTAGGACATGTTGGAGGAGAAGAGGAAAATTTGGGGGAAAGCATCGGGAATGTAGTTTTAAATCTATTGAGTTTAAGATGTTGTGTAGGAAATTTACCATTTTTGTCTCCTACTTCCTTTAATATGTCCTATGTTTTGCCTAAATGAAGACGCTTATTTTCAGACATGCCCTGAACTCTCTGGCCTGACTGCCCTTGCTTATCTTATTCTCATTTTCTGGAACCTCCATTTTTTCTTTCCCCCTCCACTGCCAGCCTGTCAAAATCTGTCCAGATCAGATGCTGCTTCCTGCTTGCCCACTCAAACATAAGCAGTCCCCCTCAGAATTTCACTAATACTCTGTTTATACCTCTTTTATGATGTGCTGTGGCGCATTCTGTATTCTAGTCTTGATGCACACATCTTACCTCACCTGGAGCAGTGCCACTCAAACTTGCTCCATGGACTGGATGTTACTTTGCAAACTGTTACTGGTCTTCAGTGAGGTAAAGTGATCATACAAGAATCAGCTAACCAGTAAGCACACTGTTTAGTTCAGGTGACTGTTTTTTTCATAGAAGACTTTCTCGTTGAAGAAAGCAGTACGTTGATTTACATTCTGGCACAAATTCCTGCTATTGTTGTGCACTAGCACTTTGAGTAGCATTGTACTAGATGGCATCTGGTATAGTTTTAAGCATCTGTGGTTCCTATCACATTACCTTGCATATAGTACACATACCATAAGGATTTATTTAATGAGCGAATGATATACCATGAGGAAAATGAAGAAATGGTTTCTTGACGTGAGGAGAAAGTAATTCAGTGGATGTATCCTTTATGGCATAGAGAGGCTGCTAGAAATTTAAATAATCTTTACATACCTATATGTAAAGCTATGGAGTTATTTTAACTTTTTGTTTACACTATGAAGCACTGTGTGCCAGACACTGACTCATTTCGTCTTTGAGATGTACTACCTACCACTTTTACAAATGAGCAAAATAGGGACAGAGAAATTTAGTGACTCATCCAGGGTCGAACTTAGTAAGTGGCAAAGCCGTGATTTGGTCCCAAATAGCCAGCCTGGCTTCACACCCATGCTCTCAACCACCCTACTTTTAATTCCTTTTCTGGTATTTGACTCAAGAAAGGTTGCTCCAAAAGTGCTCTAAGCCTAGAAAGAGGATTTAGAAGCAGAAGTGAGGTGATCAGAAGAAAGCAATATTTCCCATGAACACAAATGAAGGAGGTGAAGGGGAAGAGGACACTTCATGAGGTGCAGTCCTTGTGAACCTGCAGATTAAGAGGAACGCCAAACGAATAAACCATCATTCAGTGGTTCAAAAGATACGTTAATTTTTTTAAAGCAGAAGTAGAAAAAAATTGCATTTGTTTTTTAAAAAACGTACTTTAAAACCTAAGCAGCCAGCATCCTGCAATCAATATTCTTTCTAGAAAGATGGATTTGAGGGTGTATTTTAAAGTGCTTTTGGTTGTTAAAAATATTTTTCTCTTGCTATCTTGTTTTAATCATTTAGTCTATTCAGAATTGGAAAACCAAAAAGCAGCAAAAAAAGGAGGAAATTTTCAAGTTTAAAGAAAAGGCAGAGAACATACCTATGCTTTTTCATAATAAACAAGAAAATAATCAAAAGCAAAAAGAAGAACAAAGAAAGAAGCAGAAATTGGCAGTTGAAGCTTGGAAAAAACAGAAAAGTATAGAAATGTCAATGAAATATGCTTCCCAGTTAAAAGAAGAGGAAGAGAAAGAGAAAAAGCAACAGAAAGAGCGCCAGCGCCAGTTTAAGCTAAAATTACTACTAGAAAGTTACACCCAGCAGAAGAAAGAACAGGAAGAATTTTTGAGACTTGAAAAGGAGATAAGGGAAAAGACAGAAAAGGCAGAAAAAAGGAAAACTGCTGCTGAGGAAATTTCCAGGTTTCAAGAAAGAGTGAGTAAATATGTTTCCTAAATAATTTTTCAGTGTTACACGTAGAGGTATTACTTCCAGATTCAGTTCAGCAAAAATTAATTGAGTGCTTTTTATATATTGGGCCTGTACCTAGCATTAGTGTATCAAAATGAGTGAGGCATGCTCCCTCATTTCTAGTGGATTCTGGCCTAGTGGGAAAGATAGTTGTGCAGGTGGGCGATTTCAGCATAACGTGCTAAGTGGGCTGGTGATTGAGGTGTGGACAGAGAACTTTAAGAGGTGGATACGCAGGGAGGGAAGCCTACCATAGCTAGAGTGTCAGACAGAAGGTGATACTTGAGTTGAGTCTGGAAGGAGAAGAAAAGGTAAGGAAAGGAGGATCCTTCCTAGCAGAGGGAATAGCATAATTGGCTGCTTGGAGGAGTATAACAGTGTGGTTTGTGGGGGAAACTATACACACTTCGGTGTTCTTAGGGCATCCAGTGGAGGATGAGAGCCAGCAGTAGACAAGGCTGGAAAGGCAGCCATAGGCCAGGCCATGACTGTCTTGTCTTCTCTGCCAAACTGGCTGGTTCTGCCCCACTAGTGATTTGCTTCCTTGTTCACTGTCCATCTCCCCACCATAATGTCAGCTCCATGAGGGCAGAGGTTTTGTCCTTTTTGTTCATTCTTGTACTCTAGGGTCTGGTACATTGTAGATCCTCAATGTATACTTAAGGGAATCAAAGTTACTGCTGAGAGGTAGGATGTAGGTGATTTTAAACAAATATATACAAGAAAAATGCTAATCAAAGAAAGGTTACAATCTGCTTATCAAAGTGGAATTCAGTCCAAAAAGTATTAAAAAAGACAAGAAAGGGTATTTAAAATGAAAAAGGGTGCAAATGAGATATAACTGTTATGAATATAATTGTTATGAATTGTTATGTGCATCAAAATACATAGCAGCAACACTTACAAACAAAAAATAAGGGAAATACAAAGAAAAATAATAGATAAAAACACATTAATGGAATTTTTCTTAGTCCATATGTAAAAATATCCCTAAATAACAAAAGATCTCATGCCTCCCCACCCCACAAAGGGGCAAGCACGTCACAGAATAAAATACGTAGAAAAAAGAAAACCTATAAAACAAAATATAATACAAGAGATCTAAAATCAGACATATCTGTGTTGGTAAGTGAAAATGGGCTTACTTCAACTATTAAAAGGAGTTTTACATTATACTGTATAATAAATCAAGATACATGTAAAAGAAGGTGATTCAGAAAGAACCTGCATGTATTACATCTATATTCAGAAAAAATAAAGCTCTTAGCCTTTGTTGGAAAAGGTTAATATTGAAAGAGTATTGGTATGTAAAGTAATTTAATTTTACTTGCAAGCAACTAAACTTTGAAACAAATTCTAATTAATTTTACTTTCTTAATGTTACCTTTTCTTATTGGTATATGTTTTTTAGGATTTACATAAACTTGAATTGAAAATTCTGGATAGACAGTCAAAGGAAGATGAAAAGGCAGAAAAACAAAGAAGACTGGCAAAATTAAAGGAAAAGGTACTCTGTACTGACGTTAATTTATTTTTATTGTTATTATCCTAATTCCTTGATTTGTAAGGATACAAACATAAAATCCATTTTCTTTATATCCAGCTTTATTTCTATATCATCTCCTTTAAATTTCATCCTTCATGTATTTACATATTATGAAGCATAGCTTAGTAAAATTTAAGCAACTGTCGTTTAAATTCTACAATTCCACATTATAAGCGCCTCATTTTCTTTTACCCTAAATTACTTCTGTCTTCTTACTCTTCATTTTCTTCTTTATTCTTCCTCTATGAGCCTCTATTTTGGACCTTTGGCAGCTATGAGCATCTCTTAATCTCACTGGTAATCCTCACAACTAAAGATGTTGGTGACTCTCATGGATAAAACAAAAGACTTACTGGTGGTTATCCATCCTAAATTGATTGCCTGGCTATAGCACTATCCTACTTTGCTGCATTACATTTCCCTCATAATAGAAATAGAAAAAAAATAGAACAATACAATAGAATAAAATAATTTAAGTGGAAAAAATAAACTAACAGTTTAAAACAGATTGATATAGTCTCAAGTTTATTTTAGTTATGTGAGCACAATTAGTTTACTGAAGAGGTTATTAACAGTTTTATTTCTGTTTAGCTAATATTAAGTATATTTCTTAAAACTGCTTTCTATTACTAAGGATCTTACTCACTAGTACCAACTGAATAGTTCATATAAATTAACTGGCACTCATTGTACTTCTGGTTACAGGTTGAAAACAATGTCAGTAGAGATCCCTCTAGACTTTACAGACCTACCAAAGGTTGGGAAGAACGGACCAAAAAGATAGGACCAACAGGCTCTGGGCCACTTCTGCATATCCCACATAGGTAAAAAGGACTTAGAATGAATGTTCACTTTATAATAATTTAATAACTATGTGTTTATATTTTATGTAGTTCTGTATGTATATTATATTTTACAATAAAAAGTTGATAAAGCAAATCTGTATACATTTTTTTAATGTTAACATTTAATCAGTTAGGATTTTTAAAAAATTTCCTATATATTTATAATCGCTCTTCTCTTCTTCTCCTTAGGGCTATTCCAACGTGGAGACAAGGAGTTTAAAAAGAATATGAGATAATGAAATTGGTGTTCAGTTGATAAGAATGTTAGCATGTTCAGTTATACCTGGAGAGAGTAACTAACCATGTTCTTTAGCTGTCACTAGCCTCCAGACTGATTATTGTGTTCTGTGTGAATTGACAGATATCAAGGTCCATGCAGTATTGTCATTAGTATTTCCTGTTTATACTAAGAGGGTACTTAATGTGTATGTTGGCCTATTATTGATGTAAAAGTTTTTTGAATAAGTTTATGTTACAAACATTATTTCATTTAAATACTCAGAACATTTTAAAGATACTTTGTTTTTGTCACAGCATAGCAAAATAAATTGGGACAATGATAAAGTACCATTTTTTAAACCAAAATTTTGTAACAATTATAACTTGGAGGTAAATTAGTTTGAGTAACAAAAGTGTGAAGTTTCTTTTTGAGTTATGAAATACGTTAGTACTTTTTCTAAGTTAACAAATTGGTCATTTATCAGTTACTACATTTTTGTGTAATAAATATTTTCTATTTGTTTGAAGCATGCTTTGTTTTATATAGAGAATATTTATTTTACAAATATGCTTCTCACCCATATATACTCTATAATTTGTTGTATTGATAGAATCTTTTTGGTTTCCTTTAGCTATTTCAAACTTCCCTTCAGGCCTTCTGGATTTCACACATTTATAAAATCTTTGTGTCTTTCACATCTTCCTGGCTGATGCAGTTTTCTTTTCTGCTTCTGTTTGCCTCAAAATATGAAAATTCTCTGTTCTGAAACATCATCTGAAATAAGTTAGCTTTTGAATACTATGATTTCTCTTGGTGGCATTTAAAATGTTTTAACATTGCTAGACTAATATATTTGGTCAAAAGAGTTAATTTTTAAATTTCTAAACTTTTGTACATGAAAACACAATTTAACTTAATTTGACTCAACTTTTTATATTATAAAATCTTAGTTCCTAAATTTAATTAGTTCCCAACTTATAGGAAATATACCATATATACAAGAAATATAGGAAGCTTATTTCTTATAACATTTTAGAGTATCTTTAATTGTAATTTGATCCATTTAGGTCAAATGACTCAGTCAGAAATTTACTATAAGTAATGGTCAAAATCTTTTCTTATTTCACAGTTAATATTCGAAATAGATGGCTTCCAAATTTTGGAAACTGAATTCTGATTGTACAATTATTGGTACAAAATGAGAGAATTAACATAAAACGTCCTTAATCAGGAATGCCCATTTTATTTGTAGTGCTTGTTCTCCATAACTTTGTTAAATGATATGAGGCAGTTTAGAAATAAAACAGAGAGCAGGACAAGGGATTTAAAACACAGCTGAACTGCTGCAAGATACAGAAAAGTAAAGATTTCTTATCTGTGGCTTTCTAACATTTTTTTATTGTTGTTGCACACACATGCAGCTTTCAATGTCCTGCATTTAAGGTAAGTTTACTGGGTGATGTGATTCTTATGGCTTTTTGTTTATTTTTTGTTTTGCTTTTTAATAAAAGAAATGTGGAACTTTGAAGAAACCAGTCCTTCTAACTGAATCGTAAATAAATGAATTTATTTTATGAATCCTTTATATAAAGGATGTACAATAAACATAATGTCTTCAGTAACAGGCTCATAGAAGAGTTGTCAAAAAAACATTTCTTACACTGGTTTAAAAAGTATATTAACAAGATATTTAGAAAAACACTAAGGGAAAAATTTTATAAAGCACTCATAATTCCACCACCCCAGGGTAACTTTTTCCAAAAATATACTTACATATTTTAAAATAGCTACAGTCATAGGATACATTTTAGTTACTGTAAATCACTTAACATTATATGACATATTTTCTTGTATTTCTATATAATTCAAACATTTAATGGCTAATAATGTTCAATTATATAGATGCTCTATCACTCCTATACTTTGAAGACTTGACCTGGTTACACTTTTTAGCTAATAATGTAGAGTGGCATTTTATGTGGGGGTTAGATTCTGTCATGCATTTGTCAAAAATCTTGTCTGGTCAAAATCTTAAGTAGCTTTGTACTTACCTAGAAGATGTATTATATTATCACACATTGAATCCACCTTGTAAGTATTTGCTCCAGATTTGAATTGGGTTGCTGGTTCTTGAGCTGAAAATCATATGCACCTTTTGGCTTCCCTGTAAGCACCAGATTGAGTAGGATTGTCTTTCTGAACATGTAGAATGTGCATAGTTGATTCTAGTAAGTTAAATGTGTGCAATAAGACTCCGCTTTGAACATCTTCAGACATTTGACAGCGTGTGTATGTAACAGAAGAGAGATCTTAACTGAAATAACAGAGTGAAAACTCCTCTAGACTGGGCATACCTGAAGGGCAAGGACTGTGGCCTCCTTATTAGTAAGGAAGCACCAAGGACAGCCCTCTGTCCTTGGTTAAGGTGGTGTTAAAGACAAGCAGAAATGCCTGTGAATAGTTACTAGCACCTAAAATTAAGTGCCTTGGATTGTTGAACCAGTATAACTCCAGTCCACATGGTACGCTTTTAAGAAATACGTTTTCTAGGAAAGCCAACAATTAAAATTATACTCACTTTTATTAGCACAGTTCGTTATAAAGAACCTAGTTCAGGCCTGATCCTTGGGTGGATTTTCCCCCCAAGACTGCTTCATGAACTTTTAAAGGGAGTAAAATATGGCTGAAGCAATTTAAATCCCCCTTTTTGATAAAAATAGCTAGAAGCATGTTATTTTTTAGTGTATGGGTAGTTGGAGAACATGTTGAGCTTGTTTACTGTTGCATATTGATGCTGGATGACACATTGACTTAAAGAGTAAAATCTTTTAAGACTTGTAAAAGAAAATGGTGCAAGCAGTCACACATATAAATATATGTTATGTAGGTATGCATATTGCATTTATATATATTTTTTAAGTGATTCCTGCTATTCTAGAGAAGACTAGGAATGACTCTCAACTTTTGAAGTGCCAATAATTATTCAATAAACATTTATCTCCATAGTTTGATTTGTAGGTTTAGTTTCCCTATCCATTCATGTTAAATCTGTGGCCTTCCAAAAATGAGTCTGTTGGCAGATTTATACTGGCCCATCCCTGTTTTCATATATAACATCCTTTAGGGTCATGAGTTTTTCTAATCGAACGGGAAGCCAACAGCTTGGACCTTGCACTTCCTCCCAAATATCCAACGAGGATAAAAGTTCTGGAGCGATTTGTGGGCTGAATCTTACAAAGCTTGAGAGGTGTTCCCAAACTTTGGGGTCATAGAGTAGAAAAGTTTGGGTCGTGCGCTACCTAGGGAGAAATCAGAGAGAGAAAACGTTGCGTAAGACTTTCTTTCAACTGTGTAGTTACTACCACAGACCGGGTCTGCGACAGGCGCACGCCCCCTCCCCACCCTCCGCTTCATCTCACACCTCTGGGTCCCTTCGCGCCGCACGCAAATTGCTTCCGGGGCGCGGCAGACGTCGCTTCCGGAGCAACATGGCGGCCACGGAGGACGAGCGGCTGGCCGGGAGTGGGGAAGGAGAGCGGCTGGATTTCCTCCGGGACCGGCACGTGCGGTTCTTCCAGCGCTGCCTCCAGGTCTTGCCGGAGCGCTATTCTTCCCTCGAGACCAGCAGGTAATTCTTGGCCACAGTGAAAGGGGCGGGCACGGTTTCCGGCGCCGCGGAGCCTGAGGGCTAACGGGGAGACCGCTGGGGCTGCGCCGCCGCCCACCCGGCACGGCCCGGGGCTTGCCGTCCCCTTCGTGTCCCCGAGATGCGGCGGGATGGAGGAAGCTGGACGGCGGGGCCTTTTGGAATCTCCAGTTTCCGCCCTTTTCACTTCCCAGCCATTTTCCCTGTCAACTCTGAGCATCCTTTTAGCTGCCTCTCAGCCTGAGACAATTGGCCTCACTTCTTCCGAGTAGAAAGGAAAAAAGACAAAGCGTTTGTCGTCGTATTTTAGATAAGTAGCCTCTCCTGTGCTTCCCTTTTCGTCTCTGAAGTCCTTAGTTCTTAATTGAATGCCTGTATGGTGTTTGATGTGTAGGAGCGGCAGAGAACCTCTAAGGTGGGAGTAGAAATGAACTTTCCAGGAATTCTAAGTCTAACGATAGGAGAAGATCGGCGAAAGAGGTGCGATGGTGCTTGAAGCAGCCTGTTAAAAGTGTGTTTGCCTTGTAAGCTGGAGTTGGCTGAGGAGTGTTATCTGGCAGAGGCTAAGAAACTGAATTAGTCATTCAGAGTAAAAGACTGAAAATGAGAAGAACGAAAGGAGGCGGCGATCTTTGCTCTGCATTGCTGTGTTTTGAAGCGAGGCTCCAAAGCTCGTGGGAAGAGAGTAGATCGTTTTTTACTCTGATCTCTCTCCGCGTTTTCTGAACGCTTCAGTCTCGACGTATTTTGTACATTGCACGACTGGGTCAGTTTTGGAAGTTTTATAGATTGCTTCTGCATATGTGGTCAAGAACTGTTTATTGTGGTTGGTGCTGGAGTACGGCTGAACAAGAAAAGCAAGCCATTTCAACAGAATTCTATGGCATGTGTTAGTATAGGATTCATGGGAGCATATAGGAAGGGCAGGTTCCTAATCCAGGTTTCTTTGGAGAGACTTTCCCTAGTCGCCCTTTCCGAAAGAGACCACTTCCAATCATGGCCTGAAATTATTTATTTATTGGTTTATTTGTTTAATATCTTTCTTTCGCACTGGACTGTAAACTTCATGAAGGCAGAATCTTTGTCTATCTTATTTATGTCTATAACACTGAGGCTGCCTGCTGCAGTATGGTAACCAGTAACTACCTTTGGCTATTTAAATTTGAATTAGTTAAAATTAAATCAAGGGCTGGCCCGGTGACCCGATGGTTGAGTTCACCTGCTCCACTTTGGTGGCTGGGGTTTGTAGGTTCGGATCCCAGATGTGGACCTACACACCAATCATGAAGCCATGCTGGGGTGGAGTCCCACATACAAAATAGAGGGAGATTGGCACAGATGTTAGCTCAGAGACAATCTTCCTCACAAAAGAGAAAAAAATTAAGTTAAAAATTCACTTCCTGGGGCCAGCTGTGGCCAAGTGGTTAAGTTCCCCCGCTCTGCTTCAGTGGCCGGGGTTTCAGTGGTTTCACGGGTTCAGATCCTGGGCGCAAGCCTTCTCACCTCTCATGCAGCCATGCTGAGGCGGTGTCCCATATAGCAACTAGAAGGACCTACAACTAGAATATACAACTGTATCCTGGGGGCTTTGGGAAGAAGAAGAAAAACAAAAAAGATTGGCAACAGATGTTAGCTCAGGGCCAATCTTTAAAAAATTTGTTTTTAAACAAATTTTTAAATTTGTTTGCAGTAGCCGCCATATTTCAAGTGCTCAGTCACCTCATTGGCCAGTGACTTTTGTTTCTATTTCAACATTTCCGTTACCTCAGAAAGTCCTTCTGCACAGCGTTGTGCTAGGACCTTGAATAGTGTCTGGCATGTGAGAAGCACTAAGTGAATATTTGTTGAATAATGTGAGCTGAGGCCAGAAGGATGAACAGATTCTTGTTAAAGTAGGAACAAAGCATGATTTTTATATTCCTTTCTCCATCCATAGATATTGATTGACTAGCAGACTTAAATGAAGATTTCTAAAACTCAGTCCATTGATCATAATGGTATAGAATATTGAGAAAAATGTTGATAAATCAAATTTATATTTTGTGGGGATTAATTTTATGTGAATTCAAAGTATTTGGGTAACAAAAACCTTCCATCCTATTGTGATTGTTAAACAGTTGAACTTTGCTTGTAGCCATCATTATAGATCCATGGTTGCATTTTCAAAATTCCAATGAGTTTAATTGGTCTATTTAAAATCCCAACATGGACAAAACCATATAGATTAATGAATGTTGGCAGTAAACTATGTAATCCTCACAGCATAAGTAAAAGCAAACAGCAAAAATTGTCTGATTGGACAACTAATTTAACGCTTGATTTTATGGCTTTAGTATAATCTTCCAGGCATTATATATTAGATAATAGTTGTATCATAGTCCATTGGATAAGAAATGTTAATTATATCCTTTTTATGTCTCATGTTTGTCACTTGAGTAGAATTTTTTCATTGTTTTTGGTTTTCTTATGTCTCACTTAACCACATTGAAGATAACCTGTACATATTAGTTTTTGTAGTGATTTTTTTTTAAGCTTTTCAGTTTTTCTCTTTCTTGATTCACAGTCTTTACTTACCTCAGTTTAGCCTTAAGTCTTTTGTGGTGTATATGATTCATAATTGACTTTTAAGATGCTTGAGAAAAAGCTCCAGCCTTTTAAGCAAAGGTGACTGGTCACAACATTTCTACTAATACTAGAGTTTTAAGATGAAACAATATGTTGACTAAGTCGAAGTCTTAACCAGTATGGCAGTTCAGTTCCACACGCATTTATTGAGTGCCTACCATGTGCTTGGGCATGGGGATGTGGTCTTAAACCAATGATTCAGGTGTTCCTGTGTTCACTTGTTTTTACTGATGGATATAAACGACTGACATTTAGGAAGGCTAATAGAGTAGACATTTAGACACTTATTTTCTGACCCACCATTTTGGCAAAATTGAAAAAAAACATTTCATTGTTTCTTTTAGTCTGACAAATAGAAATAAATAACTTTTATTTTTCTAATAACAATGGCTTTTTGAAAACAAAAAAGTATGTTGTTTGTTGTTTCAGCCGAGGTTTTTCTTTTATATGTATTAACTTCTGAAAAGTGGTAGTTACCAGTTAGCTCAAGTGAATATTAATCCTTGGATTATGAGCTTTGTCAATTAACAGGTTTCTTTTTTATGAGTGGTTTAGAGAGGTATTTTGGTTTTGAGATATTGTTGCCATTTGTATTTGGATAATGGGAATTAGAATAGGCTTTTTTTATTGAGAATCAAAATATTGACCATTTTCTATTATGTTATTTTTACAGATCCAACTGTTCTAGAAGAAGGGTTTAGTCAATGATTTTATCTTACAAGACATTCACAATCTACTTAGTCTTTCTCATGGCCTTCCATATTCCCCTATGTATCCTGTGTTTTAACCACTCAGCGCCTGCCATCCCGCAGATAACTACTCTGTCCTTTCATTCCCTCCCTTATCTGAAGCATATCATAGTCTAGCAGTGTGTCTCTCAAAGTGTGATGGTGATAGTGGGAGGCTCTTAATCAGTGACATTGGGTGCTTATAAAAATACATGTACCTGGGCTCCTCTCCGGATCTACTGCATTGGACAATCTGTGTAGGCCTGGGAGTCTTCATTATAACAAGCATCCCGGGCGGTTCTGATGCTGCTGATCCCCTGAGCACACTTTGAGTGTGTTTGCAAAATGATTGTGTTATTCACAGGACATTCTGGAATCACCTAAGTGGCTCAACCTGAAGAGAGACAGGGCTCAGAAAAGGCTTTTTGGAAGAAGTAACCCTGGAGCTAAATATTAAAGAATGTGTTCAGTTTGTTGGGGGGTGGGGGGGGGCGGGGGGCGGTGGATTATAGGTAAATGGGCAATAAATAAAGACAATAAAGGCAGATACATGAGTGTTGAGCACAGAGACTTCCATCAGTTCTCTAATATTGGTTCAGAATGTAAGGCAGGTGCGGTAGGGATTTAGTCTGGAGGGGTAGACATGGGCCAGATCACAGACAGCTTTGTGGGCCATGTCTAGAAACTTGAATTTGATATCATGTAAGTGATGGGAAGCTGCCAGGTAGTGGATCTTCCTAGTTAGATATGCATTTCAGAGTGACCATTGGTCGTTGTATTAAGTGGGACAAGAACCAGAATCAGGAAGACCAATTAGGAAGCTGTTGCAGTAGTCCAGGAGCCAGGTGCTAGGGCACAAGAAGCAGGGATAGAAAGGAGGGGATGAAGGAAGAAGGAGCCCCAGGATTCTAGGGTTGGAACTGCCATCTGGTCTAGAGAACAAGAGGCAAAAGCAGCAGGTTGAGAAGGGGAGAAGGCATTTTCTGTGATAGCACATACCGTGTAGCTGCTTGGATATTTTTCCCTCATGATTTAACCTACTTAAGGTTAGGTGGCTTATTTTATTCATTTTTGTCACAACATCTAGTTTGTAGTAGATGTTCAGTAAATGTTTGTTATTGAAAAATTATTTTGCATGTTAAATAATTCCAAAGATGTGTGACTGTACTTGAAAATATTTACCAGGTGAATCAGCTATTTAAAAATATTACAGATGAAGAATAAGGCTTAAAATTGTAGAGTTCATGCAGTCTTTCATTCCGAAGTATTTATTGAGGTCTCTGTGCTGTATATTTTAACTTCATGATTATTTCTAATGTGTCCTCTATGGCTCTCTCTCCATTTCCACTGTTATCAGTTTTATTGAGTGTCTGTGTTCTTAGTTAATGTAGCTCCTGGTTTATAATTTTAGAACTCTTTGCAATATGATTTAGCTATAGCTCCACCTGAGATCTAGGCAGGAATGCAGTCCACTTTTAAAGACCCTTGGAGATGCCAGTAAAGAGATTTTAGTAGAAAGGGACACACCACGTGATCCAAAGTTTGGGAATCTGGTCATCGTCCAGAAATCAGTGTTTCCAATATACTTCCAAATGGTCGCTCACCTGCTCTAGCCTGACAATACACTACAAATTTAGTGGCATAGGAAAATCAGGTTAGTATGGCTAAATTTTCTTTTTCCACTATCCAGACTTTTTCTTTTTGTTCTTCTTAATCCTTGTTTATTTCATGCTGTTTTTTAAGCCTGAAAAATTTGTTCTTAAGCCTGAAAGTTTTGAGATTTTTTTGGAGACATCATTTAGTTTACCCCTCCCATCTGCAAACTGATCCTCTGGTGAAGCAACTTGATTTGGCAACCTCAGCAGGTTGTTTTATCAACAGCCTCATATTTTTCCACTGTTATCTCTGTCTTCCTTTTGCTTTTTTCCATAATAGTGCTTTAATCAACTAAATTATTAGATGCTTAATTTTATCTGATTGTAATCATTCACTTTATGGATAACAGCAAAACTGAAAACCCTGATAGAGCTCTCTAGGAGAGTTAGCTATAGTATTGCAGGTCTTTTAGTCAGTTAATTCAATAAATATTTGAGTGCATACCACGAACAAGGCAGACCTTGTCTCTTGAGACATTATCACCAAGAGCAGTGATTTTCCAACTTGGCTTTTGTTAGGTAGAAGTTTTTCCCTTGTCTAAAGTGTCATTTTGTTTTGGAGAAGAGTGGAATTGAATTCTTCTTTGCTTCTCCTCTTGTTATCTAATGGTTGCTAGCCCTTTCCAGCCAGAGATCAGAGAGAGAATTACACCCTAGAAAAAATGAGTTACTGTTTTCTCATTCCTCCCAAAGTTGGTAATACCATTCTAGATAATACCATTCTAGATACACAGGAAAGAAGTTAATTTATTGTATACAGTGGATGCCTTGGGGCATTAAGTCTTGATTCTCTTTTGGAATCTGTTAGAAAGGTTACGGAATGTGCCAAGTGGCTCTACTACAAGATTTTAGACCAAATAATTTGTAGTATTAACTTATCAGTATTAGTCATAGGAATTATTAGAATATGGAAGTGAGATAACCATGCTCAAACAACATTGTAGAATGCATCTCAACATGAAAGGAATGATATATAATAAACTCTGTATGTAAAAAGCAGTCACTAAGGCACTAGTTTTTGTGGAAGCACAAGGTTTAGATTTCTGATTTAGTATACAATCTTAAGGGGCGACATTGTTGCCTTATAGTTTTTCACTCCATCAAAGAATGTTTCTCTCTTGGAAAATGGAGCTAAAATGCATTAGTACTTTTTAAAGTGTTCCTTATTTCCCAAAATTCGTTAAAAGTATTTTTTCCAAGGGAGTCACTTTATTGGTAAATAAATTTGAATAAAGATGGATTTATTCTAACATTCCTTAAGAATTAACCACCAGCTATAAGCATAGTTGCTCTTGGCAAATTAGTGAAAATTGTGATTTTTATATATTTTCTAGCCTTTTGGCCTTATTTTACAGATTAGGTGCAGGGAAATCTCTTTTTTATGTCTACTTTTAGCCTTCAGGTTGCTAATATACTGGCTTCAGTGAATTCAGGTATGCTTCAGATGATTAGGATTGGTCTCTTAACTCCTAAATGTCTCTTTTTAAAAAATTGAAACAAGGGGGTCAGTTCACATGCTCCACTCGGTGGCCCAGGGTTGGCAGGTTTGGATCCCAGGCACAGACCTATGCACTGCTCATCAAGCCATGCCATGGAGGTGTCCCACATACAAAATAGAGGAAGATTGACTCAGATGTTAGCCCAGTGACAATCTTCCCCAAGCAAAAAGAGGAAGATTGGCAACAGATGTTAGCTCCAGGCCAATCTTCTTTGCCAAAAAAAAAAAAAAAATTTGAAACAAAACTTTGATATTATTAAATTATAAAAATAAATTGGGTCTTCTGGCTTTTGCAAGATGGGAGTATTGTTTAAATTGTAAAATTAGAATGAGTTTATTATTTTTCTGAACCAGGAAGACTTCAGTGGTTTGATAGTTAAGATGAAATTTTACGTTTTTTTCTTTTAGGTTGACAATTGCATTTTTTGCGCTCTCCGGGCTGGATATGTTGGATTCCTTAGATGTGGTGAACAAAGATGATATAATAGAGTGGATTTACTCCCTGCAGGTCCTTCCCACAGAAGACAGTGAGTGAGTTTTTAGCAGTATATTTTTAGTGTGACTAGTTGTACCTGACGTAATGTGTGTTGGACTAGGAAATCTTAGTATTTATTCATAAACTATTAATGTATTTTATTCATCTATGTTTTCCTTGTAATGCAACACTCCCATTCTGTTCAAATACCAAGACTTAACAAGTGTAGTCATTAATCTCTTGAGAGAACAATTTAGAGTCTTCTGGGATTAAATAGATTCACAGTTGTTGCGCCATGCTGTGTTGTGTACTTCTGCTTTGATGAATCTTGTTGATTATTTGTATTCCATGTTTATGTCCGAGTAGTTTTATCATATTCGATGTGTTTTTCATTCTCAAGCATTCTTTTTGTCTCTTCAGTGAAAAACTCTTTTCCATCAGAAAGTTTTATTTCAATCTCCTGGTTGTTTTCCCCCTACTGTTTCATTAGTAGTTCTTTAATGGTTTCTTAGCGCTCTTACTTACACTTTAATCATTTTTATGCTTCTTAAAACTTCATAAATTTTGATCAAATAAAGTCTCAAAATTCCTAAATTACCTGATCAACTAAACACACACGTTTTATAAACTCTATTGTTCACTATTAAGCGTAAAATACCTAACTTCAATTTACCTTTTAAAGGCTAGAAATTCTAACTTTGAAAAGATTAAACAAATAAACTCCCAGAAAAATCATGCAATTTTTATCATGGTCACCACTCACATGTCTTTTAAGAGTCAGCATTTATAAATTAACAGTGTGGTTCGTTGGTTGGAGTAATCATATATAAATCTCCCCCAGATGAATTTAGGAGAAATAATAGGCTAAAGCTTTATTTAGAAAGAGAGAGAGAAAAGAGGTTTGATCTATTAGTAGATGCTATTGCATAGAGTTTGTGGCTTTATACTTTATTGTTCTTGAAGTTCATTGTGTTTGTTTTTATATAACTTTTAAAATCTGTGCCTGTTGATGAATTCTTATTAAAAAATGATTAAGCCTTTTGAACTAGGTCTACCAGAATCTAAGACATAAATATCTAATCACTTTTCACCAGCTACATGAAGCAGCGTATGTGATGTATTGGTTAGTAATTATAGATTCTAACATGTTGTCCAGTAGAATTTATTGACTATTCTGCTAAACCTGTAGAGAAGGCTGTGATAGGGTCCTCACTCTCTAGGAGCTTTTGGCTGAGGTGAGGTCCCAGTGCTAGTCATCTGCAAAATGAAAGTAATTTGTATTTTCCCTTTTTACCAGCATTTTTTTTTCACTAATTTAAGTGAAAGTCTGGGGTTTTTTGCAAAGTTAGATACTAGCCAGATGCAAGGTAGTATTATTACAGCTTCTGATTTTTGTTTGTTTAGTAAGAATACATATGTGTCCTGATCAAATTATACACTGTAGTGTCTTAAAGAAATATATCTCACATAGTACAGATGGGGAATTACACACTGTAGTACATGGAAAGCTGTTCTGTAAGTTTTTGCTAAAATATCTTTTTTATTACTTTTAGGAAAAAATTTACTGATATTCATTCCCCTGAAATAAAATGGCCATTGTCTCTATAGAAAAGTGTGGACCCATAAACCAATGTTACCTCAATTAAAAAAAAAAGTTAAAAAAAAAATGAAAAAAAAGGAAAGAAAAGTGTGGACCATAACATTTTAGTGAGAGATCTAATACTATAGGTTACACTTACTAGAACATTGGTCACTTACTCACCATACTTCAAACTTTCTGTCTTTTCTTATAATTTTCCCCACTTTTTAGGGCTATTTACTGGTTCTGTGGTTGAGCTGTTTTTTTGTCTGTTCTTTACTATGTGTTTACTTTCCCCTTCTATTTTTTTTAGTGAAATGAGTTTTTTACAACAAAGAGAGAAGTTTTTTTAATACCTTGTTGTTTTTAAATAGCTGCTTACCTGACTCATTGTTTGATCTTTTGTTGTGAGAGATTTGCTATTATCTGAGCTTTCATATTATCCGTAATAATTGTGTTTGCTACAAACTCACTGGAATGACTAAAATGAAAAGGGTGAAGTAGAATAAGTGTTGATGAGGATGTAGCACAACTGGCACTCTCATCCAGTGCTGAAGGAGTTTTACAGCTGCTTTGGAAAACGGTTTGGCAGTCTTTACTAAAGCTGAACACATGTACCGTCTGTGACCCAGCAATTCTACTCCTAGTACATTCTCAGCGAAATGAAATCATGTGTTCACCAAAAGGTATGTACTAGAATGTTCATAGCATTATTTTTCACAGGAGCCCAGAAGTAGGAACTATACAAACTATCTGTCATCAGTATAATGGATAAATGACGTATTAGAATGGAATACTAGGCAGTAATGGGAAAGAACAATCAATCTATAACTCCGTGCACAAATTTGGATAAATGTCACAAACATGTTTGGAAAGAAAGAAGTACATAGTGTATTATTCCATTTATATAAAGTACAAAAATAGGCAAAACCAGTCGGAGCTTTTGGGAGTGACTAGAAGGAATGAGGAAGGAGCTTCTCGGGTGCTGTCATGTGCTTCTTCCTGAGCTGAATGCTGGTTGTACAGGGGAGTTTACTTTGTATGAGTTCATTGAGCAGTTGTGCTTTTCTTATGTTTATTATACTGTCATGAAAGCTTAAAATTTTTTTTCTTTGAATTGGGATCGGTACTCACTGTCTCTTTTGAGACCCATCAGAATTCTCTTTCCCATTGAATTGTGAAGTCCATGGACTTCATTGGTTTGAAGCCCATTGCTATTTTTTTCAATCATTCCTGCTTAACTGTTGGTTAAAATATTTTTGCTTACATCCGAATTGTAAACTTCTGGAGGGCAGAGAATGTGTCTGTCTTACATTTCTTTTCCCTTTCAGTGCCTAAAGTATTGTTAGATATCAGCAGTTGTTGGACTGCTATTATTCACCTGTACCTTCTCCAACTTTACTGTTCCTCTTTTCTGTATTCTCACATTTCACCTAGAGCATCCGGAGCATCCTCTGGCTCCTCAAGTATTTTCTCATTCATAAGGCATTTGAAGGCTGAGTAGAATATGCTTTCTCTAAATCATAGGTCTGTATTTGTCCCACTTTGTTATATCACATAAAATCTTAGGGAATTAAAAAATCCGAAAACATTAAACAAAATCTGGAGACCATAAAGGAAAAATTTGATAGATTTGACTAAATATTTTAAAATGTTATCAGTGGAAGATAAAGTTAGATAAGTGATAGACTTGGAGGAAATTATGGCATATATATAATAGACAAAATATTATTATCCAGACTATGAGAAATTATTTAAGATTGAGAAGAAAATGACACATTGCCGTTTAGAAAAATGACAAACTTTATGAAAAGGTTCGCAAAAGAAGTACAGATAGCCAGTAAATACATGAAAAGAGGGTTAGCCTTACTAGAAATCAGAGAGATTCAGTAGAAACAATGATATTACATTACTTTTTACCTAACACCTCAACTTAGCAAAAAGTTTTAAAAAGTTGGCAAGTGTATGGAGGAAAGAGAAATTTAATATTCTTTTGGTGGAAGTGAAAATGTTTACAACATTTTGAAGGGCATTTTAGCAGTATTATTTTTTTACTCTATCTGACATATTGTCACGTGTGTTGTACTGCGTTGAATAATGGCCCCAAAAAGATATATTCACCAGGACCTCCAAATAACTTTATTTGGAATAAGGATGTTTACAGATGTAATTAAGGTAAAGATCTCAAGATCAATGGCTGATGTCCTTATAAGAGGAAGGAGAGGGAGATTTGAGACACAGAGGGGAAGGCCATGTGAAGATGGAGGCAGAGATTAAAGTGCTGGGTCAGCACACTAAGGATCGCCAGGATTGCCCACAGCCTCCAGAAGCTCAGAGAGAGGCATGGAACGGATTCTCCCTCAGAGCCTCCAGAAGGAACCGACCCTGCCAACACTGTGGTTTTGGACTTCTGGGCTCCAGAACTGTGAGAGAATAAATTTCTGTTGTTTAAAGCCTCCAGGTTTGTGGTAATTTGTTACTAACCCCGGGAAACTGAGACATGTGCACAAAATGTTTGTTTTGGCATTGTTTATTACAGTAACAAATGAGAAGCAAAATAAATGTTCACCAAAAGGGAAACAGTTAAATAAACTATGGTCCAGTAAAGAATACTGTGCAATAGTAAAGTGATTGAGGTAGACCTCTGTATGTATTGATGTGAAATTGTTCATCATGTGTGGTTAAATGATAAATGCCAACTTGTACAGAGGTGTTTTGCTTAAATAATCTTGGGATGTAAATATATAGGAAAAACTGAAAGGATACGTAGAAAATCTTTGTGGAGGGGGGAGGTAGATGGGAACAGAAGAGGAGGATGGCAGGGTACTGTTTGAATGTTTACAGTATGTTTCTGTATTTAAAAATTCAAGTTAGAAAAGCTTTAGCTTAACTTCTCTTCAAAACAAAAAAAAATAAAACTGAGCTTAAAGTTATATGGTTATACACAAATATTGATGTTTTGCTAATGGCAGAAATAATGGTTTACATTATTTAATATTGTTTTCAAAGCACTGTCAAATATACCATCGAATTTGTTCTTCGCCTAATCTGCCTTCCCCAGAAGAGGAAAATGAGAGGCAGAGTGATTAAGAGACCTGCCCGAGGTCACACACGGATGTCAAGTGATAGAGTTGGACTAAAATCCCAGGCTTCTGACTCCAAGTCCCAATGCTGCTTCACTGTTGAAGTATATAGGTCCCTGGTGGAAACTATTTATATATATATATATATATATGTATATATATATGTCATGTATACCACTTAAGTACATTGTGAATATTTCATCACAATTAACCCTGACCTTCCGCTTAACTCCAGGATTGTGAAGACGCTAGTAGTACCCTGCTAATAAGTGTGTGGTCAGCCCATTGGAGTATTGGAGCCTTTCTCATCAACCTCAGGAGGAAGATTTAGGAAACACAAGAGATGAGGCTGGGAATTGTCTGTTCCCTTCTCTGATCAAGGGCACAACCAGAAAATTTTAGAGCTGAAACAGAGCAAGGAATATTATAGTCCATCATTTTATAAATGAGGATATTAAGGTCCAGAGAGATTAGTAATTTATCCACAATAATATAGCTAGTTAATGCTAGAGGCAAAATTAGAATACAGTTTTCTGTTTTCTAGTCTTTTGATATTTCCATTACTGGGTATTTCCAATACTGGTTAAGTGCAGTAGGTACTCTGTTTATCATGTATGTTTTTCTGAGATATGGCTTTTTTTAATGAAAACTTAAGCTGTCTTATGGCTCTAAAGGAACATAGTTCTGGTATCTGTTCCTTAATAGATCCCATAAAATTTTAGGATTAAGTGTTTGGAAATGTAGGTAAAGTGGTTTAATATTAAAAGGTAAAATGTTTAATGATTTTATTTTTTTAGTAGATTTTACAGTCAGAGTGCTGTCCTTTTCTAATAACATACTTAAAATGTAAATATAGTTTTATTTGGCTAAATTGAGCATGTTCCACATTTTAAAAATTATAGAGCACCTGTTTTGGAAGCATTATAGATCAAGCATTTTTTGCTAAGATAGTCCCACAGTGGTTGCTTTATGTACCCCAGCTGTCCCTGGGCCACACCACAGATCTTTCACAATCCAACTGCAATTCTAAATGAAATGCTGTTAAATCTCTACTCTCTGTGAAAGTCTCCCACATGTGTTTTCTTTAATTGGTCTAGATTTGATTCTGAAACTAATCTGTAAAATTTAGAAAATAGATATAAAAAACTTTTTTAAGCTATAGAATTTTTTATTTACTTTGTCTGGGTCTCTCTTGATATCCTGAAACAAGGAGTTGTGTAATGTATGTCCTTTTACTGGGAAATCTTGTGTTTCTTGAGACCGGTGAGGAATTATTTCTATTGTCATAAAATGTAAATGTCCATTTTTACATAAAAAATTTCCACATTCCTCACTTGAATTCTGTTTGCTTAGGTCAGACATCTAACTTTTAAAATGGAGATTAGAAAGTTAAGAACATCTCCAAATGAGGTTTTGAATTATAGCATGATCACTGTTAATAGTGTGGTGCTATTTTAGCCCAAGAATTGTCCTTTATTAGAAGCACCTAAGTATAATTTTTAACATATTTTCATTTTATCTTTCACAATAAAGTTTTCTCTTAGAGAGGAAATATGCCACTTTCTTCTTATGTAAAGCAACTCCACTGATTAAAATGTCTTTTTAAATGCTCATTTCAGTTTTATATCGTACAAGTTTATAACCATTTTCTTTGTTTTCCTAAGAATTTCTAAATGCACTGTCTTTTTGATGCTTGACATGTAGTTGGTGTTTATTATGAGTGTAATTGTAAAACTGTAAGTTAAAAAGTGAGATATGACCCAATCATCAGGCAGGAGTCAGATTTGTAGCTTAACGATTGTCTTTCACGAGGAGGCACACAAATAAAGAGATTGTTTTTCCTTTCAGTTGATAGCTAAACACACTATATTCTCTAATAACACATCCTTCTACATTCACATAAGCACACATACGTATTACATCCATGTAGTTGTTTCCATTTTTTCTGCTTCTCCTTTTCTTCCCATCTACCCAATTTCATCTTTCTGAAGTAATCTGGATTTTTGTGATATTTTGCTATCTGAACTCCTTCCGTGTAACAGGATAAACTGGTTTGACTTCATGGCTCTACAATGGTGGAGGATGCATTCATCAAATCAGTGGTTCTTCCTTCTGGCTGTGTATCAGACAGGATTGTTTTTCTTTTTTATATGTGATTGTCCAGGCTCCACTCTCAGGGATTTGATATGAACCTGGCTTAGGACCAAAGAAACATAGACATTTTTTCAAACTATTCAATTGTTTCTGTGGGCAGCCACAGCACACTTTGTTTTGCTGCTACTGAATAGGAACACTAGATGGTGCTATCTAATTACTGCCAAAGAAGTTCAGACTTTATCCTGCGTATACATCCAGTTGTAAATTTGAAATGAATTGCGTATTTATACTTTAATAATTATGAATAAGTAAGCTTACTAGAACTATAAAGGAAAGCACAAGGGCAGACAGATCTTGACAGGAAACAGAAAGGATCGCTAATGAGTTTTTAAGATGACAATTTGCACTCTCCTTTTGAAAAGGGGCTAAAAGGCATTTGTGTTTTAAAGAAGCTTTCCTTGAGAAATTACAGCAGAAGCTGTTCGTTTCTTCCTATTTCTCTTTTGATAAAATCCAATTAACTGATTTTAAATGGCTACTGTTTATTGAGCCGTGGTCACTCTCCTGAGCTCAATCTAAATATGTCCTTTAACCCTTAACAAGAACCCTACAAGATATGCTTGCAATATACTACTGTTCCTAGTTCAAAAATGGAGGGAACTAGCTCAGAGAGGTTGTTACTTGCCTACTGAACCCAGAGCTAGTAAGAATAGAATCTTGAATTTGATTCCCAGTGTCCATGCCACAGTCTCCTAACCTTATGTGGTATTTTTGAGCATCAATATTTTTGCTGCTTTTCAGAAAATTATTAATTTAAATAAGCTGAAAACCTAGAAATGAACAAATAGAAATGCCATTCACTCATTTACCTCTAAGGAAATGATATTTCATTCAGAAACAAATACATATTTAATCTCTACTGTATGTCAGCTTCTGTGTAAAACACCTGGCAGAATTATCTAACTTAGCAGGGGGCTCAAGAAAGGCTTCCTAATGGAAATAGAAACTCAGACCTGAAACGTGGAGTCAGAGCTTTCTTCCATCAAAAGTAGAAATGGGATCAGATTTTTATAGAGGACTATTAAAAAGTCAGTAGTTTGAAAGTATAACCTTTAAAAAGGCAATCCTAGGGGAAAAAAGGAAAGAACTGATTTCAAAAATTTAAATCATAATAGGAAAACATTTTAGGCTTCAGATAAAATGCAGGGCTTAGGAAAATGCTCCTTTGAAAACAACCCCTCCCCTGAGTAGGGAGAGATGGAAACGAGTGAAGATAAAATGATAAAGGCATCCACAGCTTGGTAAGGAAGGGATTATTTTTAGATTTTAAAAGTATAACATTACATCCAGTTTGGAATGTGGAAGAGTGGTAGGCAAATTTTTAAACATGTCCCCCTCCCCCCAGAATTCCTGTGCACTGGTTATTCAATCAAACAGTAATCTAGGTATAATAGTCCCTGCTTCTTCTCTGTGAGGGATATGTTCCAAGACCCCCAGTGGATGCCTGGAACCGTGGATAGTACTGAACCCTATATATACAATGTTTTTTCCTACACATACATACCTACGATAAAGTGTAATTCATAAATTAGGCACAGTAAGAGATTAACAATAGTAATAGTAAAATAGAACAATTATAACTACACTGTAATACAAGTTATGTGAATGTGGTCTCTATCTCTCAAAATAGCTTATCGTACAAATTTAATTCCTTTTCCATCTTAACTAAGCACTTATCATGCGCTGTGGCCACAACTTTTTCAGTTTGAGCTGTGACAACAGACTTAGCACAAATTTCTTTTTCCTTTTTCACGATTTCACAGATAGAAGGTTCATTCTTACCATAGATCTTAGCAACCTCAGCATACAATTTTTTTCTTATTAAGTTGAGAACTTTCACCTTTTCACTTGAAGAACTTTATGGCTTCTCTTTGGCATATCCAAATTGCCAGTGTCACTACTCTTGCACTTTGGGGGCATTATTAAGTAAAATGAGGGTTACTTGAACACAAGCACTTCAATACCTCAACGTGGCTACCAAGTGACTAAAGGGCAGATAGCGTACACAGCGAGGATATGCTGGACAAAGGGATCATTCATGTCTTGGGTAGGACAGAGTGGGACAGCACAAGATTTCATCATGCTACTCAGAAAGGCGCTCATAATTTAAAACTTATGAATATTTATTTCTGGGATTTTGCATTTAATATATTCAGAGCCCAGTTGACCACGGGTAACTGAAACTGCAACAATGAGGGGACTACTGTACTACACAGACTTGCAGATGAAGTTAAGGTTACTAATCAGCTGATCTTAAAATATGGAGATTATCTTTAGCTGTTATGTAAACAGGTGGGCCCAGTATTATCACAGGAGCCCTTAAAAGGAGAAAGCAGAAGAGTCAGTCAGAGAAATGCAGTGGAAGAGGGCAAAAGAGAGATGCTGCAGAAGGGGAAGCCAGAGAGTCTAAGCATGAAAAGAATTTGAGCACTGTTGCTGGCTCTGAGATATAGAGACGTATGTGCAAGAAATGGCAAGAGCAGCCTCTGGAAGCTTAAGGAGGCCCCACTTGACAGCTAGCAAAGAAACGGAGACCTCAGTCTCACAACTGCAAGGAACTTGATTCTGCCGAAGAACCTGAATGAACTTGGAGGCAGATTTTCTCGCAGAGCCTCCAGTAAGGAAGGTAGCCCTACCGACATCTTGATTTTAGCCAGGTGAGATCTGCCTTGAACTCCAGACCTTACAGAGCTGTGAGATAATAAGTAAGTGGCTTTTTTATCTTCTGAGTTTGTAGTAATTTGTTATGGCAACGATGACTCATAACAGAGAACAAAATTCACCCTTGTATCATCCCACAATATTATTTTGTTTGTTCCCTTCTGAGCTTTATTGATAAGCACCCTTTGCTTAATTATAAACATGATAATGCACATATGTTTGTATTCTACTTTTTCTCTTAACTTGATGATATATGTTTCTCCGTGTTGCTACATAGATTTCCCTAATTATTACTTTTAATGGCAATTATACATCGCTTAATGACAGGGATAAGTTCTGAGAAGTGCATTGTTAGGTGATTTTGTAGTTGTGCAAACGTCATAGATTGCACTTAGACAAACCTAGATGGTATAGCCTACTACACACCTTGGCTATATGGTACTAACCTTATGAGACCACTGTTGTATATGTAGTGTGTCATTGACCGACATACAGTGCGTGACTGTGTAATGTTCCTTTTAGTAGATACAGTATGTTATCCTTAACCTGTGTCGCTTATAAATTTTCACTGATACTGCAGTGAGTGTTTCTTTGCATATGAGCTTTCTCCTATTTGAAGTTATTAGAGTAGATTCTCAGATGTATCATTACCAAGTCAAAGGGTATGAGCACTTTTATCATTCTTATGTAGTGGCAAGTCTTAAATGGGCTGCCAATTTAAAAGTCTTTAGCAAGGATAAGAGAACCATGTTCATCAAAATCACTATTAGATGGTATCCTTTTTAAGTAATTTTTTTGTTAATAGGTGAAGATGCTTGGTGGAAGGTTTTAAATTTAGTGGCAAGGTTTCCTAAATTGTTCAAAGAATTAATGTATAAGCCAGTGTTGTAAGTATTTGGGGGGATATAAAGCTGAATAGAGTACAGTGCCTGATTTGAAGAAATAGAAGAGTGAAAACCAGTTGTTGTGAATTAGTCATGTACCTGTCATAAGAGATGTGAAGCTGGTTCCTCATATCAGAAGCTATTTTAAATCAACTTGATTTTTTTAATTGACAATGCATGCACAGTCTGCTGAAACTACATTTCTATCTTCTCTATCTATCATGCTGGTTTTCTAATAGCTACCAAAACCATAATTATTTTCTTATTGTGGATACAACTTTTTTCATTTTTTTAATTTCTTTTTTCCAGCTTTACTGACATATTATTGACATATAACATATGTAAGTTTAAGGTATACAGCATGATGGTTTGTCACATGTATAGTATTTGCAAAATGATTACCACAATAAGGTTAGTTAACACCTTCATCCCCTTACGGAATTGCCTCTGTGCTCTGTGTGTGTGTGTGTGTGTGTGCATGTGTGTGTGTGTGTGTATGTGTATGGTGGTAACATTTAAGATCTCTCTTAACATCTTTCAAGTATATAAGATACTGTTAGTTATAGTCACCATGCTGTACATTAGATCCCCAGAACTTATTTATCTTATACTTAGAAGTTTGTCCCCTTTGACCAACATCTCCCTACTGGCAACCACTGTTCTACTCTCTTTGTACAAGTTCAGCTTTTTTAGATTCCACATATAAGTGAGAACATGTGGTATTTGTCTTTCTCTGTCTGGCTTATTTCAGTTAGCATAATGTCCTCAAGCTTCATCCATATTGTTGCAAAAGCCAAGATTTCCTTTTTTATGGCTGAATAATATTCCTGTATATATTTTCTTTATCCATTCATCCATCAGTGGACACTTAGATTGTTTCCATATCTTGGCTATTGTAAATAATGCTGCAGTGAACATGGGGGTGCAGATATCTCTTCAAAGTAGCGATTTCATTTTCTTTGAATGTATACCTAGAAGTGGGGTCGGTGGATCATATGGTAGCTCTGTTTTTGATTTTTTAAGGAACCTTCATACTGTCTTCCATAGTGGCTGCACCAATTTACATTCCCACCAACAGGGTACAAGGGTTCCCTTTTCGTGGATGTGACTTGTTTTCTTTCTTAAGTTCCTGGTTTATATTCCATTGATATCTTGAAAAATGATAATTTTTAGATTAAAAAAATACTTGTGTGAGTAAACATACTTTGAGTAGAGATTAAGAGCTAACATAGTGTTCTTCGTACTTTGAAATGAAATGGGTTATTGCACTCAGAATGAAGATTTGTCTAATACTGAAAGACAAAGTACATATATTTTCTGTGACTGTAGAACAGCTTAGACGTTTAGCTTGCTGACATGTAAAGAAGCAATGAGTTCGAATAAAAAGATGGGAAGTTACGATTCTAGCTCCTGTTATGTTATTAACTGACTGTTTTCCTTGAACATGTCACTTAACCTCTAGGCTTCTACTTTCTGTTCTGAGAATGGGAGATTGAATATGTTGATCCCATGAAATATGGTCATATAGGAGAAGTATGAAAGTGTTTTGTACACGGTGAGGTGGTTTATAAACTAAAAATAAGTGGTAGGATATTGTCATTTTGTCTCTGACTGTTTGGAGATTAAATGAAGAAATTCCCATAAAGCACTTAGAATAGATCTGGCACATAGTAATCATTCAACATTAGCTAGAATGAAAATGGAGATAGCGGCAAAGTTTTGGTGCTAAAATGCTCTATTTCTGAAAGATTGTATAATTGAACTGCTTTAGAATCTATACAAGAAAAGGTATACTTTACATAAGTACATGTTTTTATTTTCTAGGATCAAATCTAAATCGCTGTGGTTTCCGAGGCTCTTCATACCTCGGTATTCCATTCAATCCATCAAAGGTTAGTTCTCTTTGGGTCAGAAGGAAGGGGAAGGGAGGTGGGGAGATTTTAGTGAGAAAGAAAACTAAGAAATTATACAGGAAGTACCAGGCTTCCAGGTTCTAATATAGTTAAATACTGTCTTATAATGTACATTATGAACTGAAACTGTTTAAAAGAAAGCTGTATCTGCCTTACTTCCTGGAGGAATGCACAGCACATATACACACACAAATTCCTGTTGTTATAAAAATTATGTCCTTACTACCCTGTGTATATGTGTAAAAATAATTGGTGATTTCCTGTGGAAAATGGAAATAAAGCACCTAAGTGCTTGATACTTATTCTCTAAGAAGCCAGTGAACTCCCATGTGTTAGAGAAGGATTTTGTATTTGGCTCTCATTTGCTAGGAATAAAAGAAAAAGCTCTTGCCAAGGCAGTGACTGAAGACCTCAGTAGTGATGAATTTGATGACCTTCATGGCAGTAGGCACACTGTCTTCATGGTTATAGGCAGAGGCTTTGGTACCAGCACATGCAGGTGGAAAGCAGTGAGTTCTAACAAAGTGAGTTTTTTTTCTTTGAAGAATCAGATCCAGAACAAGCTTGTAGGTATTTCATCTGTACACAAAATAGTAATATTTTTCTACAGTAGAAAGCAGAGAATAACTTCATCATTTTAGCAAAAGAGTCCTCATAGCATAGAAACATTTTCCTTAATGGAGGTCAATCTGCTTATATAATAATTACAAGCCAGTATCTGGCTACACTGAGTATGTCAAGATTTATGTCCAGTGGCAAGCTGAAGGTAAATGGTGTGCTGCCAGTTTTTCCATAATCTGCTTCATAATTTTAGAATAAATGGCAGTGATTTTGGAGACAGTGACATGATTTCATAGAGGCACTGCTTCAACTTTCTTCCTCTGCCTTAAGCTGTAGACCAACCTGTCTTGTCAAGGTCATGTCAGTTTGCCAAGGTGTCTCCAGTTGTGTGTGCCTGTTGCATTTTAGCAGGGACTCTGAAAACAATTCGTAAAATTTGTCCTTTTTTCTGATGCATATAATATTTTCCAATTTAAGCCAGTCCTGAATAAAGATAGCTCTCCATTTTTTTAAAATAGACAGGATATCTGGATGTCATGACATTGGTAATGATGACCATTGTACACTACCATACCATATTACAGGTGTACACCTATACTTGTTGGAGGAAAACAGTGCTTTGATAGCATTACTTTATAAAGACAGCCGTCTTCCTCCCCCGCAAGACGTTTTCAAAATAACAGGAATAAAATTTAAGAAGAAACTATTTTTTGCCCTTGGTTCACAGACTGTCCTGAAACCCATTTTTGGCCCTTAGTTCACCTAGACCCTGGCATATTCTGGGGAAGCTAGGTGCCATTCCCTTCTGTGTTCCCTTCATCTGAATTCTGAGTGCTGGAAGGAGCTAGAGACTTCAGGTGGAATCAGAAAGGCTCACAAGGAGTTTTCACTGAAGGCAGTGGTTGAGAGTCCAGGGGACAGATGAAACCAAGAGAATCTTAGGAGGCACATAGGATTGTCCAATACAGTATATAAGTAAAATAGTATCATTGGTTTTTCTTCTGAAACCACTAAACCACCTGTGGGCCATTGCCTTACCTGATAAATGCCCAGGACCTTCACTGGTCTTAGAGCACTTTTTGAGAAACACTAAGAGATTCTCCCGGCTGACTTTTCTCACTATTTTCCTTCACAAATCACGTATGTATTAAATTGTGTATTGTCCTTAACATGTACCATATACCCCAGAATTTTCCTTCTCTGCTTTTTTGCTTTTACTTTTTCTTCTACCTCTAAAGCCTCCTCTCCATGTATATCTAGCCAAGCTCCTCTTCTGCTGCAGAAAAGAATCCTTTATTTAAATCCATGTGTTATTATATCTCCCTCATGACATTTGTTACATACTGCTTTGTGTTAAAATTATTTAAGCAGGCCTCTCTTCTACCCTCAAGGTTAAGGTCGGTCCACATTTGATTTATGTTTGGATTTTAACATAGGAGACATTTAGTTTAAGTACCAAAAATGAACTATGCTATAGGACTTCTAATAAGGCTGTTATAAATGTGGAATAAAATAGCCAGGAGTATGAGAATTGAGTTCTAAGGAGGAACTCAGAATGAGAGATATCAAGATGAAAATTTGCTTGGCATATTTGTGAAGCTATAAAGAACCATATATCTAAGGCTGGATGTGTGGGCTGCGTTCAGACTGTAGAGGGTATTGACCACCATACACACTTATTCTGTGAGGAACTCTGGAAGGTCAGTGAACAGGAAATAATGTGATTAAGTCACTGGTGGTTCCAAGACCCTTGAGTCCAAAAAAGTAGTAGGCCCTTTTGATATCTGTCTTGCATTTGCATCATCATCCTTGAGATAACTAGGACCTTTATAGATAGTTAAGTTTATTTAATCCTCACAATAACCCTATGAGGTATGTACTAATATCTCCATTTTCCAGAATGAGGAAAATTAAGCCAACAGATAGTAGAGCCAGGATTTGATCTTTCAGTGGTTGTAGAAGCTAACATTTTAGAAAGCAGAGGAGTCTGTTTTAACCAAATCTTTGGTAAAGTTTCATTTTAACTTTCTGGTATTATGAGTAATTATTCTGGTATTTGAGGCAATTATTGATGAGCCCAAACTAAAATAGAAGGGAAGCCAATGAGGAAGATGAATTAAAAATATGCTCGTATTCTATCAAAACTAAAACTTTCTTAAACTGAGTAGTAAATTAGTACAAGGTGAAATTTTACATTTTTCAAGTGAAATAATTTTTTTTAAATAACTGATTAATAGGATTGGTTGATTATTTGGCCCAGTGGGCCTGTGCCAGCTCCTAGAGTCTTTACAGGATTTCCTACAAGGAGTCACATATTTTATAAAAAGCTTAAAAGGTCTTTGATAACTGTTTCTGGTTATCTTTTGTTGAAATGGTCAAATCAGTGAAAAATTAGTTCAACACATACTGTGGTAATATGAGTTTCCTAGTAAGACTTCCCAGCTCTGCTTAAACAATTGCTAATCTAATAGTCTTCACAAAACACTTGTTGCAATCAATACCCATTTGGGCTCTAAATTTTAAAAGTTACACTATTCTATTTTTAGAGAACTTTTTGATTTTAATATCTTGAGCTCTTTGCATTTTTTTGTTTTTTGCTATTCTAAGCACTGGTATTTATTAGAGACTCAAATAATTAAACTGTATATGAGAGCAGAATAAGGTTTTTCATCTGTATTGTTTTGTAATATTTTTATATAGTGATTACTACTATGGTATTTAATATGGATTTGTACAGCATAAAAGAATTTTTATTTCTATATGATTTTATAACTTTATAAGACAAATTATTATACTTGAATCAACTGATATGGTTGATTAAATATGAAGTTCAAATAATTTGGTTTATTTGAATATCAGAACTACTCCCATAAAGCTTAAAAGTCTTTAGGATAAATTTGAAAATTATGTAGCCTGGAAAGTAGGCAGTTATACTTATATTGAGACATATATAAAATTTAGGTTTGTTTTTCTCAGTCAGACATCTATGCAGATCAGTGTGAACAACATTTAATTTTACTATTTACTGAAACCTCATGTCAAATTACTTAATGAAATAGGTTTTCATTTCAGTTTACTAATTAATGTTATATTAATTTTGAATTCAGAATCCTGGAACAGCTCATCCTTATGATAGTGGCCACATAGCAATGACCTACACTGGCCTTTCATGCTTAGTTATTCTTGGAGACGACCTAAGCCGAGTAAATAAGGAAGCTTGCTTAGCAGGCTTGAGAGCCCTTCAGCTGGAAGATGGAAGGTATGGGTCACTCTTTTGTTACTGTTTTTTCCCCAAAGAAAAATGTTTTGGAACTAAAAAAAATGGATAAATTACTATACTAGAACTCTAGGGTTTATCATAAACTCTTCTTAGAACCACCTAAAGTTCACTGTATATGTACAGGTAAGTACCTAATCAAAAAAGTAATCCGTGATTTCTTACGTGAATGAAAATAGCAGAACTCCATTCTTTCCCTTTTGGTTTCTTTTTTTTTTTTTTAACTGAGACAACAGATCCATAAATAAATGGTTGAATAGTTTCAGGATTATGATCTGCTTTAATTTACCTTCTGGGTAAAAAAATAGATATTTTGAAGTAAACCTACATTTAGTCTGAACTTTTATTCCTTTTGACATAGTGATGGGGGAGAAAGGAATGAACATTGAATATTCTAGTATAGGTAGTTTCCATGACATTTTTAAAGGCCAGAAGAAGAAGTGAATTCATTAATATTTGATGGTTTGTGTGGTGTATCTAAGTAAAGAGGAGTCTTCCTCGAGTTTTCAGGTGAAACTTTTGTTAAGTCCAGGAAGTGATAAGCAGTAGTGATGCTGTCTAAGGAAAAGATTCGGGACAAATCCTGCTCTGTTGTTACATCTGTACTCCAGCTGCTAACATCTCTATTTTCCTGTCAGTATTTTAAAAACACTGCTCTTGATGAAGGAAAAATTAATGTAGACATATTAAGATAAATTGATGCTAATTGGAAATACTATAAAACTAAATATTTACCTCAGTCGTTACATGTGACTAATTTCTCAGTATTTCAGTATAGTCTTTGATTACTGCTACCTTATTGTTGTTGATAAATAAAAGAATAGATATAAAACATAGACTATTACCTCTCTAAAACTAATTAAATAGGTAAAAATTAAAATAATGTGATCAGTTAGTTAATGGTTATCTATATATACATTTAGAAGAAATTTCACGTAGCAAAACTTGGGCTTGGGAATTTCTTACCCAATAGGCCCGAGGTTTTACCTGCTACTTTTTCTGCATTCTCAAGCGAATGTGCCACCACTGTCCTTGGCTGAGAGCAAACAAACTTACTCTCAGTGGTGGCATCTGGGAAGGAGTAACTGGTGGTATGTAAAGCTACCCAGAAATCCGAATAATGATTTAGAGAGTTTTATATTATTTGAGTTTATAGTTTCTTCTTTATTGAATAATACAAGTAGTATATGGTTTTAAAATCTATATTTAGATTTTTAAATCCCATATTTAGTGATAGGTTTCTCTGAGTAAAGACATGAAATAGGTGTTTCTAATCCTCTGCAAAAAAATATATAGTACAGTGTTAATAGTAAATAATATTGTTATTATTTTCAGTTTTTGTGCAGTACCTGAAGGCAGTGAAAATGACATGCGATTTGTATACTGTGCTTCCTGTATTTGCTATATGCTCAACAACTGGTCCGGCATGGATATGAAAAAAGCCATCAACTATATTAGGAGAAGTATGGTGAGTTATATTGATAAATTGTTCGTTTTAGGTTATTATTTCTGGGGTATGGGGGCTGCAGTATAATGCATGCCTCATCTCCTTCAGCAAGAATTTGGAAATAAGGGCAATATGATTGCTTGCTAGGTATGTCATGTATCAGAACCACCATGTGGAAATAATCTTCAAGGACAGATTGACTCCTTGGCCATTAAAATTTAAATGTGATCTGATTGTATCTAACAAAAACAAAATGTCTTTTTCAGAAAGAGATTGGTTACCCTCTAAAAAAATAAAATAAAATCTCAAAGGCAAATATTGATAGTCTATCCTAGCAGAGGTCACTGGGGAGCCCTGGCCAAACATAATGAAAAATTGTGGCATCCTCAGTGAGATTATTCCTATGTTAGGTGTGAGGTGTGAGTTCCTTAAAACATTTTGACTAGTAAGACCCAAATGTAACAAGATTGACTGGGCTGACAGATTTTTGGATCACTTTTGGTTTCTTAATACTTTAATGTGTCTTTTTTTTTTAATCTAAGGTTTATTTTAAGAAGAATGTCAGGTAGAAATGTTATTTTTTCACACAATACAATTTAATCTTTTTATTGGCAGTTGTAAAGAAAGCTTAGTCTCAGCCACAATTATCTTTTACTCTACTTTGTAGTTTCTCATATAAGACTGGAGAAGTAGAAGTCCTGCTTCCCAGGTTTATTACTTCCCAAATATGAAGTTATTAATATTATAGATTAGAATATTTTAGACTGGTAATTCAGCTTTCACTAGTCAGTATTTCAAAATGAAAATGTAAATTCTTAAAGGAACGGATTTATTTTTAACTTGAATGTGTGAATATGAATCAGATTTTGTAGCATCTACAGAAGCACAAATTTTTAAAAGCCTGTGGAGGCAGGGAGCGCAAACCTTTGAAGAAGTTTTAAGAGGAAAAGAGATTTATGTCCTATACAGAGGTTTAATAGGCATTTTGGCGTGAGTACTACAGAAGTAATACTGTGTTCTTCTCAGTGCGTTGTATTTGGTAGTACAGTGTGTTGATTTGCCCTGTTACTGGTGATGTTAACTTTGATCACTTGGTTAAGTTGATGTATGCCAGATTTTTCTCTGTAAAGTTAGCATTTTTCCCTTTGTGATTATTCAGTATCTTGTGGTGAGATATTTGGAGACTATGTAAATATCCTGTCCTTTGTCAAACTTTTATCCACTAGTGTTAGTATACATTGGTGATTTTCCAGCTTTGTCTTTCTTTCTATACTTATCAATTGAAATGGTACTGTTAAAAAAAGCTTTACCTTTGCCTCCATTTATTTATTTACTTATTTTATTTCGTCCTGGACTCTGGATTCTTGCTTTATTCAGTGGGTTATTATCTGTTACTCCCATTATTTGTTTTGATGCTCAGATTGTCCCAGATTTGGCCAGTGAGAACCCCTTCAGGCAGGCTCTTGTGCCTTTTTGACATGTCCCCTACTTCTTTGATCACCTCATTCCTTTCTACACAAGATATTCAAGGTTCATCTTTTACTTTCCCAGCCTTAGTTCTGGAATCAGTCATTTCTTCAAGGAGCCCTGATTCTTCTTATTGGAGAGTAGTGTTTAAAAGCCAGGATTTGGGCACTAGATATGCTCATTGGTGTTGGGCTATCATTGCGTCTGGCCCCTCTCTCAGCAGGCAGAGCTAGGAAATGTATATATACGCATGTACACACAGACACACTCCCTTAAACACATACTTACATCTATATCTATTTCTGTATCTATTTATCTATCTATATATTAAAAGCCACAAACCATACTGATACCTCAACTTTCAGTCCAACGTCACAAGGTCCACTTTAACTTTCCTCTTTTCATTTGTAACTCCCTTCTCTGACAGTGGCAAACTTGGCTCCTATTATCCAGAATGCATTGGTTCTTTTGTGGAGAGCCTGAGAGTGTGTAGTCAAAATATTATATTTAATAAATATTTAGGTTACTTCTTTTATTTTGCCCCTTTAGTATGTTTATCTTATTTATTTGAAATACAGTTAAGTTTATTTGTTTCTGTTTGGGTTCCATTTTAGGATCCCCCCCCCCAACTTTGTTGGTTTTGTTTACTTAATATGTGAAATATTAACTTGGTTCTGAAAGTCAGAACTATACAAAAAAGTATATTCAGGGGCCAGCCCCATGGTTGAGTGGTTAAGTTTATGTGCTCTGCTTTATAGCAGCACAGGGTTCGCCAGTTCCGATCCTGAGCATGGACCTACACACCGCTCATCAAGCCATGCTGTGGTGGCATGCCACATGGAAGAACTAGAATGACTTACAACTAGGGTATACAACTATGTACTGGGGCTTTGGGGAGGAAAAAGAAAAGAAGAAGAAGATTGTCAATAGATGTTAGCTCAGGGCCAATCTTCCTCAAAGAAGAAAAGTAAAGTCAGATACACGTAGCTCATGGGGGCCTCCTCCTGTCCCTTCTATCTTCCACCCCCTTCCTAACCTCCATATTTACCACCTTAGTCCCATTCACTCTGTAGGTAACCATTCTCGTTAATTTTTTATCTTTCCTATTACTTCTTTTTGATGAGCAGATAATGTATATTTTTATTTCGCCCTCAATTTCTTACTCTAAACGTAGCATACCATAGAGACTTTTTTGTAGTGTGCCTTTCTTACTTAACAGTATAGCTTAAAAATCATTCCATATCAAGTCATGGAGATTTTCCTCATTCCTTTTTTTAAAGTTTCATAGTACTCCATTGTGTGCATGTAGCGTGGTTTTTTCAACTGATCTATGTATAGGGTACCTATTTTCCAAATATAAACAGTGTTGAAATTAAAACCTGCATGTGTATTTATGTATTATTGGAGATATATCTTCAGGGTAAATTCCTAATAGTGGAATTGCTTGATCAAAAGGTAAATGCTTATGTAACCTTATTAGATACTGCCCATTTCTCTCCAAAAATTATGGACCAGTTTATTTTCCCACCGGTATATGAGAGTGCCTGTTTCCACACAGCCTCACTAATGGAATGTGTTACCATGCTTTTTTGATTTTTACCAATCTAGTGGATGAAAAATGATATCTCAGTGTATTTTTAATTTGCATTTCTTTTATTATGAGTGAGATTGACCATTTTCTTAACTCCAGGACTATATAAAACCAGGCTGAAGGCCAGATTTAGCCTGCAGTCCCTGGTTGCTGACCCCTACTTCTAGTTTATTATTTTGCTTTTTTCTTTAGGTATTCTAGTTTTGTGTATGTTCTTTCTTCTTTACTTATCTTTCATTTTAGCCACTTTTCTCTGACCCTTCTTACTACTTTATCTTATTTTTATTCTTCTGGCTCTTTTCAGCCTTTCTTAATGTCCCTTATTGTCTTTTCATTTGAGACTGTTATTCTTTAGGCATCCTATAATTTAGCCTTCATTTCTGTCTGTCTTTTTCTTCCCTTTCTTTCCTGAAATCATTTAACTCTCTATTTCTTACTGTTTGGTCTTTTCTGCTTTTAATTTTTAATTTCCTTTTCATATTCCCAAGTGCTTGTTTGAGGATCTGTAATTGAGTTTGTAATTGGGGGTGATGTGTAATTTGGGTGCTGTATTACAGGTTTCTTCTGCTTTATCACTGTTTCTTGGAGTTGGAAGTAGATTTTCATATACTGAGATGTTTTCATTCCAATCACTGTGTTTGCGTCTCAGAGTTACTTTGTACAGATTTGTCTTTTTCTGTTTAGTCATTTAGTGGATTTTTTTCTTACAATAATTCCTAGTTTAATAGTGCCCTCTTTTCAATACAAAGAAATAAAGTTTGATTTCTTTAATGAGTATTGTTTATTTTTTTTTTAGTGATGGAGGAAGAGTTATGAGTTCTATGATTTTCCAGTAGGAGAGAAGTTCTCTTTGGTTTCCTAGATCTCTAAATTTTTCTCTTTTGAGTTTTCCTTTATCGTCTGATCTTCAGAGGGCCCTTCTCCCTTCCTTGTTAACTGTCTTCACTGCAGTTATGCCCTTTGCTGCCTTGACTTACACACTCTCTTAAGTCGTCCCTTGCCTCTAGTCAGTGCTGAGTTTTACCAGAACTCTTTCAGTTCAGGAAGTGCTCACTTTGCATGGTAGTGCCGGACTGCAGTGATGAGCATGCAAGCTGAAATCATGCACAGTGGTCTTAATCATCCGTGGGAAAAATCACGATTGTTGTGTTACACTTTGTTGGCAAAACATTAAAAATTATTTTACTGTCAGTCATAAATATATAATTTTTTTATTAGTAAGGCCGATATTTATTTAGTACCCTATAATTTAAAGCATTAGTAATATTGAGAATTAAAGTGTTTTCTTTGCAAAGAATTTATAAAGAGTAGTTTGAACAATGCTTTGCCTTCTTCTCATAATATAACTTATATGGAGCAAACGTCTTTTCTGTCTTGGTAAATGTTTATACTTTTCTTAGTTTGTATCAGCTTTCAACATTTTTATCTTTTCCATTATCATTGTTGTGAAATATCTCTGAGAGTTCTTTTTCTGTGAAGTTTTTGCCCGCATCACTTTTTCTAGAATATCTTCACCCTTTTCATCTCAGCTGCTCTCCTCACTCATGTAGACATTGCTCCCTCACTTAGCTCTTTTGACTCCATATGTAGTCTCAAACAGTGGTACTGGCAACAGTCCCATGATCAGCTGTTTCTTATATCACTCTGTTTGAACTCAATTTCCATTCCAGTGTTACTGCTTTTCATTTCTTTACTGCACTTTCAGCTTTGGTGGCCAATCTCCTCTTTTGGTTGTGCCTTTTTGTAAAATGTCATGTGGGCGTATTACTAAGAGCCAAAGAGACCATACAGCCACATACTTTGCTGTCTGTGTGTGAACTGAATAACATGTTCAGTGACAAATTTCTAACTGGCTTTGAGAAAGGTGACATGATTGGTCACTGATCGCGATGCGTGTCTGTTATTTATGTAGTGATTTGTAGACTGAGGAGCTAGCAGCAAGTTTGTACTTTATGTGATCACTCACAGTTAGTATACATGGTTACTGAAATTTGAACCCTATCGTGTTGTGTAACTAAGCCATGGTACGTACCTGGAATTAGTGCATATTGGAACTGCGCAAAGCAAGGTCTGCCTGTATTTCACAGTTAGGGTAGACTTTCTCTTTCAGGCAGTAATTTTAGATCAATCTCAGACCTGCCATTAGCTCCCTTCCTCTCCCTTCTCATGATTTTTCACAAATTGCCCATGTTCTCTGGAAAAGTGTGTCAGGAGTCAGAGAGATGGCTTGCTGGGATTTGATGTTTCTTTTTCTATAGAGAATTAGTTTGAAGCTTGAACACGTCTTCCAACTTTGCTAAGGCTTCAGTTTTATATAGTTGTGGTGTTCTGTTTTGATTTTGTATGGTACATGGGGAGATTGAAATTTAGGCAGGCACCATTATCCTCGGCTACTCAAAGCCTCAAAATAGATTTGTTTCATGTTTATAATGTTTTATGACTATAAAATGCTTACATTTTTCTTAAACTCATATGTTCTTGCAAGTGGGAGATGATAAGGATTGGGGCTTTCTGTTGGGTGGAAGTTGAATATGTAGATGCCCTATTTGAGCAGTCTGTTCTCAGAATGTGCCTAGTATATACATTTAATAATTTGGCATAGTGAATAAGACAAGATCAAGTTTTGAAAATGCTTAGATCTACTTCTTTGTGGAAAAGAGTACATGTTTTGGAAGATATAAAGGAGAAATAAATTAGACTGAGACAAAAAACATAGCATAATGACAACTTATTTGTCTATTTTATTTCCCTATTAAACTGAACAATGTTTTTCTTTTTCAGTCCTATGACAATGGGTTGGCACAGGGAGCTGGACTTGAATCTCATGGTAAGGCATCTTAAAATAAATGAACACATAGTTTATTTTGTTCCTTTAAATAGCATCATGGTATCTGACATGGAGGCCCTCAGAAGTTTGTCTCAACCCTTGGTACAGCCTGATTATCTTCTTTCCTACTTCTCTTTTGACACTGTGGTGCCAATTTGACCCTCTTCTAGGTCAGTAATCATTCAGAGATTATTCAGACTAAAATGTTCCTACAGTATTTGCTAGTAATCTTTTCAAGTATTAACTTCATGAAAATATCTTGGAGTGATTTCTTAAGATATTGTTAGAAAACAGCAATGTTTCTCCTTTGGCATAACTAAAAAAAGGCTAGATGCAGAATATTAAACATGAATTAGTTTGTGAATGAAAATTTTTTATTTACCTTTAATATAATTATCTTCAGTCATGGTCATAAAACGTTTTGCTACATAGCATATGTTCAGTACATACGTTAATATAATCTCTTCTTTCACATTTTCCCCCACTTTTGGCAGAATCAGAATAGTAAGATGTTGTTCATTTAGTTTGTCAGCACATCCATAGCCTGAACTCTTTCAAATTGAGTATTTCCATGTAAAAGTAAATAAGCTTACATATTCTTTTTTTTGAAAAGAAAGAGCCCAGATCAAGGAGGCTTTCTGAGTAAACTCTTATTTCCTCTTGATCACAGCAGTTTCTGTGCTTACTTGTTGTGTCCATCCCTCTGCTAGTGTGATAGAGTGGACAGAACACATCAGTAATCAGATCTTGGCCCTGACACTTGCTGTGTGACCTTGTCTCCTCACTTATCTCTCTCAGGGTTTCCTCATCGACAGTGTAGAAATAATTATATCTTTCTTTAAGATTCTTGTTAGGATTATAAGAGATATGGGAAGAGTGGTTTGTAAACTATAAAACATGTATAAAAAGATGTTTTTAACATATACTCCTCAACCTCATATCCTTGTACTTCCCCTGGGACCTTGTCCTATCAGGTCTCTCCTCCCTCTCTCAACATCTTTACTCCCTCCTTCCATGTAAGTATTTGTAGAGTATGTGTCACTAAGGAGTACGTAGAAGACTGTCTTGGATTTTCCCTTGAAGCCATACTCTAATTAGGACACCATAATTCTTGTGTGTGCCTGAGTCTGTATTAGTTGGATTCAGTCAGAGAAGCAAAACCACTATGAATATTAAAGAATAAGGTTTATTATAAGAATAAGATTTTACACAGTTCTGGAAGAAAATGGAGAAGTAAGGGCCTGAACGGAGTAATTGGCGGGTCAGAGAAAAGTCACTGACAAGCCCTTCTGAAGCACTGGCACAGGTAGACAAGTCAGATCCTGCAGGGGAATCTGGAAAGCCAGGCACATCCAGCTGCCAGACTGGGACTGTGGTGGAAGAGTCTGTGGAGAACTCTTGCTCCTGCATCCGTTCATGGGCCTGCTGTCACCAGGATGAGAAGTAAGAAAATTTGGATTCCAAGTATATGAGAGAATAAGGGCAAGCTGGAATCTACCAGTGCCTCTGCCTTTCTCTTACATCCTCTAACCACAACCAGGGTAATGGCTGCTGCTTCACTTCCACCTTACAAATCTTACACAGATTTCTCTAACTTTAGGCCATACAGGAAAGAGGATTCTGGGAAACAGAGTTCTAGCTTAGCCAAGTTAACACAATACAAAACCACCACAATAATTATTGTCATTTTACTCAGAGAAGTTAAATAACTTGCGTAGTAGGCTCACATATCAGATAAATGTCATAACCCACTTGAAACCCTGTGCTTACTCAGCAATACCATTCTGCCCGCATTTAAATCCCTTAGGTTAGTTCTCCATGATCCAGTTCTACCCTAGCTTTGTAGACACACGTGTGAGAGAGCCCTTCCACGCACTTTAGGCTGTAGAGAAAATGTATTCTCCAAATGTTCTTACATGCCTTTTCACCTCTGGACTTTGCTATTATTCTGGGTTGTTTTGAGCCTGAAATGCTTCTCTTCCACCTGCTTTTTCTCGTTTCCCTTTTCTTAACCTTCAAAGTTTGCCCATCTTTCTATGCCTAGTTCCAGTGTCACATTCTCTCTAAGACCTTTCATCATCTCTCATCCCCACTAGCCCTGAGCACTTTCTCCCTTTTCTGTAATCCCATAAACTTGGTTCATACCATTTTCACGGTACTTATCTCTGTTTACCTTATCTTCTCTGCTAGATTGTAAGCTGATCATGTCTTATTCGTATCTTACTCCATATGCCCTGTACACTTGTAGTTGTTCAGTATGTATTCATTGAGTTGGTTATCCTTTATCCCACTCCCCATCCTGAAGCTGAGAAGGCTGAATCTGGAATGGGTACTTCTGCTACAGTTTGATAATAATCAAGTTTCTTCATGTGCTTTTCTTTCTAAGTCTGCAGTCTAAACGTTATTTAATACACTGGAGTTTTTTTCTTTTTAATTCATCTGCTCTTCTCCAACTGCTCCTTAGCCTGAAGCCCATTTGTCATGAAAAGTAAACAGGCACACTGTACCCTTCTAGGCCGTGATCATCACGTGTGATGATTTTGTTTATCCTAGTGATTCTCTTATGATAGTATAGTTATAGGATACAATGTTCATGTGTTTTATAGGAATTGAATTTTCCCACATTGCAGGGATTAACACTATTTTTTCCTCTCAGGATTCATAATATAAAATTTCAGATAAACTAATTTGATTTAGTGATTCTTTTAAAATATCTCTACTCCTTAATCCAGAAGAGAAATATTAAACTCTTTTTGGCCTAATTTCATCTAAGCGTTCAACTCCCTTGAATACGGAACTAGAGTCAGGAACACCTCCTTTCCGTTGCACCTCAAAGAACTTGGGTACGTTGTTAATAGAGAACCTCTGTGGTCCCTTCTAGCTGCGATGCTTTATGACTGAGGTACTCTGTGTACATTAATTATCCATCTAACTGAAGTGTATCACTTTAGGTGGCAAACTTTTAGCAATTGCAGTTGGAAATCTGTCTCTTATTTGCATGTGCCCTAATATTCTTGTACTGTTACGTGCCTTCAGTAAAGGTTATTTTCATACCTTCTTCAACCAAGGCATAATGAACACAATTTAACCTTTTCTTGATGAATTCAGATCATTATTATGAGAAGCAGTTCTTGGATTGTACTGTAATTTAATAATGTGATACTCTTGAGGTTTTTTGAAACTTGTAGGAATCATTGACCTAATCCTGTCTAGCCCTAAAAGAATATTCTATTTGCATTCTTGTACCTGCTTTTTCGTAGTATTTCTTAATTTACTTATTGTCAGGATATTACCTGTCTTTTCTCGCTGTTTTTATGTATGCCTCTAACACTCTTCTAACATCTTGCTTTTAATCCAGGTTTTTAGAATTAATTTTTTGGAATTTCGTGTGAAACAAGAACCTCTCATGGGTAAATGTTGGTTAAATCAATTTAGCTTAAAGCATAACTGTTTTTGGCTACTCAGAGCCCATACTTACTTGAGAAGTTATTATTTTCAAAATCTAGTGATTTGGGCAAGTAAAGAGTATTTTTACTTTGAATTGTGCCAGTTTGCTTTAAAGAATTCTAACAAGTATTTGGAGAGTAACAAATACCTCTTTTTACTTTTCAGTAGTTGTAAAGATTACATTCTGTCTGTTAGAGGCTTTGTATGTAATGATGTTGTAATACCTGAAGTCGTGGCCAACTTATCATGAAAGAGAAATTGAAACTAGTGGATCATTGAAGAGGAAATAAGATTCATAGTTGCTTAATAGACGTTCTTCTAAAGGTTATGATAAATTTCTTTTACTTTTCTGTTTTAATTCACTCATGACTAATATAGATCTCCCAAATAATTGGGAAAAATTCTGAAGATTAAATGGTTCTTACTGACAGGAACCCTTTTAATGTCATAGATGCCTTGAGCTTTCTAGAGGGAGTGTTCACTTTTCCAGAGAATACATCCAAGATTTCTAACACCAGAAGGAAAGTTACAGGATGAGGCATATTAGGAACAATCAATTTATTTTATTTTGTTAATTAATTTTTTATTGAGGTAACATTGGTTTATAACATTATATAAATTTCAGGTGTACATCATTATATTGCAACTTATGTATAGACTATATCATGCTCACTGCCAAACATCTAATTGCCATGTGTCACCGTACACATGTACCCTTTTACCCCTTTCACCCTCCCTCCGCCCCTCCCCTATGGTAACCACCAATCTATTCTCTGTACCTATGTGTTTGGTGATTGTTGTTTTTTTATCTTGCACATATAAGTGAAATCATATGGCATTTGGCTTTCTCTGTCTAACTTACTTTGTTTAGCTCCCAGGAATAATCCATTTAAATAGCTGAAATTAATAAAAATCGCTAAGTGAAGTTGTAATAAATTGAGAATGTAAGTATTTTCAAATTGTTTGGAGTTGACAGGTAGTGCCGGTGGAAAGTATTGTTTCTTTTCCTTTATGGAAAATACTGACGTTTCATTTCCTGAGGGAAGTAATTACCTTTGGGAGTATATTGGTTTCCTGTTACTGCTGTAACATTTTACTGCAAACGTAGGGGTGTAAAACAACACAAATTTATTCTCTACAGTTCTGGAGGCTACAAGTCTGAGCTGCATCTTATATGGCTAAAATCAAGATGTCAGCAGGGCTGGTTCCTTCTGGAGGCTCCAGGGAAGAATCTGTTCCTTTGCCTCTTCCAGCTTCTGGTGGCTGCCAACATTCCTTGACTTGTAGCCACATCACTCCAGTCTCTACTTTGATGGTCACATTGCCCCCTCTTTCTGTAGTTTAATCTGCCTCTGCCCCCCTTATAAGGACACTTGTGGTTACATTTAGGGCCCACCCAGATAATCCAGGATAACCTCCCCATCTCAAGATCCTTAATGTAATCACATCTGCAAAGTCCTTTTTGCCACATAAGGTGACAGGCACATGTTCTAGGGATTTGTACCTGAGTATCGTTGGGGAGAGTATTCAGTCTTAAGTATGGATACTCACTGTGCATCTACTTCCAGATACACTTTTCTTCCCCTCACACACTCCCTCACTCCCCCCTCAGACTTTTCTTCCTTAAATTTCTTAAGTTGACAAGGTATCATATCTGTACATCAGCTTCTACCATGTTTATGTTATATGTGAAAATTAGTCTGTAGCTTGAAGCAGATTTAACCTCAATTCATAAGCAATAGACTGTCTTTAAGAGAATTAAAATTAGACTCAGGTGATAGAGTCTTGGATGGGGAGTAGTGGTCCTAGAGTGTAGTTTCAACTCTGCCATTAACTATGTAATTTTGAACAAGTTCCTTAATCTCTCCCAGTCTTACTTTTTTTTGTAAGAAAAATGTTTCTTTTAGCTTTAAATTATTTTAAATTCTTTTCTCTCTCATCAAATTAATTTTGAAGATTTCAGTGCTTAGTGGCTATTTTAAAATCATAATTAATTGTCTTTCAAATTTAAATTACTTTTATTTCACTATTTTCCAGAATTATGTAATTGCTTTTTTTTTTCCTCCAACCATTTTATGTTATTTTCCTAGACATCTAACTTGAAGTCTAAAGTATTGTATGGTTTTGATTAACAGGAGGATCCACTTTTTGTGGCATTGCATCACTATGTCTGATGGGTAAACTAGAAGAAGTTTTTTCAGAAAAAGAATTGAACAGGATAAAGAGGTGGTGTATAATGAGGCAACAAAATGGTTACCATGGAAGACCTAATAAGCCCGTAGACACCTGTTACTCTTTTTGGGTGGGAGCAACTCTAAAGGTAAGAGAAATAATAAAAATGAGAAACCTGTATTCTATGTTAATATAAACTGTGCTTAAAGGGTTGGTCTTTGTAATGTTCATTAAATATTGTTAGTTATAGGCTACTAAGTTTTTCCTGTTGCTCTGGCAACGCTAGTCTCTGGTTTTTCCATAGACTTCAGTTATCTGTTGTACTACTTGAAAATTCGCATTCTTACAAAACTCAAGTGGCCCAGAACCTAGGTAAGAAAGTAGATATAAGTTCACAAAAAACTTACTGAAACTGACTGGTAGTCCAAACATACCAATAAAGGTTTTATGGGAAGATATTAATCTTAAAAGAATAAACCACGAGTCATTTCTTTATATTATCTGGAAATTCTTCAGTATAATTGTTAAACAAAAGTAACTTTTTAAAAAACCAGGACTACAGTATCATTATCACGTCTAAAAAATCAGTGATAATTCCTTATTATCATTAAATATCCAGTTAGTGATAATAATTGTTACTGCTGCATCACATCAAGGGCACGTAATCAGTGGTTGTCTCTCTTTTTGATCAAAGGGCTCCAGAGTTGTCAAACTTAATTTATCCATTATAAAGTTACCCATCAGCTTTTTTTCTTTTTACTTTTTTTACGGTGGTAAAATATACATAATGTAATATTTGTCAGCTTAACTATTTGTAAATGTATGATTCAGTGATATTGATTACAATCACAATGATGTGTAACCATTACCACTCTATACCCAAAACACTTTATCGTCTTCAACAGAAAATGTGTACTCATTAAACACTAACTCCCCTTTCTCCCCTCCCTCCAGCCCCTGGTAACCTCTATTCTATTTTCTCTGTGAATTTGCCTATTCTATGTAGCTCATATAAGTGGAATTATATAATATGTGCCCTTCTCTGGCTTCTTTCACTTAGCATAATATTCTAAAGTTCCATACATGTTGTAGCATTTATCAAAATTTCATTCCTTTTTGTGGCTGAGTAATATTCTATTGTATGTATACATAATATAGCTATGTATATTCTATTGTATGTATACCACATTTTGTTTAGCCTTTCATCTGTTGATGGACACTTGAGTTGTTTCCACCTTTTGGTTATTGTAGATAAGGTGGCTATGAACATTAATGTGCAGATACCTGTTCGAGTCTCTACTTTCATTTCTTCTGAATATTTACCTAGGAGTGGAATTGCTGGATCATGTGGTAGCTCTATGTTTACTCTTTTGAGGAACCACCAAACTGTTTTCCACAGTGTCTGCACCATTTTGCATTCCCACCAGCAATGTATGAGGGTTCCAATTTCCCTACATCCTCACCAACACTTGTTTTTTCTTTTTTTTTATGATAGCCATTCTAATGGATGTGAAGTGGTATCTCATTGTGGTTTTGATTTTCATTTCCCTAATGATTAGTGATATGAGCTTCTTGTGATGTGCTTATTGGCCGTCTGTATATCTTTGGAGAAATGTCTATTCAGGTCCTTTGCCCATTTTTTAATCACGTTGTTTGTTTTTTTTCTTGTTGGGTTGTTTAAATTCTTCATAGATTCTGGATATTAATTCCTTATCAAGAAAAATATTTGCAAATATTTTCTCCAGTTTCGTGGTTGCCTTTTCACTCTGCTGATATTATCCTTTGATGTACAAAAGTTTTTAATTTTGACGAAGTCCAATTTATCCGTTTTTTCTTTTGTTGCCTGTGCTTTTGGTTGTCCTATCCATGAAATCATTGCCAAGTCCAGTGTCTTGAAGATTTTTCCCCAATGTTTTCTTCCAACATTATTATAGTTTTAGCTCTTCAGTTTAGGTCTCTGATCCATTTTGAGTAAATTTTGTATATGGTATAAACTGAGAGTCCAACTTCATTTTTTGCATGTGGATATCCAGTTTTCCCAGTACCATTTGTTGAAAAGACTGTCCTTTCCCCATTAAATGGTCTTGGCACCCTTGTTGAAAATCAGCTGACCATATATGTGAGGGTTTATCTCTGGGCTCTCAGTTCTATTCCATTGGTCCATGGGTCTATCCCTGTGCCAGTACCATATTGTTTTAATTACTGTGGCTTTGTAGTAAGTTTCAAAGTCAGGAAGTATGAGTCTTCCAACTTTGTTCTTTTTCAAGATTGTTTGGCTATTTGGGTCCCCTTGTACTTTCATATGAATTTGAGGATTGGCTTTCCAATTTCTTAGGAAAAGGCTGTTGAAATTTTGTTAAGTCTTCCTATCTGTGAGCATGGAATGTCTTTCCATTTCTTTAGACCTTTAATTTCTTTCAGCAGTGTTTTGTAGCTTTCAGCATACAAGTCTTTCACCTCCTTGGTTATATTTATTCCTAGGTATCTAATTCTTTTAGATGCTATTGTAAGCATAATTGCTGTCTTAATTTCCTTTTGGATTGTTTGTTGCTAGCGTATAAAAACCTTATCAACCTTTTTACAGAATGGTTTTAGCAGCCATTGAGGATCATTGCTCAATAGATCCATTATGTCACTGGGGGTTGCAAAATGGTGATAATCTGTCATTCTTTCTAAATATATTAACTAGGATTCTTCTATAAAGAAGAATTTTACTTTACCCTGAGGTATAGTTGGTCCAGTGAAAGGCAGATAAACAGTTAATTCTTTCTCTTAATTTCAATAATGTTCGTCCAGTACAGTGAGTTGGTTTGCTAGCATCCCCTAAAGTTTTCCAATAAAATAATTGGGTTTTACAGGCTTTTTTTCCTTTAAGTATCATTGTGAACTCATAGATTTTAACATTTTATATGTTTTAATTCATTATATTGTTTGTAATGTTCAAATTGTCCCATCTTTAGCCAGAAGGAGCCCCTTCAGTTTGGTCTTGAGTCTTCTTCATATGACCTTGGTATTCTTTGACAACTTTTAAACATTTTTAAAATTTTAATTCTTGTGGATAATTTAAATAATATACTGATTTCTTGACTTAGCACCTTTAGACAGTAGCTTTATTTCTAGCTAGGAAAAATGAAGATTTAGCCTTCTTTTTTTCTAGCAAATTGTTACTGGTTTTATATTTTTTTTAGTTCTGAACCTTTTACACCTTCTAGTTCTGTCAGTTTGCCTTCACTTTTGTAATGTCAAGTTAGGTAGCATTCAAATTTTATTTAGTAACAATAATAAAATATTTTTTATTTTGTTTTATAAATTTGTAAATTATTTTATTTCGTTTTATTTACTAACAATAATAAAATATTTAAATATTATTTATTTTGTTTTATTTATAAATTACTTATTTTGTTTATTTTGTTTTTTATTTGTTGTTTCCTTTGCCTGTAGGTTGATTCTAAAGTTTGAAAACAAATAATCACTTATTATGATCATGTAAATATTGTTTATTGCTGAACTAAATACAGTGTTAAGATTATAATTTCTGTTTATTTAATGATCCATGTGCCACTTGATGGAAAATGTTTCTAGCATCAGGATTCTAGAGTCTCTTTCCTTATATCCTATGAATTAAATCAAAATGAATGAATAGGTTTGTTTCTTATTTGTACCATAACTATGTTGGTTTTGTTTTTCTTTTTGAGAAAATGCTTTTTTATTAATCACTAATATCTTCCCTGGCTCTCTGATTCATTTACATACTTTCAACTGCTTTATGTCTTACAGAAATCTCTTTAACTCTCTTGTCTACTGCTCACCCCCTGCCCTATTCTCTTCACAGTTTGATTTATCCTTTAGTTTTTTCTATTTAGTGGGATCTTGAGAGTGAAGACAAACACATGTCCTAAATCTTTAAGCTACCTAATTTTTGTGCTAAAACCACGTTTGTCTCACCTTCTATCTTTCCTAATTACAGAGCTATAATTTTTTACTATTCTCAAACAAAACTGTCTCTAGCATCTTGGTAATAATTTTGTTGCTCTCTTTTGAAATATTTTTAGTTCTAGTTACCACCAGTTTGTAACTAATAGCTCAAAAGCATCATAAGTCTTAAAATATGAGAAGATAAAATTGCATTTTTTTAAATGACTAAGTTGAACAGATTGCAGAAGTTGTGTTTTGAACCTAGCTAAATGTGATGCAAAGAGGTTGTTATTTGGGCGTGGTTTAGAAGAAGGAAATAGTGAGTGGTGGGTCAAGAAAAGGAGAGTAGATTTGATAAGATGATAAAAAAAAAGACAGTAATGTGGTTGAATCATTTTAAGTGCTCAAGTCCACAGAAGCTTGCTCTGAGAGCGTTAGATAGAAAAGAGCATATTTAAATGATACACATCTGAAAATTGAGCCAAAGGTTAATATGAAAGTTTATGTCATTAAATTTATATTTATCATGTTTTTTCAGCTTCTGAAAATTTTCCAATACACTAACTTTGAGAAAAATAGAAATTACATCTTATCAACTCAAGATCGCCTTGTAGGGGGATTTGCCAAGTGGCCAGATAGTCATCCAGGTAATTTGTTTTTTGTATGAATCTAGAACAACTTTTCTTCTGTTATTTCTTGAGTAGATCTTCAAGCATCTTTGTCAGAAAGGGCATATGATAGAAAATTTAGCCACATTTGTAAACTTACATTAAATAATATGGGGATTTTTTTGAAGAAGATTAGCCCTGAGCTAACATCTGCCACAAATCCTCCTCTTTTTACTGAGGAAGATTGGCCTTGAGCTAGCATCTGTGCCCATCTTCCTTCATTTTATTTGTGGGACACCTGCCACAGCATAGCTTGATAAGCAGTGTGTAGGTCCGTGCCTGGGATCCAAACCAGTGAACCCTGGGCCACTGAAGCAGAACACATGAACTTAACCACTGCACCACCAGGCCAGCCCCAGTAATATATTTTTAAAAAGCTAAGTTGTTTAAGTTTAGGGTATATTTAGGGTGTTGCAGGTATAAAGGAAGGGCTTAATTATCAGGATATATTGGCATAGTTTGTATTTTTTCCCCAAATATTCACTTAGCATTGTTTTATTTCATTTGAGGCAATAAGGCAGATGATCTGAATGGGCCCTTTCCAAAATAAGAGAAGCATTTGTTCCATCCAAAATCTTTAAGATTATTAGCTATCACTGAGCTATTTAGAATAAATTACTCTTAATCCAAAAGGGAACCAGTTCTTACTCTTTTCAGAATTCATTAAATCAAAAATTTTAAATCCTGAACACAGGTGTTGCTCACTGTCCATATTCTTGTTCTCTGAATTTTGGCAGTTTCAGGTTACTTTTTAGCTGAATACTTTGCTATCCAAACTTTCACCATTCATTATCTAAAACTCAGGAACCAAAGAGAATCAGACAAAATGATATTCCATGCTTTCCAAATTCAGGAATGGCATGGAGGTGAAGAGCAAAATAAGTACTTTTGAATGGATTCTTTAGAAATAATGAAAAATCTTTATTAATAAAGACATTTCTTCAAAATACATGGATAATGCTGCTGTTTCCTAAACCGAAACAACCTCAGTCTAAGCTGTATACTTAAAACTGCCTGCTCAGTAACTACATGGATGCCGTCTACAGGCCCCTCAGACCTCGCCTGCCAGCTGAACTCGTTATCTCCATGCTCTAGCCTGCCCCAGAGTGTTAGTGGCACTGGGCCCAAGCTCAGGCCTCAGATTGTGCAAAAGTCTTATCATCAGTCTCCTGCCTCTAGTCTGTCTCCCTCACATTGACACTTTGTGTGTTTGTGTGTGTGTGTACACTTGTGCTTAAATGAGAGGAGAGGGGCCAAAGCTTTTTTCAGACTCTCAAAGTGACCTCTGATGCAAAAAAGGTTGAGAAGCTCTAATCTAAACTCTTCTATTAAATCTATTCAATTATTCAAAGACCTTCTCAGCAATCAAAGTCAGTGCTTTGGCATGGCACACAAGGCCCTCCCAAGATATGGCTCCTCTCCCACCTCTAGCATCGTTCTCCATGCTACCTAGACCTTCCCCTTATGTTTTTACCTCCAGCAAAATGAATCTATTTACAGCTTCCCCAAAAATCAATTTAAGAGTTTGTTAAAAATAATTCAGAATACTGACATTTTTTATAAGCAAGTTGACAAAGTATTAGCTATAAATATATGAAACTAGATTCAAGGAATGATTGTTTTCGCAGCAGTGCAAAAGAATCATGGTTTTTAGTATTAGTCTAGAATCTCTTCAGCTCATCTCCTGTCATAGAATTACTATAGTCGGAATATGTCCTTGAATCAAAATATAACTAAGGGGCTCTTGAAATCATATTTTTGTACCTGAAATGAGCAAGAGTATTTCCTCACATCCATACGTACTTGTGTTTTCATGTGAAAAATGTTTCTTTAGAAAAAATGTACAGTGCTTTTAATTTTTAAAGCAAAATAATATTTTTAAATTTTTGCTACCTGTGACACAGCTATAAATATATTAGAAAAGTGCCTTGATGCCATTGTTTTCAGTCAGGCATGGTACTATTTTAACAAATTATACACTATTATAACAAATAATGGGAAGAGGGAAATAATCTCTTAAAAAGCATTTGAAATACATTTTGAGTATTTACAGCAGCTTTTTTAAAAGAAAATTCTTGAGGCTTTTTTCTAGAGATCAGTTGCTCACTTTAACATTTGTGTGAATACTTGGATGTAATACTTTTTACAGATATTTTACAATGTCTTCAGAACATATGCACTACAGAGTATAAAATATAGGTATGCTAAATTGAGTATATGTGGAAACACCTATTCCCACAGCCTTTATAGAAATCATTTTAACAGGATTATTAAAATTAGTTTATTCTTGATTCTAGTAAATCTAGTAGCAGATTTGACAAAGGGGTTTTTATATACATTTATAGAAGAAACTTTTGAAAAGAATGAAGTTTTATTACAAAGAAAATATATATTTCAACATCTGAAGTCCTTGACTACCACCTACAAATAAGGAATTTTAAAAAACAAAAGCTATTTGAGGTTTGAAACAATTAACTTCTGATTCGTTGGCTTTTACAAAAATCCTTTTGAGAAAAAAATGTTTTATTTTTACATTATCTGAAAAGTGTACAATCCTATTTTATGTTATTCTGGATGTACTTTATTTCTCTTTCTTTTGCATTTTTTCCTGGACAAGTTTCCTCATTTCTTTATTTAATATTATTTAATATTGCTTTGTGCCCTTTGTAATTTTAGAATAACTGCAGGGAAAATGTAATAGTACAGGGGAAATCAAATTTATTTTTTGTGCTCTGAAAATCAGAGAATGACCCAGAAGAAATCAAAGCATTCTCTGAACAGACATAAAAGGAGACTGACATGGGCCTTCATTAGTAAAATAACTTTTTCACAAATAGCATTAAGTAAGCATAACTCTTTGTCATTCCTGTTTTGAAAAGTAAATGATACTCATGTAAGTAAAACTTTTTCTTTAGTTCTTTTCACAAAGTCTTATTTGGTAACATGTTTTGAACTTTAATAGCTCTTGAGGTCATAAATAATGACCTATTCAAAAATAGAAAAAAGAGTGACTGCTACAAACTCTGTTTTTTTGTAGTGTTCCCATAACTGCAGGGCTCTGAGCTCTTCAGAAGCCCATATAAGGCTCTGGGCAGGCAACAGCCTTGTGATTTCAGTGGCCACTTAAATAGAAGAGAGTTGCTGCCCCTTGAAAGATGGGAAACGGTAGTGAGACCAGTGTAGAAGAGTTGTTATGGTGTGAACACTCACGTTATTATAACCAAACAGAATGTGAGTTTGTTTTTATCCTGAGGTCAGATATTTTTAGAATGGCTGACATTACCCTAAATAGAAAAATTAAATATTGTACAGCATTCCAGAATGGATTATTTTGCTTAAACTTCTTTCATTTAACAATATGTATATGGTTTAAGAACTGTCAGAGGTAAAACTTGAGAGGAGTAGGTGGTATTGCTACCTTGATTAAGAGATTTGTTTAAGAAAAAATTTTCCTTTTATGGTATAGAGTTAAAGGCCCTTGTTTACATATTCTGTAGTAAGCAAAAGGGGAACTCGCTAGAGTGAGAAGTCTTACATATTACTGCTAATCTTCCTTTTTGTCCTTTAATCACACAGGATGTTGGGAATGTCACGGCTTCAGCTAGGAACTTTTGTTTTTCTTTGTTAATGATATTTTCTTGAATAAAATATCATCTAATTTTGATCATCTGGTTTTTAAAAAATTGATGTTTGAGACTTTGAGAGAGCAAGTATTTCAAAAACTATAGTATTTTTCTAAATTTATTTTTAATGTAGTGATGGGCTGATAGGTATGTAGCTAAAGTATTTTGAAGCAGGTACAAATAAGTATGCCTATTATGATAAAAATGCCTCATTTTCAGATGCTTTGCATGCGTACTTTGGGATCTGTGGCCTGTCACTAATGGAGGAAAGTGGAATTTGTAAAGTTCATCCTGCCCTGAATGTAAGCACACGGACTTCTGAACGCCTTCGAGATCTCCATCAGAGCTGGAAAACCAAGGACTCTAAACAATGCTCAGAGAATGTCCACATCTCCACATGACTGTCTTTAGGTTGGGAGGGTGGGGGATTTGTAGCATAACTGTAGCTCAAGGTTAAAAGCCATGTATAACCAAGTGTGCTCTTTTTTTAAGAGGTAGAGTCTTACAATCAAATCTTGTGCTGATGTCACTTTGGGATATGGTCTTGAGCCAGTAACCTTTGTACTGGGTTTCAAGAAAATCTTTGTTGAAGTTTGAACCACAGTGGACTCTGTTGTGGTTCTTAAATGTTTATACTGTATTTCTAAGAAGTTCTTTGAGTCATATTAACTGTATGTAGGTTATCTTTTTAAAAAACTCTTCAGTACAAATTGTATCATTACAAAAGGGACAAAAACCTTCCAAATAAGTTTACAGTTCACATAGCATTGATAATCTTTGGGTGAAAACTCAGTGATCATTTTAAAAGCTTGATTGCTGATGGTAGAAATTTGCTTTAAGGAATTAAGTATCTGGGATTATTCTTTGAAAACATGATCCCATAGTTTTTAAAAAGAAGGACTTATTTTGTCTTATTCTTCAGTGTGCCAATTAAACTTGTGTGGCCTATATAAATGAAATTAACTTCATAGCGAGAATGAATAGGCTTAACTAATACAATAATTTTATAAAGGGAAATTGTTTTAAGAAGATTATTATGTAACTGAGGGAAAAGGAATTTAACTGTATGTGATTGTGAATGGGAAAATTTTGTGCTGTGCCGGTCATTTATTTAGATGTTGCTGGTGAAGAGCAATTATGTTTGATTTTAATCTCAAATCACTAGTTGCTTTTTTTTCTTTCTGGGGAGAAAACAGTCTTATCTAGAAGGAAAGACTTTTAGTGGTTTGTTTATTTGAGATATGTGATATTGTAAATTATACTTGTACTTTTATAACTGAGTTATTTTTAGCCATTTGGATTTTTTTTAGTTTGTTGCCCCCAGTTTGTTAGCAGCTATAATTTCAAACTGATAATTTTCTAATTTTTTCAAATTAAATAAGTAAAAAAAGAACACTCAAGTAAATTTAATGGTGTAGCTCCATCCATGGTCATTTATATTTTTATATTTTCAGGTAAGTGGGAGGGAAATGTACCATTTAGGGGTTAAGGAGTGGAGTTTTGCTTTTCTTTTTGGGTTTTTTTCTTCATTCTGTGAACTAGCTAATTGTAAAGGAGTTAGTATAAAAATTCATCTTTATTAGTAATCAATTTATCAATAAATTATATCCATCACAGTTGCTTGATAACATTCAAATATGTGAGACTCATACTGAAATCTTCACTAAAGGAGCTGGGTTTAAGTTAAAGTCTTGGTGATCATAAATGTTGAATTATTAGTTCTACAAGCATCAGTATAAAAACTAAATTACTAGTATCACTGTTTAGATATTGGAATATTTAAATTTTTATTTTAATTTCTTTCCTAAACTGGAGAGGAAAAGACCCTTAAATAATGGCCCTTCCCAAGGGAAACCTAGTATATATTTGGAGAAATGATTCATTTATTATTGGCATGCTTAGTTTTAAACCTCAGTTTGGCAAAGTAAACTTTTTTTTTTAATTAGAAATAAAATTGATTTTCTGATGGTGGGGAAAAAATAAGCTTAACAACAGATGTTATCCTTCTGTGAGTTATTCTAGTTGCTTCTATTTGAATCTTGGCAAATTAAGACATCCATATCTCAAACTAAGTCATCTCTTAGACACTGGGAGTTAAAATAGCATTTATGTAATGGCTTTAAAACTATGTAAAAAGCCCAGATTGTTTTTCCTGAATCACCATTAGTGGTTGGAAGGTAAGATAGTTAGTAATAGTAACGTAAATGAAAGAGAATTCCAAGGTAAAAGTATTTCATAAAACTACTAATAAGTATTTTCTAACTCCTTGTATAATTTAGTGACGTAAGATTATAAATTACAGTATGATTCTAATTGATATACTTGTGAGAGGCCTTGTGAAACTCTATGGACCAGTGAATGTTCACATTCCACAGCAACATATTGACCAAAAAATACCAGGCCAGTGTGAACTGTGGAGAAACTTTCTTTTTCTGAATAGTTATTTACAAGAAAAGTATTTATTAATAAAGTTAATTATAAGCAATATTTCACATATATACTTTGTTCTTTAGCAGTGGTGATATAATGAGAAGGAAAATATGAAGTTCAAAACCTCAACTCTCTTTCCTATGCTCTACCCCCACCTCCAGTATGGTATTCTTTAGAAGATAGTAGGAGAAGCTTCGTTTTGAGCATATGCATGAAAACAAGGTTAATCAGGTCATACAACATAATTCAACTATTTATCATTTACAGTGTTTTTAGAATTGACCTCTAATATGTATATGTTTTTATTAGATCTTTAAATAGTTATTTATAAATCTTTAGTTTAACTTCAAATAGAAGTTTTGCTGACAGTGGTACATAGTTTGAAAACTGTTGGGCCTGATAACATTTGAGAGTCAATTCAAGTAAGAAGGTGCTGTGGATTCAAATGACTTGGGTTTGAATCCCAGATCTGCCAGTCCAGCATTGTGACCTTTGATCCTAACTTCCTCACTGATAAAACGACAGCGAAAAAACCTAACTAGTGAGGTTATTTGAGGATTAAATGAGATAATGCATATAAAGGACTTAGCATAGTACCGGAAACACAGTAAATTCCTGATTATAATTTGTCATAACCATCATAAAATTATTGTTATTAAAATCTCTTTTCTGTAATGGAGATCTCACACAGTTTAAACTTGGGGAAGATAACGGCAGCAGTGTAGTTTTGAATCTCCCCATGAGAATGAGAGTAACTAAGATAGCCACAGACCCTATCCTACAAAACTAGATGACGTGGTGTCCCCATGAACCTCAAAATACAAATAAGTGAGTTTCAGCGTCTGTATGGGAGGAAGTGGGAGGCAGGCAGCTGAATTCTGACAGTCTTGAGAATAGGAGAACTATAACATTGCCCACATTGCTCACTGCAGTGGGCCAATCTGAGAGCGGAAGCTGAAACTGGAAGGGGTTCCACAGGCTCCCATTTGCAGGTAGGTGTAATAGCAATATAATAAGGTCTGATGATTCTACTAGAACAGTCTGGGCCCTGTCCTGTATACATCTTAAAAGTAATGATGTCTCACTGCCTAGCACTGGGAAGAAACTGCTAGAATTAAGATCCAAATCGGACAGGACAGGTACAATAGGACAAAGAGAAGTGAAATTCCAGATAAATGTTGGCAAGGAAGGCCAGTATGCATAGATATTATATATAGACATATATAACTTTTAAATTACTTTTTGAAAATGAAAAGGGAGCTTTAGGGTTGTGGAGCTAAGAAAAGTCATCCTAGAACACCGCTCCCTCCAGAAGTACAGGAAAACTCATTTCACCAAAACAACTGAGAAGGGTTACAGTCAAATCCCATTCAAAGTTATAGGAAAGAAAAGAATAAGCAGACCAACATCCCCACAGTGAAAGCACCAGAAACACATGACCACAAGACTGAGGAAAACCTAATCCTTAAAAAAAAGCAGTTATGACAGGAGATTTATAGAATTTAGAACTATCAATAAAAATGGCAAAAGCTAAAAATTAAATCACCAAGTTTTAAAAACTCTAGGAAAAAGCAAACCAAGAGAAAGCAGAAGGAAGGAATTAGTAAAAAGGTGGGGAGAGGGAGAAAAAGATAGACACACCACCAACTAACCTAGTCAAGAAAAAAGGGGAGGAAATGAAAGTTTAAATGACAAGGAAGAAATAACCACAAAACAGCAAAATTTTCAAAATGATAAGACTACTTTTTTAATAAATTAGAAAAATAACTTTTTTTAGAAAAGAGCAAATTGCCAAAATTTATCCTAGTTGACAGAAATTCAAAACAAACCAATTACCATAGAAAAAAAAATAAAGGGCTCCTTACAAAAAAAGCATCAGGCTTAGATTGTGTCAAGGGGATTTCTACCAAACCTTCAAGATTAAATAATCCTAATGTTGTTGAACAATCCCAGAGGCTAGAAAAAGAATCTTGAACCTCAAAGTGCCAAACAAAAAAGCCTTCCAAAATTCATTTTGTAAGTGAATATAATAGCATTGTTTCCAAAATCTGACAAAGATTGTGTACCAAAGAGAAAATTCTCACGAATATCAGTGGAAAAAATTTTAACTATATTAGCAAACAATCCAACAGCACTTTCAAAAACTACTAAATCATGACTAAGTTGGGTTTATTATAGGCATGCACAGATAATGCAATATTAGACAACTCATTAATAGTCATAGTCAAAGAGGGAGAAAAATCACGATTATGTCCATCTTTGCAGAAAAGGCATTTGACAGAATGGAGCACTCATTCATGTTGTCTACTCACTAAATAGAAATTGATGAGTAATTCATTGACATTGTACCTCTGCTCAAAAGCCAGCATCTTAATGTCAGAACAAATGAGGCTTTCCAACTAAAGTCAGGAACAAGGCCCACTATCTCCTGTACTACTCAACATTGTGTTGAGGGTTTTAGCCAATGGAAGTTTGACAAAAAAAAAAGACATGAGTTGGAAAGAAGAATTTTTTAATAAATTATAAAAAGCTATTTCAGATATGATTTTATATATATTTGGAAACCCAAAGAAATTTGTTGAAAAACTGTAAGAGAACTTAGTAAAGTAGTAATTATATACAATTAACATACACATATCAGTAGCCTTCACCAGACGCAGTAAAGTAGTAATTATATACAATTAACATACACATATCAGTAGCCTTCACCAGACGCAAAAGAGTGCATACTCTGATTCAATTTAGATGGAGTTCAAAACAGGCAAAACTTATCTATGGTGTCAGAAATCAGTGTCCCCTTGCAGTCACTACCTCCTTCCCCAAAGGTAAGCACTATCATGACAAATCACCATTAATTAGTATTGTCTGTTTTTGAACTTTATGTAAGTGGAATCATATACATTATTTTTCAACTGGCTTTATCTCAATAAGGACTAGAAGAGTACAAGATGGCTTCTATGGTGCTGGTAATGTTCTGTTTCATGATCTAGGTGCTGGTTACTTTATGAATATTTATCAAGCTGTACACCTATGATTTGTGCACTTTTCTGTATATATTAATTATAGTTCAATAAAAATGTTTAGTAAAAAGAATAAAAGACTTCATATATATACAAACGCAAACTGTTAGAAGATATATTTGAAAAGATGCCTTTTACGATTGCAAAAAGAAACAAGTAATTGCATAGTATTGCATGAACATAACTAGTATCTTATTTTTCACAATTACAAAAATGTTGCTGTAAGATCCTTGAAAATGTATCATTGTCTACTTAGTGATTCTTTAAATTTATAGATGTGGAATTGCTGGGGCAAAAAGTGCACATTTTAAATTCTGGTTGCTTTTGCCACACTGCTTTCTAAGAAGGTTGTACTGGTACACAATCCCTTGACACTGAGATTTTAAAGGTGATCAGAAAATCTTCTTCTGATAATAAAATACCATCTACTTGTGACTCAGAATTGTGCCATTGGAAAAGACCTTAGTGGCTTAGTTCCTCACTCTCATTTTACAAATGATAAATCTGAGGCCCAAAGATGAAATAACTCACTCACGATCTAATATGTGTGTATTTTTATATATATGGAATTAGTGGCAATACCACAAGGAGAGTGTGCATTTTCTGTCTCCAGGACAGGCATCTTCTTTTCATGCCATAACATTTCTTTGAGGTGTTCATCCTCTTGCCCTTTTCACATTTTTCCAGATGTTTAGTTCTAATAACTTTTAATTAAAGCTCTCATTAGAGCTTTAGCTAAATCAGTGTTGCCATTAAAAGTGTACATGGGATTTCCTGAATTGATTGATAATGCATTAGTTATGTAAGATGTCATTGGAGCAGCTGGGTGACACGTACCCAGGGCTTCTCCATAGTTTCTTTGCAACTCCTTGTGAGTCTAAATTTTTCAAAATTAAAAGTTTTTAAAATGTGTATTTGAGAATATGAAAGGTATGTGAAATTCATTGGGGAAACCATGAGCTTAGGCTCAAAGCCAATTTCCCTCTCATTTACTCCTAGATGAGCAAGTCTTGGGGAGTTTGGTAAAGCTTTATGAAATCTCTAAGGAGTGAAGGAAAATAATCATTAAAATAATCAATTTCATAAAGTGTACATAAGTAGCTTGCTAGAATGTTAACAGATTTTCGTCTTTCCATTTGGATTTCAGCATTTGAGTAGCCCACTAGAATGTCCACAAATGATATTCTGCTGTAGAATATCTTTTTTTCTGCTACAGAACATACTGTAGAAAACATACAGTGGTTAAATTGTAGAAATATGCATATAAGAATAGTTGTTCAGGCAATACCTTTTACTTTTATGCCTCTTGATACATATTTTAATATTTCTCATTTCCAGCTCACAAATGTTGCTGTGAATATCATATATATTTTTCCATGGAGTTCCTAGAAGGAAATTTCTGGATTAATTTCTGGATGTATGCTTTTAAAAATACTGGTAGTAACTGTTAAATTGCCGTCCAAAAACAGTGTAGCCATTCCTAAACTCACCAACAGGGTATTAGAGCACTTGTTTCTTCATATTCTCTGCAACACTGGGTGTTACCAATCTTAAGACTTTTCCATTCTGCATGGGGAAAAAAGTGGTATTCCCTTGTTGATAAACAATATGTGTAGAAAACAAGTCCAGGTTTGTAGGGGGCGGTCACTCTTTATATGTGCTGTGTAAATGAATGTAATCGTTCTATGTCTGTGCGAGTGAAATCAGAATAATGCCTTTGCTTAACAGAGGACTTAAAACGATACTTTTCAAAGTGTGGGCTGCAGACAGGAGTATTGGTATCACCTGAGAACTCAGAAATGCAAATTCTCTGGCTCCACCTCACACCTACTGTCTCAGAAACTCTGGGCCTGGGACCAGCTATGTGTGTTTTAATAAGCCCCCCAAGTGGCTCTGATGCACACTCAAATTTGAGAAGCAGTTACTGCTTTAGAAAAAGCAGCTTGGGCAGGAGATGCAAGTGAAAACCTCATAATTATTTGTAAATTTAAATTTTAAAAGGATTCTTTTCAAAGATTGGCACTTGAGCTAATGTCTGTTGCCAATCTTTTTTTCTTCCTCTTCTTCTCCCCAAAGCCCCCCAGTACATAGTTGTATATTCTATTTGCAGGTCCCTCTGTGGCATGTGGGATGCCACCTCAGCATGGCCTCATGAGCGGTGCTAGGTCTGCATTCAGGATCCGAACCAGCGAGAGAAACCCTGGGCCACCGATGTGGAGCATGTGAACTTAACCACTCGGCCATGGGGGCAGCCCCCTAAAAAAGGGGTTTTAGTTAACAGTAAGCGCAGTATGATTCAACAATGTGATCTTTACTCCCACCCTGAAAGAGCTAATATGATCTTAGTCTGTGGTAGTAGGGTTGAAATGTAGTGAATACTCAGATGTGCAAGGAAAATATAATTTATTTTCTCAAATGGACCCAATTTTCATTTGCCCATATCTTTGGCTGTGAAGGGTTAGGGGAGGCTAGGGAATGGGGCCATTTAAATTTGTCAGCTAACAAACTCGGCCTCTTCTGATATCCGTGTTTTTTTCTCCTGCTCCTTGCTGTCTGGGTGTATATGACTCCTGGTGGTTGGTGGAGGCCTCTGCTGCAGGTTGCTGCTCTGGTCTGGTGCCTGGATTGGTACCTCCTGAAGTGTCTGCCAATGGCCTAATGTGGCCTTTAGAGGTGGGTTGCTGCCATTTGCTGCTATTGCACAGTCCCAGCACAATGGCCTTTTGCTCTAATTCCAGGCCTCCTCCAATCTACCTCATCTTAGTGACTCCATAGCTATACCTTCCATCCCCCTCCATAAACACACCTCTTTGGCATATACAGAAACTCCTAGATCTTTATGCCTGAAGCACTGTCTCCATTTCCTACGTCTAGCTACCTCTCCTCTCACTGCAATGCTACCAAACCACCTTGGATATAGATATACGTTCAAACTGTTTCTCCTAGGACTGCAGCTTCTTCTAGGCTATGCCTGGAGAAGCAGGTCAGAGGACAACCTCACATACCACATGTCTAAATATTTAAGAGTTACAAATCAAACTAGAAAATTATGATGTTCCATCTTCCTAGGCTGACAAATATACAATGACAGATTTTTAAAAATAGCAGGTCATGCCAAATAGTTATGAATAGCACAAATCCATAATTAATTTCATTTTCCACCCCACACCATGATTTGGCAGTGGCTGCTGCTGGGCTGGAGCAGAGTGGACAAAAGGAAAGATTGCTCCCTGGCTTACTATCTTGCCAGCCCTGGCTCCCTGCAATCCTTGGGGATATCCACACAAAAAACCTACTTTCTCTTCTTGGAGGTAGTATAGCAGGTGGTTCTTTCATCCCAACTTTATCTCCTCTATTTGCCCATCTGCACCGCCTCCTTCTGAGCTCGTTTCCTCTTTATTCCACACAGTCAGAATCAGAAGATCTTTGTTCACAACACACATCCAGCCTCCCCATCAATATCACCCTTTCAAGTGCCTCAAAGGAACCTGAAGCTGGAAGACCAGGTTCAAATCAAGAAATCTTGGCCTCAGGGTTCCCAGCCCATGGCCAGCCCTTTTGCCCACCCTAGGCACCCTCCCATACCTAAGGAGCTCCCTTGTTCTTGTGACAAGCTCCATATCACCTCCAACTTCTCCCAAACAGCTGCTCCATCATCACACCTTGGACCTAGGGTACACACCTTGGCAGCACAGTCCAAAAAGGACCCAGGGAAGAAGCCCGTGCAGGCCCTGGAAGTGGGCTCAGGTGGGAATTCCAGGATCTCAGGTACCTGGGGCATGCTCCAGAAAGGGGCCCCACCAATTCCTCATCTTACAGGGAACACTGGAATGGGGTCCTCTAACGTACAAGGCCCCACTTGCCGGAATCTAAGGGCAGTACCGGCAGGCCACCAGCCTCTATGTTCTTAGTTTTCTTCATGCCTGTCTGGACCTTGCTACTTGGCATTCCACACACCTCCTCTCTTCTGCCATCTCCTTCATCCTTTCCACTCTCCCAGGACTGGGAGTCATAAGATTTCCCTGCTTCGTTTGTGGCAGGGATGGGACTTTCTTCATCTCCTGAGTTCTCTCTACTGCTGCCTTGACATGTTTATTGACGTTTAAGAAATTGAGAAACTCCTTTCTCAGGTGACAAAGGCTGGCTTTATGATCCTTATTTTGCTGCTGTGTATTTCCTCCCTTTCTCCTTGCTGTAATATGCTAAAGTTCTCAGGTAAACGAGTGCCTCTGTGGAATAGGAAATGTAAAGGCAAAGTAACACATCAAAATTTTTCAAAGTTAGTTTCCCTGCCACACAACTTTAATAGGAGTAGGGTAGCTAAAATGAAGGAGGTGATGACACCACTGTGCTATGTACCGTCAGGACACACAATCGGTTCAAGGTGCCACACATTAAAAAGGTCAGAAGTAGGAAGATGTGGCTTTCCAGGGGGGCAAGGAGAAATGGGCCATATTTATCATATCCAAATATATAAAGAGCTGTTCTATGAGAGAAGGTTTAGATCCAGCGGCAACTCCAGAATTTCTGTTTAGAAGGGGCTTAGAGGCTGGCCATCAGTAAGAAGGTGAGGCCCAGAGGACTTGCCTTGAAGATGGTTTGCGGATCACTGTACTCTTTGTATTTATTGTGCATTTATTTGAGCTGGCTTTAGAGCAGGTGAAGATTACAGGTTAGTCTTAAGGTAAGCCCTCCTTAGTCACCCCAGCTCCACCAGAAACTGGGCTGCTCAAAACTTTAGCATGTGCCACAGATAATAGTTGTTGAATAATGGAATGAATAAACAAATCACTATGTGAGAAACATAAAGACCTTTGCAACATCAGAGCTGCCTGAGGCTGGAATGGGTAGCCCAGTAGGTTCCCTGCTGCCGGAGAAGTGGGTCTCACCTGGCAAGCAGGAATGGAGCCTGAGGACTGCAGGCTTGCAGTACCTAGCTAGACCCGCATTCGGATGGCATTCAGTTTGGACAACAAACAGGAAAACAAACACAATTATTGTAGAGTATTAACCAATTTCTCTAAAAAAGCAGCATTTATATTGCCTGTTTTCAAGAAACTGCATTTTCAGAGTGAACAAATCATCGTGGTTGATGAGGGAAAGTTCTCTTTTTCAGAAAAATTCTCAGTTCATAAATGTAGAAGGAATGATGGCAGTACTAAAGAACTATTTTGCAAATATGAATAGATTCTAGGCAACAATCATCGGTGGATGCTGAAACCACTGTGAGAAAAGTTGATGGAGAACTTAAAAATGGCAGGCTCAGGCTGCCACCACCTGCATCCACTGATCATCTGGGCGCCTCTACGAGTGGGACATCAGACATTAAGAGCTTCCTGATACAATGCTGTGTGACATACACAGTACTATGTATAGTACCCTGGCCAAACAAAGTTGAGACTGAATTTATCAATCTCGTAGTCTAACTTCTAGATCTAACAAGTGAAAGGGGAATAACTAAATGGCACCACGAGGAAACAGTCAGCCATATCAGAAGGTACAACTTCCTAAAGACAAATCTGGTTTCTTCAAGTGGAAGGGATAAAAAAATGTAGGAGGAAGGATAAAGTAGACTGTTCTAGATTAAAAGAAATGTAAGAGACATAACAACATATGGACTCTGTTTGGGTCCTAATTTGAACTAACTTTTTTTTTTTAAAGATTTTATTTTTCTTTTTTCTCCCAAAGCCCCCCGGTACATAGTTGTGCACTTCTAGTTGTGGGTCAGTCCAGCCGTGGCATGTGGGATGCCGCCTCAGCATGGCCCGATGAGCGGTGCCATGTCAGCGCCAGGATTCAAACCAGCGAAACCCTGGGCCGCTGAAGCGGAGCACGGGAACCCAACCACTCAGCCACGGGGCCGGCCCCCTGAACAAACTAACTTTTAAAAGATATTTTTGAGAGGAATCAGGAAAAACTATTATGAACTACATATTAAATGACGTTAAAGAATTATTTTTAGGGGCCGGCTCTGTGGTCGAGTGGTTAAGTTCGTGCCCTCCGCTGTGGCGGCCCAGGGTTCAGATCCTGGGCGCGGACATGGCACCGCTCGTCAGGCCACGTTGAGGTGGCATCCCACATCCCACAACTAGCAGGACCTGCAACTAAGATATACAACTGTGTACAGGGAGGGGTTGGGGAGATAAAGCAGAAAAGGAAAAAAAAAAGATTGGTAACAGTTGTTAGCCCAGGTGCCAATCCTTAAAAAAAAAAAATTATTTTTAATTTTGTTAGTTGAGATAATGGTTTGTGTTATATAAAACATTTTTCTCATATTTTAGAGATACATTCAGAATTTAGATTGATGAATTCAGAGCTTCGCTTTTAAAGTCTGTAGTGGAGCTTACCTCTGAGGCTTTTTATTCAGAAGGCCATGATAGAGAGGAATCTTCTTGCTTGTTTGTTTTAACCTCCATGGGTAATTCTGATGAGAAGCCAGGTTTAGGAATCGCTATATTAAGTACTCAAAAGTCCCTTCTAACCTGGAGAGTGCATGATCTTCAGGTAACTGCGGGCTGCCAAGTGTGTCTCTTCAGTAGTAGTGGCGAGCAGCGTCTTTAGGAGGCGGGTAAGTTTCCAGCAGAAGCATTTTTTTCCTGGAAGGTTCATCAGTAGTAGGAATTCTGAAGATTTGAAAAAAAGAATAAGAAATCCAGCAGGTCTTTATTTTCTACTTCAGGCTGAGCTTGACTAGGCGATGTCCAACACTGAAGAAGGAAGATGTTTTCATTGAAAACATTTGAGAAGTAGGGGTTGGCTCAATGTTTTGGTATTGCAAACATTTGTGTTTTATCTCTACATCCCTCAGAAATGAAACCTAAGAATGTGGGAAGAATTTCTAAATGGAAGGCCTATTAATATGTATGTAGACAAATGAATTTCCGGAAGCACTGCTTTTAAATTTTTTCAAACATTGTGCAACCTACTGGAAAGAGATTACAGAACAACAGAGCTGCAAACCAAATTATTTCAGCCATCATTTCTACCACAGGCATGTACCATTACTTTAGTGTCTAAATGAGTTCAGAGAGCTCACTCCAATTTATTAAATGAGATTTTATGTAAGTCATAGGAGATTGCAAACTGGGTTATAACTGTTGAATCTTTAATATACTCATAGTATTGGTAGAAGACACAATAACACTTCTTCTCTGCTTATAAATATATAATAACATAATGGAAGTTATCCATTAAATGTTAACAGTCAATGTAGCATGTATCTGGAATGTACTTTTCCCCAGAGTTCTGTGATAGTATAGTTGAGGGAAGAGAGAAGGTGGTTGGAGTGGCATCGATGAAGATGCCTGCCTGTTCTAAAAACAAATATCTTTCTCTCCAGTTCCTTGTTGTTTTGTGATGTTGTATCTCTTTTCAATTATATTTCACTATTGTCTGAAAAGAGGGCAGAAATTGTCAACTGAGGAAACAATTGAAAAGAATTCTGACTTACAGGGAATTTTTTATTTCAAAGATTTATTTCCTTACTAACAGACTAATGGGTAATTTAGCAACCTGGGTTTAAACACAGGAGACCTACTGACATTCATCTTTTCCCCTTAAACAAAAGATATAACTATTTCAAGACTATACGTCCCAGGAGGAAAGCGATTGTTACTACCCAAACCAGCAGTCTCTGTCTTTTCTAATTTTTCTTTTTTAAAAAAAGGTAAGCAATCATATCAGAAAAATTTAAACAGGACAAAAGAGATGTTGTTGACAAGGTCTCCCTCCCACACCTGACCCCCCATTTCCCACTCCTCTGCAGAGGCAACAAGTGTGACCAGTTTCTTTTCTAGAAATGGAGCTGGAGATACAACCACATGTGTAAATATGTTTATACTCAGACACTTACCTACAATGGTGACTCAAGGACCAGTTGACTCAACAGAAATTCAAATTTTCATTCACTTGACATAGCCTGTCATTTGCAGGCAATTAGGAAAAATGGCTGACAATTTTTGTTACATTTTGAGAAAGGACAAAGAAATGACTTAAAATAACTTATAAACTCATAAAAATAATAATTAAACAATAATAACTGGAAGGTCATAGAACAAGATTCTTATTTTTTAATTCCTCCACTCCTCTGTTGCCACTGCATAACAGAATTTCTTAACTTTGAGCTTGACAGAGTTGGGCTGCTGCAGAAACCAACTCAGGCTGAGATGAACTAAGTCCCACTGCAGAGGGAAACTGGAGCCGAGATTTCCATCTCCAAATGCTTAATGCCTGAGCAGAGAAGCCTCTGGGCCATTATGACAAACCACTATCAGGTGCTTTGGGTAACTGGGCCTATTTGTTGGAACTCTGGTTTCTTAGTAGAAAGCCAGATTGTGGTTCTTACAGCGCAGACCTGCTTGTTGGAACTGGCATTGCTTCCCCACCTTCTTCACATCATAGAACGCATAGAAAATATTGTTTTTAGGGCACCTGCAGGAAACACAAGAGGCAGCTTCTGGGCAGAATCCACCATCCTGAAGGCTCTTTTGGCCCAGGTCTCAGCCCGCACCCTTCCTCTCAAAGGGCTGAAGGTATCATATCTGAGCACACAGGTAATCCATTCCCAGTACTGGAATCCGTAATTATTTGCTACCTAAGTGAGGCTTGCAGATCACTTTAGTGCAGCAGCAGCATCACCTGGAGCTTCTTAGAAACAGCTGACACTTGGACCCATCAAATCAGTATCTACAGTTTAACAAGCTCCCCAAGTGAGTCTCATTATGCTAAAGTTTGAGAAGTGTTGGCTTACAGGGTGATATCTACCTCCTTAGCATCCTGAATAAGGACCTTGGAGACCTAAGCCCTACCCCCCTTTCCAGCCTCATCTTTGGTCATTCTTCTCTCCCCAACCCACTCACAGTGAAGTATCTATAATACCTGAACACACTCTGCTCCCGCTATTCTTTCCTTTGCACAGGCTGGTTCTCGACCTAGAATGCCCTTTACCTGCCTGTCTGAACTCTTACTTATCCTTCAACTGTCAATGTAAAAGTCAAGTTTCACCTGCCCCAGCTGACTTAGGCTGCGCAAGACACTAGCCCTTTACAAAGTCTCATTTCCACCCTGTTGCTCTCAAGTTCTGATTATGTGCCTCTGTTATAGTACTTAGCACATTGGACAATAATTGTCGGTTTACTGTCTATTTTCTCAAGAAGACTGTGAGCTCTTGGTCTCAGTGGCTTTGGTTTAGTCATCTTTGAATTTCTAGGAGGTAACACAACACATGGTCGGTGTGAAATTCATGCTTATTGGATAAATCAGTTAGGGAATCTTGCTAGCCATTTCTTCCAGAAAACTATTTACTCTAAAAACAATAGTGTATATAATATTTATAAATCATTTCAAAATAATTCTGTTTGTGTTCCTCTGATTTGTAGCCAGTTTCATAAAATTCAGGATACCATGTAAACCCCATTTTATCCCTCAGGCCAGATGTAAAATTATAGTCTGCCTTTTCAAGATTTAATATATCTTAAGTGTAATAAAGTTATTCCAAAGAGAAATTCAATAATATCAAAATAAGTTATAGAAGAAAACGTCTTCGGATATGACCACTGTCTACTAAATCACTGTTCAGTGCTTATTTTTGAAAAATATAAGCCTAAATATTGATCATTCACTGTTTTTCCTTAAAGATAGTAAGAAATCTTTATTTCAGCTGGTCTGTATCCACTTTAAAAATCATACTCTTTCTTTATTTTTTTTGTGTGTGAGGAAGATTGGCCCTGAGCTAACATCTCAATCTTCCTCTATTTTATGTGGGATGCTGCCACAGCATGGCTTGGCAAGTGGTGCCATGTCTGCACCTGGGATCTGAACCTGCGAATCCCAGGCAGCCAAAGCAGCATGCGTGAACTCAATCACTATGCCACCGGGCCGGCCCCCAAAATTCGTGTTCTCATATTGTATCGTTTTTCTTCCTGAGTATACACATTCTCAGCTGGCCTTCTCCACACACCACTTTTTAAATCCTCATCTGGGTGCTAGGGCCGTTCCATCATGTTAAGGAGATCCATAAAAGGAAGATGTTATAAAGGGCCAATTTCCCCCTGAAAGCTGAGCAATTATTGGTGTAATTTACCAAAGAATTGCAGCCTGTGAGACCACACCAGGCGCTGAATAAAACCAAGCAGACAGTTTCTTTCCCCTTCTGAGTTTAGGAAAGTGGGTATGAAGGGAAGGATGTTAGCTCTCTCAGGATATGACGTGGCCTCTGTCTTTGAGAGGAGAAACTTCTAGGACACGAGAAAGGGAGGTAGTGGTGACAGCAAAGACTCCAAGCAGAGAGAGAAGAGGACTCGACACTTGGCTGCTCACCATCCCTCCGAAAACGTGGACAGGGAGCAAAGAATTTCAGAATATATAGAATCAAACCTAGCACAGACAACTGATTTGGAACCCCCAGTTTAGAAAACTGCTTCTCTAAGGCAGAGACTCACAATTAAAAAGAAAAAATCTCTCAAGTTTGTAAAGTAGGCCTTTTACAGTGCCTGGAACCGAGGCCTCGTGGCCTAAACAGTTAACACGGCTCCTAAAATCTCTCGCAGGGAGGAAGGGGCCCAGGGAGGGTCTCCTGGATCTGGTTCACGGCCTAAAGAAGAAATGCCCTTGCCTCACTAGTAAAGGCTATAAGAAAATAGCATTAATCTCCATTGTCCCGACGAGCTGATCAGTCACTTAAAGCATAAGCAGAAAATCAGGGCTGTCACACTCTCAGGAGTGCCGACATATTTTACAGTCCAGAAAATCCTGCTCAAATCTCCCTTCTCCATTCATACCTCAGTTCATACCTCAGAGACACAGGAGTAAGCCAAGTTACTTGGACAGTGATTTTTCTACTTGTGTATGGCAAAGCCCTTTCATGTTCTCACCAGAACTAGGCCACTGAATGTAGGGTTCATGCCCTGCCAGAAAATGGGCTTTAGTGCGGTCCCACTACTGCCACCAAGTGAACCCTTCAGAAGAGCCACCAGGCCTGTGAGAAATCAGGTGCAGCAGAACCAAGAAACATATTTTTCCCCAGCCAGGATTCACCCGCACTTCAGGCTGAGACTTTTTCCTAGGGCTGAATAACCACCTCTGGCCTGGAGGCATCTTTCCTCCAAGCTCCCTCTACGCCCTTCACACGTCTGCCAGGCACTTAGCTTGTTGTGTTGAAATTACCTACTGATATCTTTGTCTCTCCCCAGCTGCACCACATGGCCCTTGAGCAGGGAACTGAATGTCACTCAGTTGCTGATTCCCAGTGCTTACAATACATAGTAGGTGCTAGTTAATATTGGTTGAATTGAACAGAGTTGAATTCATCTAAGCCAGTTTTCCTGCCCAGCCTGCAATGGTACTAGGAAAGGTAAACAGACAGGGCTCCCCACCCAGCTATGTCCCCATTCTGGTGACCTTTGGCAAACCATTCCCTGTGTCACATCTCATTACCCTGTAACACAGGAATCATAAAATGCACCACCTGCATCAGGAGAAGCAATAAAAACTGATGTGTCCCCATCTAAAATGTGCCCGAAACTGTTCAGAGGAGAGGAGGGGCTGTTTGGTTCAGGGTTTCTATAAATGAGGAGACAGCATGTCGGCCAGCCCAGCAGAATTTCAGATACCACAGAACATTACTATGTTGCCCACACTTGTTTGTTTTAATGAACTTTTTATTTTAGAAGTTTTAGATTTATGGAAAAATTGCAGAGATAGTACAGAGAGTTCCCAGATACTCTGCACCCAGTTTCTCCTATTAACATGTTACATTCATATGGTACATTTGCTACAACTAATTAGCCAGTATTAATGCATTATTATTAACTCTATTCCGATTTCCTTAGTTTTACCTGTTGTCCTTTTTCTGTTCCGGGATCCCCCATTACATTGTTTTCTGTCTCCTCCTTTTCCTCTCCCCTCCTCCTTCCCCCCACATCTCCCACCTTAGATTTAGTTATCATATCTCCTCTTGGCTGTGACGGTTTCTGAGACTCTCCTTGTTCTAGATGAATTTGACAGTTTTGAGGAGTACTGATCAGGTATTTTGTAGAATGTCCCTCAGTTGGATTTGTCTAATGTTTTTCTCATTATTTGACTGAGATTACGGGGTTTTGGGAGGAAGATTATAGAAGTAAAGTGCATTTTTATACCTTCCCACTTTTTAAAAATCCTGTCTCAATTCCTCCCCCCCACTCTCTTCCCTCCATGCCTCAAAGCTGTTATTACATTGATACTGCCTGGCGGATCAAGGAAATGAAGCTTTGTTCTAGCGTGTATTACAGGAAGTCATTCTTACCCAAATGGATATTGCTAGCAATGGACTCCTTAGGAAAAACTTCCCTGGAGGAGTGGCCTTAGAGCCACAGACCAGAGGCTCTCCTGGGCTTTTGACAGCGAACGAGATGAAGGAACAGCCAAAGGCAAAAAGCCTCCCTCGTGGAAAACGGAACAATTCTGGGAGAAGACACTGCCTGAGGGATTTTACAATCCTTTGTGAGTAATAAAAGACTGGAATGTGGAACAATAAGTGATAAAAATATGGCCACAATCAAAGGCATCTGGTCAAAGAAACACCCGTGCTCTCCGGAGGGGCTGAGCTTGAAGAGTAAGGGCAGAAAGTGGCGGGTATATGAATACAAGACAGATACTGGGTGGTGGCTAAGAGCGTGGGCTGTCTCCTGGCTTTGCCACTGCCTGGCCCCAGGGACTTTGGGCAAGTCACTCCACTGTTTGTGCCTCGGGGTGACCATGTCTGAAGGGTGGATATAGTAGTCCTTGCCTTGTAGTTTTCTGGGGATCAAGTGGGATGATGTAAGTGCCTATGGTAAGTGCCTGACCCATAGTGAGTGCACAATACATATTAACTATTCTCATTATTATTATATTAAGATTGGAGTGGAGCTAATCTGGGAAGCATCCTAAAGTTAAAACTCTAAGTCTCAGAAGACTTCTAAATAAACTAGCTGAAAAAAATGTCAGGTTTGTGGAAAAGATTCAGGAAAACACTCCTTAAAAAAATGCCTTAGTTACAACCCACATGCACCTGCTGGCAGGTGGAGGCAGCAGACGCTTAGTTAGAATTTCTCAAGAGCATGCTGAGTTGTACTTCCTCCTGTCTTCTCCCACACGATTTAAACTTGGAATCATGTTCAGAGGGCAGTTAACCAGGGCTGAGTATGCTGCACTGTCTAGGGTCATGAAATGGAGCCAAGCCAACTGGCCTTCTTCGGAACAGTGCATTTGGACTCCGGCCACTGAGCCAGCCAGCTAATGACTTGCCAACACAAACAAGCTTCAACATTCACCGTCATCTCAGAGATCTGGTGAGCTTTAGAGGGCCTCAGTTCTCTGATAGTGCTTGGTAATCTATAAAGTGCTTTTAATTGAGAAGTATTATCAGTGTTCCGTTAAGCTCTTTGCCCAGGTCTCTGTCTCTGAAGAATGTGACAAGAAACAAATGCAGTGATTTCTTCTCTTCATATACCCTTTCCTTTCACATTTCCACTCCAGGAATTGTATTATAGATGGTGCAAGTGTATGATAACAACGGAGAGGATTCATTGAGCTCTCAGTCTGTGCTGGTTACAATTCTAAGCTCGTTACATGTATTAATTCATTTAATTCTTATAACAACTGTCTGGGCCAGTACTATTTTAAAGTGCCTATTTTTACAGATGAGTAAACTGAGATACAGAGAAGTTAAATGAATTGCTAAAGGTCAGATAGCCAAATGCGGCTGTATCACTTGGGACTAGGTTTGGTTGCATGTAACAGAAAACTCAAACAATATGGTTTAAACAAGTTAGAGTTTAATTTTCTCTTGAATAAAGGAAGATGGGAGGTAGCTAGTCTAAGGCTAGAATGACAGCCCTACCACTCTAAGAGACTCAGGCTCATCTCTCTTTCTTCTCTAGTCATCTTAGGGCATGACTTCAATCCTCAGGTTCTCCTCAGTAGTCCAAGACGGAAATTGGAAGGCCAGGCAGCAGAACTGTGTTTCACTTAGAAGAGCAGGAAGGAGAGGGCATGAGGGCTTTCCCAGAAGCCCCACCTAATGACTTCCGTTCACATCCCATTAGCCACCTCTGCTATAAAGAAGGCTGGGAAATGTGTTTTATTTTTTTGTTTTTTGGGCACATTTCTCAAGGTTCTGTAATAAAGAAGGAGGAGAAAATAAATTTTGGACCCATGCACCATAAAATACAGTTTCTCAGACTACAACTGTGGTGTTGGCTAGCAGGTTAAGATAAGACTGTATTACTGTTTTTATTTCCCACTTGCTGTAGTCATTTGGAAAATACAAACAAGATGGCGTACACAATAAAAAAAGTCAGAACTTTGCCAAGATTTCCAGTTTTCCCTTATCCACAATTTGGTGTTAGAATTGATGAGATTCTCTAATGTCATAGTATTTAAATGGTTATTTTAGATTCTTACAAATAAGAGTAAAAGCAAGACAGAAGTGGTGTTCAGATGAGATAATTTTCTTCCTTATTTTTATTCTGAAACTTTAAGCTGAAGGTCTTTTTCCTGCAAGACATTACTCTCAAATTTCCTTTTCAAAGAGTAAATGTCCAATATTAAAGCTTTCAGTTGTCTTTTAAGGAAAAAAATGAAAAGAATATTTAAATTAAAGTTTTAGAGAATTTCTTAACTGAGTTATCCTATACTTGATTATGGCTAAAACCTTTCTTTTGACCTCAGTTTCTCCAGTTGTAAAGTAGATGTATTCATTCATTCGTTCATTCATTGAATAAATACTTATGGGCTTAATAGGTGTTGGATGCTTTATATGTGATAGTCATTTTTGTCTCATTGTTAAAATAATAGGGTAATGTGTAACAAGTTTGTTATTCAATGAATACTTTTATGCTTAAATAGAAAGTATTTCTTTAATACAGCTAAACTGAATTTGGTACACTGAAAAGAAATTTAAAACTCCTTTTGGAATGATGAGTTACAAATATTTCACCTAAGTACACATTACACACAGCAAAACATATATTGTGAATCTTTCTGTGTAAGGATACAGGAAGATAAATATTAACAATTTTCCTTTTTAAGAGTGAACAATATACTCTGAAATCCCTTTGTGAAATACAATGCTCTCCCCTAGCAAGCTGATGTAAATCTGAAATAGATATATTGCAGAAAATATTCTCATTTATATTAATGTAGCCATATCGCTTCTATAAGGAAATATTTATAAATACTGTTACTATGTTCCAAAAATATGTTAGGAAGAAAGTGGTGGTAGAAAAATCCTCTACAATTGAAAATATTATAATGATGTCTCCCCTGATAAAATTGAAAATTGTGCATGTCACAATAAATGAAGAGAGAGGAATTCGAGTCAGAGCCTAAGGCTGTGGCTGGGGTGTTGTAGTTCATTTTCAGTTTGGTACTAATTCTGATTACCTTCTGACACTAGACAAGCTATTTAAACTATTGAACTCTTCGCCTTTCCTTTGCCAGAGTACACAGCCAACGGTGGCTGTGGGAGGAAGCTCCGAGCAGCTAGGAACTTTGTTTTCTGTCCACTGGTTGGAGATCTGTCTAAATGTGCAGGCATTAGGGAAAGGGACCACAAAAGCCACTTAAGTCTGTAAAACAGAGTGTATTTACTTCACATTACAAAAGACACGGAACCCTCCATTTCAATTATGGGTTCAAATAAGAAAAAAAATGAAGTAAAACAGAGTCAACAAGGAGAAGGGAGACAGCGAGAACAGCAAGACTCTGAAGGGAAGTGTTCTGTGCAAAGGGAGCAATATGGCAGTTACAAAAAAGCAGCAAATAGGTTAATAAATGCTGTTCTCAACATGCTTTGCCTGTTGTGTCCTTGATCTTATCCAGAAAAAGGTGATTTTTTTATTTTAAGCATACGCCACAGCTCCTCTCTTTGCCTTGGCTGGCCAGTTTGTAGGTGAAAATGTGCCGCTCTCTTGGCCAAAGCTTATCCTTTCTGCTCCTCAAAGTCAATGTTATTTTTATAGTCTGATGCTTAAAGAACCCCTTTCTTAGCAGTTTTTTCTACTCTGCCAATTTCTTCCCAGATATTGCTCTCTATAATAGCACAGTGCTTGAGCCCTAGCAAATACTTAGATTAATCAATAAATCAGAAGCGTATACTGATGTTGGTAACATTCCAAAGTTCAAATTAATGGAGATGTGAGCTGTGCTCTTTGTTGAGAAACCCTGGCACAACAAGAAGGAGATTTTGAAAATATGTCTTGTGGTAAAATAGAACAATAGGCACACTTTATCATTTTTGCCGGAGCCAATCAGCTCCTTGTTTGATAATCAGACGGCAGCCAATCTTACTCTAATTACTACCTCTTAATATAGCCCATCTGCTCACTTACTGCCACCAAAAACAATACTGGATCTGAATCTGAGATCCTGTAAATTATCCCTCCTCCTTCTTCTCCATGTTTTCCCTCCCTCAACACTCACGAAACAAACAACCTTCTAAAATGAATGAGGAACAACGGGAAGATGACTGTTAGAGCCAGCCCATTTATCTTAGTACCAGCACCAAGTACCTTCCTTTATCTCCAGCTTTCACATCTCAAAGCAACAATACACTCAAGATCTTTCAGGATGGTCAAAAAAACAGAGATGCTTAGCTATGAGAGGCAGGAGGAATAATACAAAGTTGACTTTTGCCCCAGGAAGATGACTGAGATACTGCGGGGAGGTGCTTCAGCCTCACAAAGAGCAAACTTTTGTGGCAGTAACACAACCAGGCATGATGAGAGAAGCAGATCAAAGAAACTAAAAACGGAGAATTGGTTAAATTATTTATGATGAGGCCGCAGCTGTATTGATCAGAGGCTGTTTTCTCTCTTAACCCTACCTTCCTCGAACCTGAAGAAGCTGCCACCCCCCAAACAATTACGCTCCAATGGGAAAGTACAGGTAGTGTTGGGGGGCGGGGGTGGTTACAGGTCAGGACCTTAGTTAAGAGAAGACTCGTTATCCAATATAGCGCTACCATATCTAATGACAAACAAACTGATGATCTCTTCACATATCTCATTTCCTAGGAAAGAAGTGGTATATCATGTCACAGTGTACCCTGCAGGAAAAAAAGGTTCTGCCCTCCCTACCAAGGTCATATTACCTCCGCATCAAAAAGCCTAATACAAAATTGAAGCTTTCAAGTACAGCATGGTATTAAGAGGGCATCTATATTTTAAGAATCTTGTTTATCTTGTTCACTGCTGGATCTGTACTGCCAGAACACTGCCATGCACATAGTAGGTAGTCAGTCATATGGAATGAATGAATGAATGTTGTTGGTATATTGGGAGTCAGTGAATGGACTTCTATCAGTTTCTTTTCTTTGGAAGTTTGTTGCACACAATCTATGTCCCAAAGAGGGTAGCAAACTGCCTTGGGAGTGTTTGTGTAAGGACAACAGCTCCTGTGATAGCCTGGGTTGGCCAGCCCAGACTTCCGCCTGGGCAAAGTCTTGCTTGCTAGAGAAATAACTTGTCATCCTCCAAGACTGAGAATGAATTTAGGATATATGCACACAGTTCCAAATTTGCCATTTGGGAAAGAAAAGGATTGGTCCTTTGTCCTTACACAAACATTCCCAGGGCAGTTGGCTACACTCTTTGGGACAAAGATTGTCTGTAATAAACTTCCAAAGAAAAGAAACTGTTAGAAAACACAATGTCCTTTTCACCTCGAGGAAAAAGGGACTTGAAAAGGAAACTCTGTTCTTAATGCTGCTGAGGTAACCAGCACTTCACCTGGAAAAAGAAAAATGCTATTCTGATGTAGAAGAGAAAAAAATACTGGTAGCTGAACAAGCTGGTTCATTCCAAGAAGAAATTCTAAGAATTTGTCCCAAATAGGTGTTGAAGAGCCATCTAGGAAAGGCATATTGTGACATACCTCCATTACAGACAACTTTGGCTAATGTACTACCTTTCTTCCGGATGGTCAACATTTTATAGAAGTAAATAGAAAACCACATTATTGAAAGAGAAGGAAATGTTAGGTAGGTGTGCCTACTTTTCTGGTGATATTTAAACCAAGCAGAGAGTAATAGGAATAATCAGGTTCAAGCAAGAGCCCCAAAATGGCATCATTCTTGGATCTTGGACAAGATAGAAGGTAAATCCCGTGCAACAGCCTCTGTCCCTCCCATCCCAAATTCCTAGAAGTGACAGATTTATTTTTTTTAACTCAAAGTAGTACTAGAAAACAGAAATGGACACACTAGGTGGGCCAGAAATTATTATAAGGAATCCTGAAATATGCAAGGCAGATAGAATAATGTTAGCAGAGAAGAACTACTACCTAACAATGGGATGACTTTAAATGCACTACTGACTCAGAAAGGGCAGACACACGGAACAGGAAGAGCCCTACGCCATGACAAAGTGATCAGATGGGACAAATGTGGACGTTAAAGCAAAAATGCTGAAAAACATGTTAGTACGTCAGATTCAGTAATGTATTAATAGAATTATATATGATAACCAAGCAGTATTTATTCCAGGACAGGTTCAATGTTGAAAAAAAATTAATGTAATTCACTCTTATTACTAGATTAAAAATGGAAACCCTACAATCATGTAAGTAGATGTCCCAGAAAGACAGTTTATAAAATTCAATTTATTTACCTAATGAACATTTTTTTGTTGCATACTAGGAATAGAAAGAACCTTCTTAACCCAATAAAGGATATTACTAATCCCAGATCCTTAACCCAAAAAATTCCCAGCTACAAACGACTGTTTCCATTAAAGTCAGAAATAAGACAAGAATGACTACTATCACTTCTGCTATCCAACATTACACTGGAAGTTCTAACAAATAAGACAAGAAAAAAAAATCTCTAAATATTGGCAAAGAATAGGAAAAAATTGCACACATATATGCAGATAATATAATTGTCTTTTTGAAAAATTCCAGAAGAATCAACAAACTATTAGAAATAATAAGAGAACCCAACAAGGTGACCAGAAACAAGATTAACAGAGAAAATCCATCTCCTTCCAACTTAGTAGCAATATCCATTTAGAAGATATTGCTATGGACTGAATGTTTGTGTCCCCTCAAAAATTCGTGTATTGAAATTTAACCCCCAATGTGATGTTAATAGGAGGTGGGGACTTTGGGAGGTGATTAGGTCGTGAGAGTGGAGCCTTCATGAATGAGATTAGTGCCCTTATAAAGAGACCCCAGAGAGTATTCTTGCCCCTCTGCCATGGGAGAGCACAGCAAGAAGATGCTGAAGTCTGCTTTGTGGCTAGGTGTGTGGACCTCTTTGGGGTTATCTTTCTTGGGATTTGTTGAGTCCTTGGATCTGTAGATTGATGTTTTCCATCAAATTTGGGAAGTTTTTAGCTATTATTTCTCCAAATATTTTCTCTACCTTCCTCTGTTTCTCCTCTTTTTTTCAACACCAAATATATATATATATATACTATACAGAGTCTCAAGTTTGGTAAAGCATAAATTATTTAAGCATTCCTTTATTGGTGACGATTAAATTGCTTCTAGTGTTTTACGATTATAAACAATGTTGCAATTAATGTATTAATATATGCCTCCTTGAAGGGTGCTTCTCTGGATACTGAAAAGTGGAATTGCTGGGTCATTTAACATTTTAATCACTCTTACCAAATTGCCCTCCAAAATAGCTGGTTCAATACTGAAACCAAAAGTTCTTAAAGATACACATTTCCTTACACTCTTAGAAAAATTTGTATTATCCATTTCTTTTGTCGATGAAAATAATCCATAACCAATATATAAATGAAAATTTGGGTGAGTTTATTCTGAGCTTAAATCTGAGGATTGTAACCCGGGAAAGTCTTTCCACAAAAGAACAGAGCACTCCAAAGAACTGGGGGTATACAGGATGGTTATATACCCTCGAAGAGTATGTTTCACTTATGATTGAAATGTCTCTTTTACAATAGTCACGAGGCTGCTCTGTCAGCACAGTGATTGATGGAAACAGCAGATAGGTCTGCTGTCTCAGTGAACGCCGCAGGTTGGCAGGTGTGTTGCCTCCAGCTGGGCTGTCACAGATGAGTGCTGCAATCGGTTCCCACCCTAAAGAAAGATGCTTAATCTTTAAGGAGATGCCAATGTTGGGAGGGGCAGGGAGTTGCACCTTTATCTCAAAATGTCTAAGCAGATATACAATGCATGCTCAATGGCCACAGTCAGGCCCTTTTGAAAAAAACAAAGTCAGGCCGAATTAGGTTTATACCAAATGGCTTCCTCATATACTCCAATATATCCTATTGCTTGCCATTTCAATTTGCCATTTTTAATGTCCAATAGTCTGGTGAATGAATGATGGTGTCTCATAGTTTTAATTTCTGTTTCCTTGTTACTATTATGGTTATGTATCTTTTCATGTTGATTGGTCATTTTGTTTTCCCTCATTTACAAATAATTTGTTCATATTCCTTACCCATTTTTCTATTGGGTTATTTATTTTTCTCTTATTGATTTCCAGGAGGTTCTTCTTTTTTTTTTTTTTGAGACTCTTTCTTTCACTTCCTGCCTCTTAATGCTATTTCCCAAGGTTTCATTCTTTTCTTTTTTCCAGCTTTATTGAGATAGAAATGATATATAACATTGTGTAAGTTTAAGGTGTACAATGTATTGAGCTGATACACTTACATATTGAAAATGATAACCACATAGTGTTAGCTAAGACCTCCGTCACCTCACATAATTACTATTTCTTTTTCATGATGAGAACATTTAAGATTTAAGATCTCTCAAGAACTTTCACGTATATAATACAGTAATGTTAACTATATTCACTATGCTATACATTAGATTCCCATTTCCCCCACCCCAGTATTGTTTTTCTGATTTGGTTGTATTGTCTTCCTATGTTTTCTTATAGCTCATTGAGTTTCCTTAAAACAGCCATTTTGAATTCTTTTTGGGTATATTGCAGATCTCCATGTCTTTGGGATCAATTTCTGGAAGATTATTGTGGTCATTTGGTAGAGTCATGTTTGATAGGAGGTTCTCTACGTATTCTTAAATGTATCCTTTATCCATTGTATATGTTGCAAATATTTTCTCCTAGTCTCTCTATTTCTTTTAACTTTGGTATCTTTTGATGTACAGAGATTTTCTCATCACCATTTGATTGGTCCATCCTTTCACCAATGATTTGAAATGTCACCTTCAATATTTAGTAAATAAATATAAATCATGTAAAATTTGATTATGAGCTTTTATCTAAATTTTTCTGTTCTATTTTATTTATGTTTTGTCTATTCTTATACCAATTGTTCTAATTATTATGGCTTCATTTTTGTATTTGCTAGAGCATTGTTCTTCTTTTATAAATCATCTTGGGCCTTCTTATGCATTTCTCTTTTAAATTAATTTTAGAATTAACTTGACAATTCCTGGAAAATCCTTGAGATTTTTATTGCAATTTGGATTTACAAAGTAATAAAAAGATTGAAGAAAATCATTGCTAACAGATTGTCTTACAAGATATACTAAAGGAAGTTTTCAGAATGAAAGGAAATGACTACAGATAGTAAGAAATGATGAGCACCAGAAATGATAAACTTGTGAATAAATAAATTGCATACATATATTTTTTCCTCTTAGTTATTTTAAAAACACACAATCTTTTATTAGACTGTGTAAAGCAATAATTATAACACCATATTGTTGAGTTCATAACATAGATGTAATATATATGACAATGGAGGGAAGAGAATTGGAACTATACTGTAAAGTTGCTATATTTTACCAGAATTAAGCCAAGATTAACCAAAAGTAGATTGTGATCAGTTATATCATAATGCCTTGAGTAACTATTAAGAAACAAAAGCTTCATTAAAAATAACAGAAGAATAAAAGAGGTACACTAAAAAATATTTAACACAAAAGAATGCAGTAAAGAGGGAATGGAGGAAGGATTAAGACATCGAAACCCAACTTTACCCACGTGGAACACTCTACCCAACAGCAGAATACACATGCTGTTTAAGCACACCTGGAATGTTACTCTAAAATAGATGCCATTTTAGGCCAGAGTCAGTAAACTACAGCCCTAGGCCAGCCACCTAATTTTTTAAAATCATTTTTAAGTGTGCAATTCAGTGCTATTAATTATGTTTATAATGTTGTGCAACCATCACCACTATCTATACCCAAACCTTTTCCTCATCCCAACATAAACTCTGTACCCATTAAACAATAGCTCTTCATTCCCTACTCCTTCCAGTCTCTCTGATCTTTGTGTCCCAATGAATTTGCCTATCCTATATATTTCACATAAATGAAATCATGCAATATTTGTCCTCCTCTGTCTGGCTTATTGCACTTAGCATAATGTTTTCAAGGTCCATCCATATTGTAGCATATATCAGAAGTTCATTCAATTTTATACCCAAATAATATTCTATTTTAAGTATATACCACATTTTGTTTATCCATTCATCTGTTGATCAAAACTTGGGTTATTTCTATCTTTTAGTTATTGTGAAAAATGCAGCAGCGAACACTCGTGTACAAGTATCTGCTTGAGTCCCTGTTTTCAGTTCTTTTGGGTATATACCTAGAAGTGGAACTTCTGGGTCATATGGTAATTTTATGTTTAACTTTCTGAGGGACCACTAAACTGTTTCCCACAGTGGCTGCACCACTTTACATTTCCACCAGCCATGTAAGAGGATTCCAATTTCTGCAAATTGTCAACAACACTTATTTTCCATTTTTTCCATTATAGCCATCCTAATAGGTATGTGAAGTATCAATCTTGATTTGCATTTCCCTAAAGACTAATGATGTTGAGCATCTTTTCATGTGCTTATTCAGCTGCCTACTTTTCTAAATAAATGTTTATTGGAACATAGCCTCACCTGTTTGTTTACCTATTGTTGATGGTTGCCTTCATCCTGTAACAGCAGAACTGAGTAGTCAAAAAGACTAAATGGCTACAAGTGTAAATGTTTAATTAATACCTCACCCATTAAGAAAAAGTCTGCTGACTCCCATGTTAGACCATAAAAAAGCCTCAATATGTTTTAAAAACATTGGAATCATTCAAAGGATAGTCTTTGTCCAAAACATAATCAGATTAGAAATTATCACAAAGAAATATGGGAAATCTAAAATATTTAGAAGTTTGGAATAATTTAGAAATTAAACAACATACTATTTCTAAATAACCCATGGGTCAAAGAAGAAATCACATGGGGAAATTAGATAATATTTCTAACTAAATGAAAACAAAAACACAACATATCAAAATTTATGGAATGTAGCTAAACCAATGCTTAAAGGTTAAAGACTGACGCTTCTACCCAATGATTAGGAAATAAGACAAGGATGTCCACTCTTGTCACTTTTATTCAGTATCATCCTGGAGGTTCTAGCCAGAGCAATAAGGCAAGAAAAATAAGTTAAAGGCATACAGATTGGAAAGGAAAAAGTAAGTCTTTCTTTATTTACAGATAATATCATAAGAAATCTACAAATAAAACCTCATGGGATAAATGAATTTTACAACATTGCAAGATACAGCTCATTATTTAATTATTAGTTGTATTTCTATATACAAGCAGTGAACAACCCAAAAATAAAATTAAGAAATCCAATTTTGTTCATAATAATATTTAGCAATACATTTAACAAAAGAAGTACAGTATATCTGGATACTAAAATCTATAGAGCATAGCTAAGAGAAATTAAAGAAAATCTAAATAAATGGAGAGAGATTCAAATGTTTTAAAACCAGATTATGAGGGGCCGGCTCCGTGGGCCAGTGGTTAAGTTCCTGCTCTCTGCTTTGGCAGCCCAGGGTTTCGCTGGTTCGGATCCTGGGCGTGGACATGGCACCGCTCATCAAGCCATGCTGAGGCGGTGTCCCACATAGCACAACCAGAGGCACTCACAACTAGAATCTACAACTATGGACCGGGGGGCTTTGGGCAGGAGGACAAGAAGAAGAAGAAGAAGAAGAAGAAGAAGAGGAAAAAGATTGGAAACAGATGTTAGCTCAGGTGCCAATCTTTAAAAAAAAATGCTTAAAAAAAAAAGATTATGAGATGGTGGCACAAGTCCATAATTTAATAAAAATCACTAAAGTGTAGACTTACAGTTGGTGGATTTTATGGTATGTAAATCTTACTTCAAAGAAACTGTTTTTTAAAAAAGAATTGGTTTTTAAAATGACCTTTCTAGATACAGGTGCTAGGATGCATTTGTGGCAGGAAGTCACATTTTATGTTTGCACTTTTGAAATAAAAACTGTTGAAGTAAATATGAGGGTTTATTAAAACCAAGATATTTTTAGTTTCCTTATTCAGGTTCTAACTCTTAAATTAAACTGCTAAACATTCATCATTATAGATTTCAATTTCTAAACCTTCACAAATACAGTTGTTTGTGTCCACAGTCTAAAAAAAATTTGGAATGTGTATTTTGTCAGTGTTATTTGTTAAAACTATTATATGTTGTGTTGTTTACCATCAGGAGGAGAAAACAGGGTGTTGTGGAGGAAAAGGAAGTCAAAAGCTGTGGTTCTCTATAGGTTACAATTATTTCAATAATTGGCAGGGCAATAGAGCAGTTATGTTGATAAATTTTCTCCATTAGATGGAAGTTGGCAATTAGCAGATTTTCCACAGGAAGAGACTCTAAAATTGCTAGTCTTCTCAGTGTGAGAAATTCACACATCACATAATCCCTCTCTTAAATATCTTTCTCTTAGGTGGGGAAGTTCCCTGTGAAGCAGCATCTGTTAATTTTATATTTTTTAGAAATATGAATTAACTTTTTCTTATTTTTGGTTCCTGTGGAGAATGAAGTTTGATTTTGTTTTTAGAAGTAAGAGAAATAATAAAGCAACTTTTGTTCGGTACCTGTTGACCGTCTGACCTTGTGTCTTTGAAGTCCATGCATATAATTATTTCCGGGGAAATTTTAAAGTGGTGTTCATTTTGTTTGCCTGTCATCTTTGAAAAGGTCTTTAATGCTCCATAGTGCCTCACACACTGACAACAATAAGAGGGGCAATTACCACCAGGCCTCTGAGAAGGGCTCAGGACCCAACCCAGGTTCTAACTTCTGGACATTGATCTGGACTCTCATGGGCAATTCCATTCTCTGCCACATAGCAGCTAAGTCCACGACCCTTGCTCCCACCTCCATCTTGGTCTTAGGTAGGAATCCAGGCAACTGACAAAGATATTTGGCCTGGAGTATTTCCTAGTAGCAAGTGATCAGGTGGACAGACCTGTTACAATAATAACTTTTTCAGGGAAGAGAGTGGCAGCTAGTGCTGCCAGATGGCAAAGGGATCCCTAGATCAGAGATCTTAGCATCTAGAGCAGGAAGGGGTTAGATACCATTTAGCTCGAAGCCAGTCATTTTACATAAGAGAAAACTGAAACTCAGGAAATTGAACAGACTTACCCCAGCGGTAGCAGAAACTGCTACCCAATGTGTCTCACTTTCTTCCTTACTAACAAATCCTTGATTTTGTTTAGAGTGGCAATGTTCCCAGAGTAGAGTACTCACCCTCTCCACCTCCCTTGCAGTTAGGGGTGGAGGTCTGACCCAGTGCTCACCAGGGAGACGTATGTGGTCCTCATGGATGGGATTTGGGGAAAAGCTATTTAAGCGGAAGCACTTGGCTTGTACACACCTTTGTGTCCACTTTGCTCCTTCCTGCATGTAATGCAGACGTAAGATTGGTTGTCCAGCTGTAACACTGTGATTTTTATCATGTTCCAGAATCCAATCTGGGCTTGAAAAACTTTCACTTTTAGAGCAATACCTCTTTCTGGTAATCTGTCAAGTATTGCTAATATTAGGGAGGAGTCCATTCATGGATGCTACAGACCTTATGTGAAATCTACTAGTTTTCCTTACAGAAGCAAAGAGCAGGCAGGAGCTTTTACAGAACTTGAAAAGGACAAAAAGCTTCTAAGCAAGAAGCATTCTGATTGTGTCTTACCTCTTAGTGAGCCCCAACTGTGAACACAGCACATTAATTTGCTGCTTGCTTTAAGAGGCTATCAGCACCACCCCACGGAGGAATGTAATACATTGAAGGAGCAAAGTTTGGGTAGAAGAAAGTCAAGGACCAATACTATTGGAGCTTTAAGGAGAGGTGTGTAGGAAAGAAAGAAAGAGAGAAAGAAATTGTTGCATGTGTTTAGTTTTCTGGGCCAGAGGGGAGAAATTAGAAAATGACCAAAAGAAGGGGCAAACAAGAAAACCCCTGTGTCTCAAAAAACCTCCAACACTCCTGTGCACCTGCAAAATGGGTCATTTCCACACATCACCCTGTCCGCTGATGCTCAGCCCAGTGCAAAGTCTGCCAACCTGCTGAAGGAAAGCAGTTTCACTCCTGTAGTAAATCTTATATTTGTGTCGAATCTAATTATCTCTGGCCCTTGTCACTTTCCTCCTTTTCAAGAAAGATAAGAGGCTGCCTAGAGTGGAGTAATATACCAGGATTGACTTTGGTCAGCCAAGTCTTCTTTTCAAGAGAAGCAAAGATTGTCAGGTGTGAATGAAGCAGCGAGAAGACTGAGAGGCCATTTCATCCGCAGCCTCCTAGGGGGGCTGCCACTTTAAAAAGAAGTATAAAATGTGAGAAACATGCACTGAATGTTGAACTCAATCAATGAAACGAATTGGAATAGTGAGTTAGTCATAACCAAGAGTGAGAGTGTTCAGGACGTTGCTTAGGGGAATGCCTCTTTTTGTTTGTTTTTAATTAAAGGAAAGTTGAATATCAAGAGGATATAGAGATACAATCGACCTTACACTCTTAGAGTGTTTAAAATACAATCCTCGTATTTGTTCTCATCTCAGAAGCGCTAGGCTTGGTCTTTGTTACCTATTGGATTTCAGGAAGGCTGACTTGACATGCGGCGTTGCCATTTCCTGGGCCCTCACTTATTTTTTTTCCAGCGCTGGCAGCCAGATCCTTTGTTGTGTCTCCTCTGCATTCATTCTCTCTGCCCTCGCACCTCCAGACAGTGTGATGGGGATCTTTCCTGGTCCTCGCGCTGAGAGCTCCGGACGGCCACCTTCCCCGGCATCGGAGAAGGGACCACTTTAACCCTCCAGGGGTGTCGGGGCTGGGTCCGCGCCACGCCGGAGACGGACCGGCTTTTGTGTCGGTGTTTGTCTCCGCAGCCGTCCGACCCCGGGCGGGAGGCGCGGGCCGCGACCCCCGAGGAGGCGGGGCCTCCGCGCCCGGCTCCGCCTGGCGAGGGTTTCACGGCCGCCGCCGCCCGCGTTTGTTCCGTTACCTCGCCCTGCCCGGACCACCTCTCCCGGAGCCAAGTACACCGGACGCGGCTGCCCAGGAGGTCTTTATGGCCTTCATCCCACCCAACCCTGCTTTTTGCTTTTTTCCCCGCTTTCTCACTTTTCCTTGTTAACAACATAGTGGCGGGGCGCTTGGCAAGGAAAAACAGACTAAAAAGAGAAAAAGGGAGAAAAAAAGAACAAATTCGATGCACCCGCCTCGGCCCTCCGGAGTTTGTGAAGGGTCGTAACCATGTCTGAATCGGGGGAGATAAGTGAATTTGGCTACATCATGGAATTGCTAGCCAGAGGCAAGGTAAGTGCCGGGGCGCGCGGTGCCGCGGCCGGGGCCCCCACCCCTGGCTCTACCTGGCCCGGAGCTGTGCGCGTCCCGGTCCCTTCCAGCGCCCGAGGAGGGCGGGGCTGGAATCCCGGGTCCGCGCGCTCGGCCCGGGCGTCCGGGCAGCTGCAGAATGCAAAGTAGCCGCCTTTTCTTTATTGCGCGGCATCTCTGAAATGAGCCAAGGGCGACTTGGCCAGCTGGGCGACGGCGGGAGCTCCCGGGACGGCGAGGGGCGAAAGCTCAGCACGCGAAGATGGGGAGGACGGTCGGGCGTTGGCCGAGGGAGGCGCTCTTCGACGCGCCCAGGGCTGCCCAAGGGTGGTGACTTCGAGCGGGTGACCTCGTCTGTCCAGGCGCGGAGCTCGGAGGGAGGGTCCGAGCAGCGGCTGCATAGCCCCGGAGGGCACGATCGGGTTCAGCGCGCAGTCCGACCATGTTGGTCTGTAAATAGGAGCAGAACTTGCGACCGCCCTGCCTTGGCGTTTTTAAACCTCCTCTTAGGTCCTTAGCCGCTGCCCCAGGCCGGGAGCATTTCAAACACCTTCTCTTGGTGGGGAGGGGGAAATGCTAAGGAGCCTTATTTTAGCCCGGCACCTGTCCCGGAGCCCTTAGAAGACCCGGGTTGGCGCTGTCGGTGGCGCCTGGCGACCACGCCCTCAGCCGGGCCGGGTGGCGCCGCGCCTGGGCAGAAAGCCTTGCGGGGAGGCTGGTCTCCGCGCTGCATCCGAGAAAGTGCCCAGGGGGGCTCCTAAGTGGTTTGCAGGCGGAAGGTGTCGGGAAATGCAAAGGCTGCACGGTGCGCGGTCCGCCGGGATTCGCAGGCGGCGAGAAAGCGAGAAACGGAGTCTGCATTTGCCGTCGGCACCTGGACTTTCGAGAAGAGGTGATGGCGCCGAGAAGAAAAGGACTCTGTGCGCGGTCATCGGCAAGGAGAGGATGATTCTGCAGCCCTGGTATGAGCCCCTGAAGCTTCAGTCTGATACCTCACTAACCCCAACTCCGCGGATGTAGAGCTTGGAGTGGTTTCAGCTTCAGGCCACCAGTCTCGGGGCTCCCGGGTTGGGGAGCCGGTTTAAGGCGCTCCCAGCCGAGCGTCCCAGCCAACCCTGCGCCTCCTGAATTCTCTGTTCTGCAAACACGGAATACACTCATTTGAAATAGAATGCGTACTTATTAACAAAACCCGTACCATTTATAGCCCGGGACTAGAAGTACAAATGGAGGACCCTCGTTCCGGATTTCTTCCTACCCGGAGCTGCATCCTGAACTTCGGGGAGCCCTCGCGCATGCGTGGGGACAGCCTGGGCAGTACATCCAAGCTCCTTGTCGACCCAAGCAGCCTCCTCTTGGCCACCCCCAGGGCCAAGGGTGCGTACCACAGCCCGCTCCACCCTCTGGGGGACCGTCCCTGGGGAGAGGAGAAGTCCAGAAGGAAGTATGGCTCTGAGCGAGGAAGCTTGCAGTCAGAGGGCCAGGTTCTCTAAAGCACACAGCAGGACCTTGGCTGCCCAGGAACTCGGCGGCGGGCAGGGCCGAGGAGAAAAGAGGATGCCTTTTATTGACTACAAAATAAATGACCATTTTTGATGGGATCCGGAATAGGATGATTGAGAGGTGAGTTTAGGCCTGTGGTGATCAGAATTTCCTCAAAATAAGACAGAATTGTATTAGTGGGCTAATGCTTTCCTTCAGCAGTAAGCAAAACTTGAAATTCTGAGAGACTAGTTCTGGGGTGGGACCCAGGGATCTGCATGTTGACTCCCCAGGTGATTCTGAAACAGACAGGTGAACTTCCCATAAACATTAAATGGTCAAGTAGGGAGAAACCATGAGTGAACCCTTAAAACTTCTTATAATAAAGTCAGGTAAACAAAAATAAACCTCTCAGAATCAGCAGTGTGTTCACAACATGCTCACTGTAATGAAACAACAAAACCAAAATAACCTTCTGGCTTCATCCTCTGAATTTCTCTGCCTCCTTCTCAGCTGGACAGACCTCTTCACTAGGCTTCAGCCATGGGCCTGGCCCAAACACGAGAGCATTCTCAGCTGACTTCCCAAGTTAGAGAGCCAGGTGTCCTTATGAAATCTCAGGTTGGAAAACAGGCTCTCACAATAAGAACGCAGGGTGGTTCCCTCTGTGCCCTTTTTTGGCGAGGTTGGGGTGGGGGGCGGTGAGGGTGTCCTGAGTAGCCTGCTAATCATTTCAACTCAAGCTTATTCCCTGCCCTCTTTCCTCATACCCCACCCCAGTCCAACTCCATGTAAAACCCTCCTTATGTGTGTGTGATACAGGATTTGAACACTGAATAACTGAGTGTTAGCCATGGAGTCGCAGACCTTTGAGATTGACTTGCCTTATTTTCCTTTGAGGAGTTAGGTTCCACTTTGCAGTGTGGGTTTGTAATGTAAAGAATAATGTGAAAGTGGTCTAATTACACCAAGTTCATGGAGTTCAAGGAGAGCAGAGGCCCTAGTCTTCCTGTCCGCTTCCCTTTCCTTCCTTCAAAGCTGAGACCAGTGGGTTGACCATCGTCATAATTTTTTTCACTTTTTCTGATGCTTTTAAAATTTTACAAAATTAATGCGTTTGTTGCAGAATATTCAAACGCTATAGAAAGTTTTACAGAGTAAAAAGTGGAACTTCACTCCCACCTCCAATCCATTGCCTTCCCCAGGGCAGCAGTTTTTTGCGTGTTTATTTGGAATTAAATTAGCTTATTGTGTGTTCTCTGAATGTGGCAGGTGAGCCTTTCATCTTGGGGTAACCTAAAACTTGCATGACAAACTTGATCAGCTTGTTTTACTCTGTTGTGATGATCACTTTAATATTTAAAGCACACAGTGATCTCTACCATTGTGGTCTTTCTGCTCATCAAATAATTCCCCATAAATACAGTTAATATCTATGATTAATATCAAGAGGTTTAAAAATCAATATAAATGGACTCCCTTATATTTCACTATCAAGAGAAATTTGTATCATTCCTGAAAGCTGCTTTTTATTTCTTTATTTTTAAATTTTTTTTATTTTTCCTTTTTCTCCCAAAGCCCCCCAGTACATAGTTGTGTATTTTTAGTTGTGGGTCCTTCTAGTTGTGCCATGTGGGATGTCACCTCAGCATGGCTTAATGAGTAGTGCCATGTCTGCGCCCACGATTCAAACTGGCGAAAACCTGGACTGCTGGAGCAGAGCACACGAACTTAACCACTGGGCCATGGGGCTGGCCCCTTTTTGTTTCTTTTGTAACTCATCTCTTTGGACGGAAAGAGAGCTTTCCAAATCTGTGGTCAATTTCTAGGATTGCTCAAAGCAGTATTTTCAAACTATTTTGGTCTCTAGAAAGATTTGCCTCATTGATTTTTTATCTTCATACACCTTTTCCCTTCACACCATCACACACTCTTCTGGAGTTGATACTGAACCTCTTCATCTCAAGGTCATGTGCCCGATGCACAGTAAGCCAGTCACTGAGACATCAGTGCTTGGAGATGGAGAAAGGTTTATTCCAATTGGACAAAATGAGAAGGTGAGAGAGGATAGGTTCTCTCAAATTTGCCTTAACAAGAGAAGAAAGCAGGGGAGTTTATAGAGCTAAGGGGCTTGGCAGGAGGGGTTTTGGAGAAACAAAGGGGTGATCTGTGTTTCTTTCACTCCAGATAAGGACAGTTTGACTTCCAGGTGTCCATTGTGGCTGGGGGCTGGTTATCTGGTGATCCTAACTTCCTTGAAGGCATTCTTCTGCAAAACAAGCTCAAATCCTTGTGACCATTGAGTCATCCCTCGGGTTAAAAGAGAAGACAACAAATTAACAAGGTTAACTTCTTTTCCTCTATATCTGTTTTGGGAATAAGGTTGAAAGGTAATCATGTTCTTATTGAGTATTTACAGTAACCTTCAGGTTCCTGGCTTCAGCATCATATCATGAAGACCTGATGACAAGGAACATAGAAAAATTTAGAATTTAAATTTAGTATACCTCTTCATATTTAGAGTATTTAACATATTTACATTTATGTATAAATAGCTAGACACTAATTCTTGTTTCTCATAGTTCAATAGTTACTGTTCAGGAACTTCCATGGAGTATAATAGTTTAAGCAAAATGAAAGGGGCTTTTGGGGGGCTGGCCTGGTGATGTAGCCATTAAGTTCATGTGCTCTGCTTTGGCGACTGGGGGTTCGCAGGTTCTGATCCAGGTGCAGACCTAGCACCGCGTGTCAAGCCATGCTATGGCAGGCATCCCACATATAAAGTAGAGGAAGATGGGCACTGATGTTAGCTCAGGGCCAGTCTTCTTCAGCAAAAAGAGGAGGATTGGCAGCAGATGTTAACTCAAGGCTAATCTTCCTCAAAAAAAAATATCATTTTTTAAATAAATAAATAAATAAAAATTTTGATAAATAAATACAATATTTATTTTTAAATAAAATATTTATCTTTTAAATAAATACAATTTTTTAAAATAAATATTATTAAATAAATAAAAAGAAAGAGGCTTTGGAAAGCCTACATTTAATTTTGATAGAGAAACAGGCAATGATTCCATTATTTGGTGAATTATTACTTTTAACTTTGAGGCACAAAAAATTCAAGAACTTTTATAAACACAAGATTTCCTGTAAGACAAGAAGATACTTATACTCTGCAAGAATTAAGTTTAGAAAATCCTCAAATCTAGACTAATGTAAAGTCTTAAGCATCTCCTGAGAGCTAAACTAGAATACCACCAAATGAGCTGTTTCAGAAGGCTCAATAGGTAGTTGCTCACACGACTGAAATCTAAAATGGGTGAAAATACCAAGGTTGTGTCCACTGCAAAGTATTCTTTAAAATTTTTTTATATCTTGGAATTGAGTAAAATGTGCCTGTTGTGGGAATAGGGAAGGCAAACAGAAGATTTAGAATTTAGCAATATCATTTGAAAACAGCTAATGTCATAAATATCATTATAATTTTCCTCTGTTTTTACTACATTGTTCAAAAGATGATTTGAAAAAAAAGTATCTTTTAAACTACTTTGTCAAAGAATGTTTAAATCGTATCTTTTATGAAATTGTAAGTTGCCTGTTTTATTCTTACCTGTGGCCGTGCAATAGGGATGCTGGAAGGAGACCCCGGTTTGAATCCTGGCTCTTGGTGTTGAGCCATGTGACCTTGAGGGTAGTACTTAATCTCTGGGTGGAGGTAGGGAGGGTTTGTGGTTGTTACCTGTCCCCTCTGAAAAGATCATACTTGTTTCACAGGGTTATTGAAAGGATTCATGAATATTTTATGCAAATTCCTAATACAGTTATTGGCACATAGTAGGCGCTTAATAAATGAAAGCTATTATATCTAGCTACTATGACAACAGGCTTGGGTCTTGAGACACATATTTAAACTGTGATCATTAACAAGGGATGTAGAGTTGTCAGATGAAATATAGGATATAGAATTAAATTTGAATTTCAGGTAAACAACAAATAATTTTTTTGGTATAAGTATGTCCCATTCAATATTTGGGGCATGCTCATACTAAAAAACTTTCATTGTGTATCTGAAATTCAGATTTAACAGGGTGTCCTCGGTTTTTATTTACTATACCTAGAAACCCTAAGTGTAGGAATAATAAGATGTGGTCAAAGGGGACCTGCTAACAACCTCTAAATATTACCAATATTGTTCACCTCAGCTTGGCTTAGAGACCTCTGCCCACCAGGACACTCCTGCCATTAACGGAAAAATGTCTGGCAGAGCACCAATGTGTTCCTCTATCAGATTTCAGATTGCTGGTCTGGTGCTACCATTAGTAGATAAATGCCTACTGGATTTTCTTTTAAAACAAATAAAAGCTTAAGTGAATGGGAAGATAAGGCTTAGAAAACATTAAACATGAGTGTAAGAAATGAGAGTATATGATCGTGTTAAACTGAGCGATAATAAGTGCTAAAGGAGTTCAAAGTAAGGGGAGCTGATCAGTGAAAACTAGACTAATGAGGAAGAGGCTCTAGGTCTGCTCTTGAAAGATGAGTAGGATTTGGCTAGGTAATGGAAACCTGAACTTTCTGGCCTGCTCCACTCCTCTCCCCTGAGGTCGTTCCCATAGAAACACTTTATGACATGTTAGCTTGGCCTGTCAGAGGCTTGGGTCAATAATTGATAAATGCCATTCATTGTCCCTTCACCTGTAACCTCCTGATAGCCAACAGCATAGAGAGTGCGTGTGCCAGTCCACTGTGAAACCCTGTGATTTACTTGATTGCCCTTCATTTATTTCTCCTACGTCCGGGGGCTCTCTTAATTTTGTACCCAGGTGGTTCAATGGCTAGGAGTTCCCCACAGGGGGCAAGATTTAGGAGTATGTAGCCATATCACCTTTTTGCTACTTCTTGTTCAGGACATGCTAACAGAATGGTACCCTGGCCGTTTCGTCTCAGACCGAACAGATTAAGAGAGAGCGGTGCCTCACAGCACTGACTGAAATATGCACCGTGGTCATTAGGACCTGACTCGGCCAGGAATTTAATCTCTTGGGGTATTAGGAGTCAGTAAGGAAAGAGACTAGGTCAGGTTAGTGGGTAGTGTATAGCCTAAAAGGTCACAGGTTTATATTTTAAATGTCAGGTAATGAACATTTATTGAGCCTCTATTTTACTAAACCTGAGTGGTGTGTATGTGTGTGTGTGGGGCCGGGAGGGGGAGTGGTGGTTGTCAGTAGGTGAAGTTGGAGAAAATTGATGACATCCTTCCCTGACCTTTTGGACTTCATGAAGTAGATAGATGTGAGATAGCTCCTGCCTCTGTGATATTAATTAAGCAATTAAGCAACACCAACAAGTGCAAGATAAGATCTCATAATGTAGGCAAGAGACTAAAGGTCTGTGGACTTGGGGTGATAAGTGTGGAACAGGCTTCCTTGTGTTGAATTTTGACCTGTATTTTAAAAGAAAGTATTGGAAAAGGAGGTGCTAGGATACTTCAAACTGGAAGGGGTAGGCACCAAGGGATACCATATGCGATGAAAATTGGGAGAATAATTTAAAAAACAAAACAAAACAGATTTCCCACTTAAAAGCCTTCAAAGCTCCCCAGTGTCTACAGAAAAGATGCATTGTATTCCAGACCCTCCATCCTGTACCAGACTCATTTTGTGTTATTGCAAGTTTACCACCCCTGCTATAATCCCTGCCCCCCATCATTCAGATGCGTTCACATGCACATACATCCCCTCCCAGTTGTATTCCTACACTAAGCTTCTTGTGGTCCAGGGCCATAGCTCATTCTGCCCCTGTGCAAATGGAGCTGTAAGGCCAGTGATACACACATGGAAAGTCATCTGTAAATACCTAATTGATAGGCTGTTATGGTAATCTAGGCATGGGGAGGGCAGGCTCAGGGTGGGCAGAGGAATTAGTTGTGAGGATGAGAAGGGACAAGATCTGACAAGAAGAAACAAGAGGATTTGAAGGCTGACCAGAGCTACAGGGGGAAGGAGAGAGAAGGATTAAAAGAACCCACAGGATTTTAACATAAGGAACTGGGAATATGTTTGGCATCTTTCATAACTGGGAGGCTGGGATGTATGGGTGTTGAGAGAAATTGATGAGATGACCCAAAGCATGGCAGCCAAGGAGGACAGGAAAGACTAGGGAAGTGGGAGAGCCGGGGTGTAAATGGTGGTTTTCATGTTTGCTCTCTTCTTACCAATAATCCCCCTCCTCCCTTTTTGCCTTTAAAAGTTTATGAGTTAATACTTTAAATAAATATAGATTAAAATGTTCAAGGATTAAATTACATTAAAAAGGTTCTAGAAGTAAAACATGCACATATTATAAAAGTGCAGACAATGCAATACAATGTGAGTGAAAAGTGTCTTCCACCCCTGACTCCCTCCCCTGCTTCTCCACAATAGTTACCCTTTTTGTGCTCTATTTCAGAGATGTACTTTTATTTACTTATTTGCCTATATAAGCATACATGCCTGTCTCATCTTTTTTGCTAAAGTAGCAACATACAGAATCCATATGCTTTTGTACTTTAATACTATATTGTAGAAATCCTTTCTCACACTACAGTCATATTAAGAGCTGCATAGTATTCCATGGTCTTGCCCTATATTATGGATGAGAGATATTTAGTTTCTACAAATAAGGTCCCAGTAGATCTTTGTACACATGTTTTTGTGCATGCATAGTAGTCTTTCAGTTGGAAAATCCTTAGAAGTGGAATTGCTTAGTCAAAGGTATAAGCATTTACAATTTTTAATAGGATTTGCAAAATTTCCCTTCAAATAAACTGAACCAAGCTAGTGTCACAAAAAAGTTTGGAAGTGCCTACTTCCCCACATTCTTGCCAAGAGTGTGAACATCATTTTTGAACTTTGAGAATCTCATTGAAGTTTGATTGCATAATGGAAAGGCTTTCAAATGTATTTCCAGCCAAATATTGTCTGTACAAGTTTTATCTTTAGTTCATGTTAATGAAGCCTAATCTTTTTTACTCTGTTTAACTAGGAGTTAGTTTTGGACCAAAGCTCTATTTAAGTGTGCTCATGTGAGATTACAGCCAGACGGGAATTATTTAACCCAAAGACCAGTATTAAAAACGGAAACTGATTTATAATGCCTTTTTAATGGTTGAGGCTTTCAAACGCTATATGGGAACATGTAGTACATGATATAGGTGACTAAATTACGCAGGCGTTTATTTTCCTCATTTCCCTCCTGATTAGGATGCTTCAGAACCTGTGGGAAGCAGCCTTCACACCAGCACGTGAGGCCACGGAACGGGCATTAATCCAGATCAGAATAGTCCAGTCATTACTTGGCAAGGTGTTCATCCTCTCTGCACCTCATCTGTAAAGTGAGGGTATTCCATTAAAGACGATTGCTATGGTTTCTTGCTGTTCCTAATTCTACCTTGCTACACCGTGATTTAATTGCCTGACTGGAGAAAAGGCTACCACTGCTGAAAGAGTTGTGGGAAGACGGCAGAACTTTCCACAGCGAGAGACTTCTCCCAAGTGGGAAATAAAAGTGGGAAGCATTTCAAAACCTAAACAGAATATCGCGCTATAGCTCCTTGGTCCCTTCACCAGCTGTTTAAAGCGCTTGTTTTCTCAGTCTATACGTAAGGGTGGAATTATTTAGCCAGCCGGGAAGGCAGTGGCATGATCTAATAATACAGCTTCCAACAATCCCAGATTAATTTGTTTTCCGTTTGCCTTGAAAACAAGACAAGAAACGCGCTTGAGCCGTGGCAGGTGAATTTTACGCTGCTAGCCCCTGAGCGGGCGAGCGCGCGCCTTAGCACTCGGACGGGCACCCACCGGGTGGGTGCATGGGTGCCGGAGCACCCCAGGAGCAGCCGTCCCGATTTCCCTGCGCCTTCCATCCCCAGGGGGGACACCGCAGAGCGGCTGCCCGGGCGGGGGAGGGCGCTCCCTTGCCGCCGTCTCTTGAATTCAATTCCTAGCCAGCACCCGGGAGAGGGGTCCTACCCCGCGCCTCGTGGCAAGAACGTGTCGTGCGTGACAGCGCCGCGCGCTGGTGTGTAAAAGCAGAAGCAGAAAGCAGCATATGAGTGGTTGGTGACCAGTAGGGGAATGTGAAGTTCCCCCAAAGAATTGGGCCAGAAAAAGAGGAAGAGCCAGGCAGGGACAGCGACTCATCAGGGGAACCCCCAGCCCCAGAAGGGGTGGGGTGGGCGGGCTCTCACTCTGGTCGCCTCCCCAGCGCGCGGCTCTGCGGTGCTCTGTGCGACCGCACTGGGAAGGCGGCTTGGTCCCGCCCTCGGCCCCACCGCCCCGTCCAGAGTCAGAAAATGGGCTTGTCAGTGATGCCTCGCACCGCGCTCTGCCACCGCGCAGGGCAAACAAAATCAAGAGCAGATGGGCTGCGCGGGGTTGGGGGCCAGGGCTGCAGCCTGGGTCAGCGAGGCCGGAGGGCTCCACCCCGGCCCCGCCCCGGCCTCCGCCGCCCCCGCCGCCCCCGCCGGGCCCTCACTTCCGCCCCTCAGAGCCTTCCTACCCCGGCAGGGGGCGACCGCGACCACCCGGCGAGGGGTGAGCGGCGGAAGGGGGGCGACCCCACCCCGCGCCACACCCCCGCCCAGCCGCACAGTCGCGGGGTAGCCAGCCGCCCGCAGCCCCTCCTCCTTTGTGCGGTGGGCGCTGTTGCCCGGGCGACGGTGGCGCCCCGCCCTGGCCCCGCCCCCCGAGGCGCCCCATCCTGGTCCCGGCGCTGCCGCCCGCCCCGCCGCAGTCCGCAGGAGCCGCCGCCGCTGCCGGCCGCGGGGCGGCATTCTGGGGCCGTCGCAGGGAGCAGAGCTCGGCTCTCCGCGCCTGTGCGTTCGCCCGCCCTGGCCTGCCCCTCGCCGCGTCGGTCGGCTGGCCGAATCCAGCTGACCAGCTCGCCCTCCGGCTCCGAGCCGAGGCTCCACGGCCGCCGCAGGGAGCCGCCCACCAGCCCCTGCCCGGCGCCGCCCGTCTGCCAGTTTGGACCCTGCCGTTGATGACACCTGGCAGAAGGCTACCATGGAGGGGGATGGTTCAGACTCGCTGGTGAGCGGGGGAGAGGGGCGGCCGCTCGACTCCTCGATGGCGGCGCGCCGGGGCTCCTGGGCTTCTCTCTTCCCTCCGCCGTGAGCCGGGAGGGAGCCTCTGCTCCGGAGGAGCCGGGTCGGCCGTGTGATGGCCCCGTTTCCTCTTCGCCTTCCCCGCCCCGGGCTGGTTCCGCAAGCCGGGGCGCCCTCTTTCTGCCCCTCGGAGGGTCGGACTCGGGGTCCCCTGGGCCCGGAAGAGGGCGCCGCTCGGGTGCGGTGATCACCCACCTGAGCACCTCGGGGAGGCCGGGCGGGGGTCTTTAATGGGGTTCGGTCTGTATAATTAACTCGCTCGTGGGGGTCGGGTGCCAGTCGCGGCCAGGGGCGCGTGCCTCGCGCGTGCCCGGCCCCCCATTGTCTGGGAGCGCCGTGGGGCCGGCGCTCGGGTCCCCGCCGGCCCGGCTTGGCTCGCCGTCGCAGCCAGCGGAGCTCCTCCCCGCCGCGTCTGCTCGCGGGAGGCGGGCTGGCGCCGGCAGCTGTCGGGGTGCAAGGGTTGTTGTTTGAAGCGGTCGAATATGCAATTCCTCGAACATGTTAGTTTCCCGTCGAACCTCATTAATTTCGAAACAGCTTAATTGTGGGAGCCACCACGTCCACATTTCTCTTCATCAGAATGTTTCCTCTCAGTGAATGTAAAATGAACACTCATTTTCCTTTTGGATAAGAATTACTTTGTGTCCCTTGTGATTAGAAGCTTGTATACTGCCTTATGCACAAGAAAAATGGAAATGATTTTAGATCTTCCAGTGGGAAGTAGATCTCCCATAAAATATGGTCTGAGAACCTATTTTAGACATTCAGAACAATATTTTCCTTTAAATTAGGTGTCAGTTCCTTTGTGAAGTGAGATAGGGTGTGAGTATTCTATATTCTTTGATCAGAATTGTGAGGTGTGGCTGTCTTCCAAATTTAAAATTGTGACGTGATGTATGTGGGCTTTTAGTAAGTATTTGTTGAGTGATGCAGCAAGAAGCACTGCAAAGACCCATTGACAATGATAAAGCCTGTTGGCTGTAGTGCTGTTGTCAGGGGTTCTTAAAGCCCCTGTGTCACTTTAGGGGGAATAGGGTAGCATACATTTTTATTTAATTAAAATAAGTGAATTCAGTTTTAATTTTCTATTTCCAGTAGTCAAAATGATCGTACAAGGTTATGAGTACCTTAAAACTGGACTATCAGTAAAATGTCAGGGATGCTGAATATAGAATCCTAGCACCTGAAGTTTGGGGTACATGGAGGAAAAGCTACTAGGGAAAGGATGGGAAAACTGGCATGAGGTCATCAAACCTTTTTAGTTGTGGTAAGAGTCTAGATGTTTCTCATTGAAAATAATGCAAGCCTTTAGTATTGAGAGCACTTAGAATGGAGCCTTCTAATCCTCTGCACCCTTTCAATATTCATAAAGTGCTGTTAACATAACAGCCTTGATCTGCAGCATGAGAACCTCAAGCATTTTACCTACATTACAGTTGCAGCTTATGAAAAAAGGTCACATTTAAAGTAGACAATTACTGATAATTCAGCTTGTAAACAGATTTCAAGTAGGGCTCCATGAACAAACTGGCTAACCCAGTTTTTACCAGCTCTTGTTATTTGCCAGTCACAGAGTTAATGTGTGAAATAGGAAGACAGCCTTATTCTTAATGCTATATTCTTAATTTTTGTTGAAGTAATCTACTTTTAGGATTTCACTGAAGTCTTAAATCAATGAATTAATGATTTAATAATTTTGTAATTGATGAAATATTTTGGCCCCCTAATATTTTTTGCTGATTTTTCTCATGCTTCAGTTTTTACCATCAGATATCCCTTCAGTTCTAGGCTATGGGATGTTGACGGGGGTTGATGGTATAGAATTTCATAGCCCAAAGGAACTTTCCATTAAAAAAACCCTGTTTCTTAATTCTTTTTGGAAAGGTAAACACATGTACTTATACAAGAGGTATAAGCATGTTAATATGTTTACTAAGAGCGTTTGATTCTGATTTCTTTTTCTCAATTTAAGGTTACCATCAGGAATATCGAAAGAGAGCTCATTTGCCCAGCATGCAAGGAGCTGTTTACCCACCCGTTGATTCTTCCTTGTCAACACAGTATCTGTCATAAATGTGTAAAAGAACTCTTACTGACAGTTGATGATTCATTCAATGACGTGGGATCAGATAACTCCAATCAGAGCAGTCCTCGGCTGCGGCTCCCCTCCCCCAGCGTGGATAAAATTGACAGAATTAGCAGACCAGGTATGTGGGAGAACTCTGGGGTGGGGAGGGGGTAGTTGGTGGTAAGAGTGAAAGGGAAATTATTTTTGTGATTTTGAGAGTTAAGCTTTCCAGGTGAATAAATTAAAACTGAGTTATCAAGGAACCCCTCCCCCTTTTAAAATGTCAAAATGAACTCTCACTGTCTCCGTATGCACTTAAAGTTGGATGTTGAATGCCAACTTTGTGTTAACCCCCTTGTTCACTGTGTCTGTATTGTAGGGGGTGTTCTCACCCTGTGACCTCCTTCATAGGAGGGATGAAATAATGAACTACCGAAGTACTGGCTAGGGAAACATCTAGGTATGGTAATATATAAATAAATGTTGCAGAAGTAAAGGATGACATTACATAATGACTAGTCCTAAAATATTTTTTAGAGGAGTTATTTGGTATCATCTTAGGCTACCTGAGGATTTTATTTTCTTCAGCTGTTTTTAATCCATTTTGTAAAATAAGGATTTTGAACATCAATTAAATGTACTGGAACCCTGTGGTAATGATAGAAGTAGATCTAATGAGATGAATAGCACACATACTGTACCTTTGTTATATAGCCAGTGTTTAAATTGTTTCCTGTTGGGACAGTGTTACTTTCTTTCTTGTGGGCATCCATTGCAGGATTGATGTACACCAAAATTAACTTGAAATCACTGGGAACAGAGCCACTGGGACATGAAGGGCCAAAGGAGTGAGGACCATGGGGAGGCAGAGGCTTGGGTAGAAATCCGCACCTCCTTCATCCTTTGTATGGAGAATACTCAGTCGCTGTAAGCACCAGACTTCAGGGCTTCAACTCCTCCCAATTTGGCTTTGAGGTTTTTTTTTTTTTTGAGGAAGATTAGCCCTGAACTAACTACTGCCAATCCTCCTCTTTTTGCTGGGGAAGACTGGCCCTAAGCTAACATCCACGCCCATCTTCCTCTACTTTATACATGGGATGCCTATCACAGCATGGCTTTTGCCAAGTGGTGCCATGTCCGCACCCAGGATCTTGAACTGTCGAACCTTGGGCTGCCAAGAAGCAGAACATGTGCACTTAACCACTGCGCCACTGGGCCGGCCCCTGGCTTTGAGGTTTCAAGTTTAATTCTTTCGTCCACTCTGTCCATTTCTCTCTGTTATAGGAATAACTTTTTAATCTTGTAAAAAAACCTTTCTGATTAGAAAAGAACTTCTTTCTCCTTATTTGCATTTTAGAGAATGTTGTCTTTTCTCTTCCACACTGTGATATGGAATGCCCTTGGGCAACATTCGTGTCTTTGTGCTCCATCAGAGAGTGGATGAAAGTAGATTTATTCTAAGAGTAGTCTTATGTCATTTTAAACACATATTTTTCTTTAGATGGTAATCACTAATTACTTGTAAGATATTTTGCACACATAAAAATTATACATATAGGCAAAAAAAGGAGCATTAGGTAATTGTGGGAGTTTAGGGGTATTAGGGCGGAGAGGGTTGTGCTCATTGTGAAGTCATCACTGTCGTGTCTCCCTCCTTGCTGGGAATCTGGTGCACTGAGGAGGAAGGAGACGATTTTGAACTATTCTGAACAATTTTGAACTATTACTGTTCAAAATCATCCTACCAGATAAAACTTGATATTCTCTTGGTAGAACCTCACTGGCTAATCAGGGATCCCTGCTTAACTGATGAAGGCAAATGCGCTTTTTCTACATTGAGCATAGGCTGTTCAAAGGAATTTTAGTTCTGTGCTAGTAGGTCTACTTACAATTAGACTGAGCTCACATATGTACTTTTTGAAATCCTGTATTTTATGTAGGTTCTAATCTTAAAATTTGATTAGTTTTTATATGTGATTCATATGAGATATAGTTATCTAGATGAAATATAGTTTCATCGTTTTCAGGAGCTTACCTCACATGGTACTCCGTAGATGGTAATAAATATTTGTTGAGTGGCCGTTGAATGACAAACCTCCACTACAAGATTTGTACAAAGCCTGCCATAATGGCTTATATTCAGTAATAATGGCATTTTTTCCAGAACAAGAGATCCATTCCACCATACTTTGCACTATCTAGATCAGAAATAGAATTGCGGAGATGCTCCTCCTGCTTCTTTAGGAAGAAACCTGTTAAATTGAATTACGTCCTGAGTGGGGAAGAACGATTACAGGAAATAACAGTATTTGACTTGGAGAAAGGCTGACTGCAGAATATGATGGCTGTCTTGTGGAAGAGCGTAGTACACGGACTATCTTCACAGTGAAGCTTCCAGATCAATGAGTAGAGGAAACAGGAAGGCAGATTTCAACTTAGCATGAGAGCAAACAGATACCTAAGGCTGTCCAAATAAAATGGGCTGCCTGATTTGGGCAGATCCTTGTCATTAGAAGGGTTTAAATTATGGGTCAAATTTAGATGCTGCAGGGGCCAAACAGGTACATTAAGGAAGCGGGCCCTAGGCATAATAGATACTGGTCCCTCTTTCATTTTACTTGTTTCAAATAGAGACAGTAAATATTTTATTTTCCCATGAACTCAACTACTATAAGAAAACCAGCAGCCCATGTGTCAACAGCCACCTGACTCTAGGCCTCTCCTTTTGGAGACGGTGGGGTGTGGTTTGGGACTGTGGCGATTAGAATAGACGCCTTGTCTAATGTCGCAGTAGCCTCACTTGGCACTAGGGAATTATCATATGGTTTGGGGGTGCCAGATTGTCGGATTTACTGTTTCTTTCTTTCCCCCACAAAAACCTGATGGTAGTTTTGATGTGAAATCTGTTTTTTAAATGTTGGCAGTTAATTCAAATTATTTAAAAAGATGATGCCAGCTCCACAGAGGCCTGGGCAGCCAAAACACACCTTTGACTCTGCCCCATCCAGCTTTTGGGCCATCAGTGTTTGGAGTCTTTGTTTTATTTATTTTTTTTTATTTTTTAAAGATTTTATTTTTTTCCTTTTTCTCCCCAAAGCCCTCCGGCACATAGTTGTATATTCTTTGTTGTGGGTCCTTCTAGTTGTCGCATGTGGGACGCTGCCTCAATGTGGTTTGATGAGCGGTGCTATGTCCGTGCCCAGGATTCGAACCAACGAAACACTGGGCCGCCTGCAGCAGAGTGCGCGAACTTAACCACTCGGCCAGCCCCATGGAGTCTTTGTTTTAAACAGTGGATAGGTGACCACTGTTTGCAAGTACTGTAGAGGGGATTTCTGCCTTGGGTGGTAGGTCAAGCCAGTTGTTATGTCAACTGCCCTATCTTCTCCAGGCCTGAAATTCTATGCCTTATAGAGTACCATTTCCATTCATTCATTCAACAAATATTTAAGTTGCCTCCTAGTTACCAGGCATGGCTAAATGCTGAAGCGTAATGACATGATAGATCCAGTCCTCCTTTTATTAAGAAGCGTGTAGCCTAGCAGTATACAAAGTATGTCATAAGAGGTGCAATAATTAGAACTTAGTCCTTCATCAAGAACATACAGAGCAAGTTAACAAATACAGATGGAGCGCCAGAGGGTGAGAAGGCTCCAGGTATAGTCATTCCTGGAGGTTATCATCAAATGAATGCCAATTTTAAGATTGCTTTCCTGGTGACCACCAGTTTTAAACTAGTAGAAGTTATCGTGTTACAAGTATAATGTTACTTACCCACCACTTATGGGGCATTTGCCAATAATTTTTCTTAGGATAGATTCAAAGATAAATTCAAGCGTAAGGAATGGGTTCCCTTTTTTTTCTAGCAGGTTTATTATTTTTCATCGTTTAGACATACTTGGGAAGGAAACCAGAAACCCTATTCTGAGCAATTGGTGTGGGAGGAATAGAATTCTAAAAATTAGTGTTGCCATTGTTTTAATAAGGGATTAATTAGATGTGGACTGTCCAGTACAGTAGCCACTAGTCACAAGTGGCTGTTGAGCACTTGAAATGTGCTAGTCTGAATTGAGATGTGCTTTAAGTGTAAAATACACAGTGGATTTCAAACACTTAAAATGAAAAACAGAATATAAAAGTTCTGTTTAATAACTTTTATATTGATTATGTTTTGAAGTGATAGTGTTTTGAATATATTAGGATTAAATAGCATTATTAAAATTAATTTCACTTGTTTCTTTTTTATTAATCTGGCTTCTGGAAAATGTAAAATGACTTGTGGCTTACACTTTTGGCTCACATATTCCTTTTGGATAGCAATGCATTGGACATTTGACAGATTTTTAGAATAAAAGGGTACCTTGAAAGGCAAGTAAGGTTTGTGTGTATAACACAATAGTATATTAAATTATGTAAAAATGAAAGAGGTATATTGCTGTACATTTTTGGTCATATATTTGCAAGGTTTCCCCTCATTTTGCATCTCCTTTCATCAGAAAAATATAGTCAGTTTTAGTAATGTTTATTTATAGTATTGCTTTACATCAGTAAAAAAAATCAGACAAAAGATGCTTGATTTTACTTTGTATTTTCAACAGTTAGAGATATGATTGTTCAAAAATACCAATCTATAAGGTAAAGTGTAGGCCTCTTGAGTGCTGTGCCAACAGTGATTAATTCTGAACTCGGAGATGAGCTTGATGAATGTCTTACAGTGATGGCTTCATAAATACCATGTGTACCAGGAAAAACACGTTCTTCTACCGTTAACTCAAAAATTGTGTTATGTGCAGGACACAGTTACTGCTTTATCTTTTGTTAACAAGTTGTGAATCTTCTCTTTGAAATTAAATTCTAAATCCAGCTTTCTGTTCATTGTTCACAGCTTCGCAGAGGAGATCTTGGGGGTGGAGAGGTAGAAAACGCTTTATTGCTTGTGTGGCCGCAGGCAGTATAGTGTTAGAGTTAAATAACCTCGTGTAGATAAGGTTTTTAAATATCAGTGGTCAAGTCTGCAAAATTTTGTCGAAGGTGAATGAATTGGGCTGAGAGGACTTAAAGGTCAACAGGACTAAATTTCCAAGCAAGTTCTGATGTTTCTAAAGGGAGCACTGATTTTGAGAGCTTGTATTTTGTCAATATAAGTGACAAGATATTGTTGAAGAAAATGACATACCCCTGTTGTTAGCTTTTTTCATGTAGGTTACCTTAAAAGTCTTTTTCATTTGCTTAGTGGAACGAAGCTTGTGTTAACAGCCACATTCGCTACCTTGGGGAGGTTAAACAAGCCAGTACTTCCTTCTGTATTTAAAAGTTTGTTTACAGGTATTGATCATTTTTGTAGTTAATAGCATAATCTTTGCTTGTTTTATGCTTATGATGTCTTTTCTTTGTTAATGTTTCAAAGTATTTCAGTTTTAACACAGATCTTACCCATTTGTGGGTAAATAATGCACACTGCTTTTTTAGGCTTTCTGAAATATTTGATTCTGAATGAAAGATAGGCCGACCTATCTTACTATAATTTTTTTTTTTTTTACTCCAGTTGACCTTTAAAGTAAAATTGGCTACTTTTTTTGTCGAATGCTAGTGATACCTTATGTTTTATTGAAGAAAATAAACACTTGAAATGTTATCCCTTTTCTGTCTTCCTTACATGCATGCATCTGTTCTAGAATCTTACAGCTGCTTCTATATGCCACATGTGATCTTTCCTCTTATAGGCTTTGGCGAGTCCCTGAGAATTTTAAGTGTTCCAACTTAATAATTAGAAGGAAAGGTAGGAGCAGTTTGCTTAAAATAAGTTAATTGCTTATTATCCTTTTTTGATTCAGACAGCATTTAAGAAAAAGGTTTTGCAGGTTGAAAATGCTAATAATACTTCAAGGGTAAATGCAATTGGTGGCCATCAGATGGTCAGAATGTGCTAAAAGAAACATTAGGGTGGCAGTAGAAGACATCAGCCCATTGCCAAACACCGAGAAGCCCGACATGAGTGTTGAGCTTGGGGCAAGGTAGCCCCTGACCAGCCAGGTGGTAATAGTGGGGACGCTGTTACCACCAGAATGTGCGGCGAGAGGACGCAGCTGGCAGACGTTTTGGACCTGTTAGTGCTGAGTTTACTCCTGGTTTGAAATGCTTTATTTTCAGTTTGATATTTAAATGGTAGGACATGACTGAAAGCCCTCTTTTTTGGAGATTTACTATAAACCAATTTGAAGATTTTTTAGAGTCTTCATTTTAAAATTGTGTCATGATTTGTACTTGTTTAATCTATCTTTGGAATAAAGGTATGTGGGGAAAAGAATTGATTCTGCAGGGTGACAGTATTCAAACAATTTGCATACTGTTTGACATATGAAGTTGCACTGCTTGGCCTACGTTGCTTCCTTACCTCTCTCAGCCATCGTTGCTTTTCTTCCTCATTATCTCTCTCTAGAGAGCACTGTTATCCAGTGAACTTTCTGCGATCAGGGAAATGTTTCACCCTGCACTGTGCAGTATGGTAGCCGCTAGCCACAGGTGGCTGTTGAGAATTTTAAATGTGGCTAGCGCAACCAAGGAACTGAATTTCTAATTTAATTTAATTTTGATTAAAGTTAAATAGCCAGTTTGGCTAATGGTTACTGTATTAGACAGCACAACTATAGAGAGTAAAAAGTTGACTCTATTACACTATATTCTTAGTTCCACTGTCTTGATTTTTTTTTTTAATTAGGTTTCCTTCCCAGAATGGCCTTAAATCTGTCCTGTTTTCTTTAGTGCCCTGAACATATATTCTGTTGTTTGTTTTTATGAAAACAATGGTAGAAGTATAAGACAGATGAAATAAAATATAAGTTCTAAAAACATTTGAGAGCTTTTAGGTCTGTTTATAAAAATAGCCAAGATGTATTGATGAAATATTTTGTCTGATTTAAGAAGTTCAGTGTGATCCTTTACACTTGGATTTTTATTATAAAAATAGTTTGAAAGAGGTTTACAGAAAAGGGACAAAACATCTTTTTTGAAATTTCTGAACATGAAGCCCAAGATCTGGGTGTCACCAGTGTACAAGTTAAAGCATGATTTTGTTGTCATGATTTCATTTCTTTTTCCCTTTACTTGATTGATCACAACCTTCAATTTGTAAAACCAATAATAACCCACTTTTTAAAAACATTGACTGTTGAGATTAGTTATCCATTTTAATTTCTAGCACCTATTTCATGAGCGGAAGCATGCAATTAAATGTGAATTTCCATTTGTTTAAACTTGACCACTGCACTATATCACTTCCAGAATTATTTGGCTTGTTTTTTCACTAAATGGAATTTTCATTGGCATGTGTTTTAAAAGTAGCTCTGCTGCTTGTTTCATTATATGCCTGCTGTGGTGTGAAATACTTTGGACTGTATTGCATGTTTTTAGAATTATTACAAGAATATATTTTATTTTGGATTTTCAGATTTTTATGGGGCAGGTTTTTTTGGTATATGCATTTTTTGTATGTTTAAAAATGTAAAAGTTAAAAATGTTTTTAAATGAAAATATTAAAAATATTCTGCATGTTTATAGTATAAGTAGCTTTCAGGGCTCAATGCCATTTAGCATGATGTAAAGTCATTTTAAATGATTAATAGCATGGGATGATTGCTAAATTTTACCTATAGTGTATCATGCCAGACCTTTTCTTGGTGAGGAAGATTGTCGCTGAGCTAATATCTGTGCCAATCTTCCTCTATTTTATGTGGGATGCTGCCACACAGTGTGGCTTGACAAGCAGTGCTAGGTCTGCGCCCAGGATCCGAACCTGTGAACCCCAGGCCACTGAAGCGGAGTGCACAAACTTAACCACCATGCCATGGGCTGGCCCTGCCAGACATCTTTTGAGACAGTCTTTTCAGTGATGGTAGTAATGTACCAAGGCACTATTAATATGGCTGTTTAAAGGCCTTTTATAAATGTTGTGTGCTAAGTTTAACCATTCATTTTTGGTACTGGATACATGGTAGTATAAAAGAAGGCTGTAGGTTAAGAAGTTTGTGTTTATATTTAGGGAGTTATTTTGTGGTCAACCAGGACTACAAACTCTAAGAACAGATTCATAAATGAGAGGAGGGACTATGGTGGGCACGCACCTGTGTGAAGTGGACAGCCCCAGATTCTTGTGAACTTGTGGATAAGGTCTGTCATGCCTTGATTTCCTGATTTGTTAAAATCAGGATAAGGCTGAACAAAAGTGTGATGTTTAAGGTCATTTATTGTATTATGTATATATTATAAAATTATTTTTTATACTTTTTGGGTAACTTTTGGCTTACTGAATTTAAGTAATCTTAATGATTCTTTGTTTCAGGTCAAAAGAAGATACTAAATGGTTGGTCCCTCTTAGTGTCACTAGATCTGGGTCTATGAATGAGCTTTTCACTCTTTTATAGATTGCACTCAATTAACTGATTTGCCTACTGAATGTTTCCAAATAAAACAATACTACAGTGGGAAACCCTCTTTTGCAGTGGTTCTTAACACTTTTGTGCTCACATATTCCTTTGAGAATCTGATAAAAGCTATGGTTTTTTAACCGGAAAATATGCATAGGTACATAGATGCAAAATTTTGCCTATAATTTCAAATAGTTTACAGAACTGTTTGGCTCTCTCTGGAGTGTATCCGTGGACCCTGAGTTAACGAATCCTGCTCTTTTATTTATGAATTCATTTCCTATCAGTCAGCCAAGGCTGTGTTCATTTAAGTGGAAGCCAATTTCCTTTGGATATAATATATAAAATAACTGTAAATGTTAATTATATAATTGCAAAAGATCCTGACCCTGTGTAGTATTGTATTACCTGTCTTGTCCATATATCTGTTTGATTTAATATGATTTTTATGTGGGATTTACTATAGAATATTTTCCTTTCCTCTTTGATTTAATAACTATTTAGTAACTTGGGATTGTCTTCTGTATGCAAGGAAAAACTTCTTAAAAAAGCATTTCCAGAATATAAATTGACTCAAGTGGAGCCACTTTGAGTATTATATTTTTGGAAAATATTTGTGGATATATATCTTTCCAAAACGTGACTCTTTTTTCCCTCACTCTATTCATTTTCCTGCTGATGTAACTAAACAAGGACTTGCTAATTACACAGGCTGGAAGCGCAATTCATTGACCCCTAGGACGACTACTTTTCCTTGCCCTGGCTGTGAGCATGACGTGGATCTTGGAGAACGAGGAATCAGCGGTCTGTTTCGAAATTTCACTTTGGAAACTATTGTTGAAAGATACCGGCAGGCAGCCAGGGCGGCCACAGCCATTATGTGTGACCTGTGTAAACCACCACCTCAAGAATCCACAAAAAGTTGCCTGGACTGTAGTGCAAGCTACTGCAATGAATGCTTTAAAATTTATCATCCTTGGGGTACTGTAAAAGCTCAGCATGAGTATGTGGGCCCAACCACTAATTTTAGACCCAAGGTAAGTGAAGTGTTTATTAAGTTGGAGTATTAAACTTAATTTATAAGAGAAATTATTACCAGTCTAGAACTTGACAGTAAGAAAGGAACTTGCTTGACTTGAGAAGCTGGTACAAGAAATTAAGGCCTAGTAGTTGAGGTTATTTAGTATGTTGCTAAACAGCCCCACAGCTTAGAAGGCAATATTACCGTTCACTCTGTTACAGTACAGTGTCAGACGACACAGTTGAATGTCCTAATGGTAACTCCGAGTAATAAAGGTTACCTTATCTCAGATGTACTCTCTAAGATTGAAATTATTCAAGTTAAAGAGCTTTTGTGCTTTAATGTGATAAAGCCATAATTATCTAAAAGATTTAATTGGTAAACATTTTTCAGACATTTTTAGTTAGCTAAGTACTATGAATAAATAAGACTAATTACAGCCTAACAGTTTGAAGCTTGTGATATAGTGGTTATATAACGTCTGAAGTAGAATTTGCATTTCTTAAATATTCTGGGTACTTTCTATAACAACGTTCAGGAGAACTTTATGTATTGTTTTCTCTGCTGCGTAACTGAAAAGCAGAATGATTCATGGATATCTTCACTTATACTGCTTTCTGATTTATATAGATAAAAACACTGTAATTGATTCTTTTAAAGTTCTTATTCCAATCTAATAACTTGTGAGTTTGAAAATCTGTTTTTGTGTTCTTGAACATAAAACCTTTAATTTGTAATAGAAAAATGGAAGAAAAGATCCCACAAGTTATTTTGAAGCTGTGAGCTGAGCATTTCTGACATCATATGAAGTAGTGTAGGACGACAGGTAGATTAAAACAAAAACAGTCTATGTGCCCACGTTTTGATGACTCTTTTCTCAAACTATGTCAGTGTGGCAATAGATTGATCAAATAGTTTCTAGTCCTCTGTTATGGTCCTTATCTCATTTTAAATGCTTAAGGTCATAGATTTTTAAAAATTTATGACTTCCGTCTGGTGTTTTGTTTCTTGTAAAAGATGAGTTAAACTGATTAATACTATTCTATCATGAGAGAACCTATGGTTGTTAGTTGAATTATATTGGGCTTGAGTTTTTATGAGCTAAGAATTTCATGAAATTGAAAAATTTTGAGTATAAATTGGAGTCTTATTCTATTTGCAAATATCAGATTGATAAGAGAGAACCAAAGGCATATGAATAGGTACGTTGAGAAAAAAACGTTTTTTTCCTTCAAGTCTTTAGTGTTATTCACTATAAAAAATTCTAAAAAAGTGTCTGTGTATCCTATAGAATATTTTCCTGTAACTTTGAGTTCTTGTGATCATTCCTTTGAGAAAGGCAAACTTTCTATTTTATTTTTAATGTAGTGACTTTGAGAATGTAGGAACTTGAACATACTTAGAAATCTTTTCCAGTTGTTTTTCTCCTGTGCCTCCTCGTCGGAATCAGGACTTTATATCCTGAGAAGAAATTTTTTTTAATGTCTCTCAGTTATCAGATGAGTTATAGTTACTTAAAATCTAACCTATTGGAATCATGGACAACTTTTTGATTTCATTAACGACACTAGCTTAAAGGAATTCTCCCCTTCTGCCAAATGAAAACAGTTATTTTATGTAAAATTTCAAATGTAGCTATGATGGTAGTTTACAGACTAAATAAAAAGGTAGAAACTTAAATCAGAAAAACACAGTTCTGAACTTGGTCAGTGTGTGTGCAATTAAAATGTAAAAGCAAACGCATCTGGAAGCTTATATCCTAAAGTATTCCAAGACTCTCTTAGTAACAGATGTCCTGTGAGGATCATGAGGCCATGGTTCTCATAAATTATTTGTTATGGTACCTTATAAAAACATTGATCGTGATCATTAAGAGCTGCCTAGTCACTGTGGCCAGGGGCCTTTCTAGCTTGGTTAAGCGTTTTACTTGAGTCTCATAGCAGTGAAATTTTCACCTTATCATCAAGTTTAGGGGAGATGACAACATCTGTGTATTTTATTGACCATTTGAACCCTCAAATTGAAAAACAGTGATTCTACTGTAGAGAATTTTCATATGATGTACCAAACACTTTTATTTCTTTTCACACTTTCATTCATTTAAATGGCTTTATTTAGTGATTTTATAAAGCAAATCTTTGCATTTTGGGACTTTATCCCATTACTTGAAAACTTTTGAGTGCCATGTAAGCTATGAAGACCCTTAATCACACTTTTATTCTTTCCTCAATAGATTTTAATGTGCCCAGAACATGAAACAGAGAGAATCAACATGTACTGTGAATTATGTAGGAGGCCAGTTTGTCATCTCTGTAAGTTGGGTGGTAATCATTCCAATCACCGTGTGACTACCATGAGCAGTGCCTACAAAACCTTAAAGGTGGGACTTATTTTTGGAACTAAATTTTGATTCCTTGTAACTTTATTTTACTTTATACCTTTAACTTTTTCCTTTTGAAATCGTGGCATGTTGTGTGGTCTGTTTTACTGAAATGAGTGAACATCCAAAGTGTTACTTACTGATCTGCTAATATGAGGTTAGTATTTCTGACCAGGCAGTTCTTTGCCACAGTGATCTGCTAGTTCTGAACTCTGAGAAAGAGAGCGGGACGACGGATACTTCATATGGTCGCCAGTGAGCCCAATGCCTGTGATACCGAGTGTGTATATGAGAATGACACACTTTGAAAGACAGTAGCTATTTTGACACTTGATTCTTGTTGCTTGCCTGTAGAATTAGTATAAACTGTTTTGTTTATTCTGGTGGGTACTATCTAAAACTGAGTTACTTGCTGTCTGGTAAGCTTATACAGTCATGCCCTGCTTGATGACAGGGATACGTTCTGAGAAATGTGTCATTAGGTGATTTTGAGAAATGTGTCATTAGGTGATTTTGTCATTGTGTGAACATCATAGAGCAATGTACACAAACCTAGATGGTACAGCCTACTACACACCTAGGCACTATGGTGCTAATCTTATGGGACCACCGTCATAGATGCGGTCTGTCGTTGACCAAAACGTTGTTATGTGATGCATGACTGTATGTGGCCCTTTTAAAACTTGCAAATTTGGTTGATAATTTACAGCCAAGTAGGCAGTGATATAATGCTATTTTTTATTCCATTCCTTTTTCCTTTTTAAAAAGGAATTAATTCTTCCGTAAATCTAACACCCATTTTAATTTTTGTTTCAATTTTTAACAATATGTGTACGCACTTTTTGGCCTATATGTAATTTGCATATGTACGTACAATTTTATATTTTGCATTTTGTATGTCTGTCATGCTCAGTCTTCCTTCTCCATTGAACAGGTGAATTATATGTGTGGTTGTTTTATTGTCCTTGTTTATTAATTCTGTTGTCTGTGTCATTACCAGGTCAGTTTTGTCTGATTTTTTCTTCTTATGATTCCCCTCCTCCTTTGCATGCCTGGCAATTCTTTATTGGCCACCAGGTATTGTAAATTTTACCTTCTTGGGCACTAGATATTTTTGCATTTCTCCAGATATTCTTGAGTTTCCTTCTGGTGTGCGATTAAGTTACTTGGGAACAGTTTGTTCCTTTCGGGTCTTGCTTTGGAGCTGCCTTAGGCAGGACTGAGTGGCGATTACTTCTCGGAGCAATCTTACCTGACTATTGAAGTAAAACCCTTTGTGTACTCTTCCCGATGCCCTGTGAATTTTGAGGGTTATTTTTTAGTCTGGCTGGTAGGGAACAGGTGCTGTTCCCAGCCTGTGTGAACTCCTGGAGTTCTTCCCTCTCCTCCTTCTGGGTGCTACTGTCCATGGCCTCTGACGGTTTCCTCACACATGTGAATGAATCAGTGCTCTGCTGAATAGGCGAGGGGGCCCCCTTGTACCTCTGCAGAGTTCTTTCTCTTTATAGCTATTGTTGTTAGGTGTTGTATAAACTCTGGCCTCCCTGGACTCCCAACTTCCTCTCCTCAACTCATGGTAGATCCTCAGCTCCACTTGAGTTCTCTGCACCAGGCTTCAGAAGCCTCTTCAGACAGTAAGCTGGGGCATTATGCCCCACAGTCGCAGTGCCACTGTTTGCTGATTACGTTTAACTCTGACACCTTGTTTTTTTGTTTCTTATTGGTTTGATCTTACACAAGCTGTCCCCCAGTTTTTTTCTGTTACCTGGAATAAATCTTTGACTACAGTATACACTTGTTATTCTTTATGTTCTGGTGTTAATTTCTCTCACTTATGTTTCAGCCTTTTTTTTAAATAGACTCCATAATAGGTTTCTTAATTTACTCACTTTTTAGTAAGAATAAAATTATTTAGATTTGCTATTTGCTAAAAGTAGCAAACTGATCTCCTTAGATCTCCTTCCTTTTCACTTGGTTTTAGATTTTAAGCTGGAGGGCTCCATGATATATGTTATATTATCATTTCTCTTCTGCGTCCCATTGGACCTAGGCAATCTGTGTTAAGACTAGATCTGTTTTAACCAAGAATCAGTGTGTCCATTTGTTTATAGGCCTCCAAAAAGTACATGCACCAGACACTGACACTAGGCATTGACTGAGCATTAAAGTAAAACATGAAGAGACGTGGCTCCTTCCTTCAGGAAGTGCGTCTAATGGGGGAAGCAGTTTTAAATCTTTTGGATATAGTAGGCCCCAGTTCTCTAGGAACTCATCAAAGCCTAATTTCTCAAGGACCCAAAAATTGCTCAAAGCTTTCCTCTAGAGCAGTGCTTCTCAAATGCTAGCGTGAGTCAGTTTCCCCAGAGCTAATGAAGATCACACAGGCCCGCGCACCTTGAAGTAGGACAAGCCTGGCCTCTGTAGTTTTACAAATTCTTCTCTTTGCTGCTGTAGCCAAAAGGAGTACAACCCCCTGCACGCGGTACTTCTGGTTCCAGCATGGGCCTGACAGGGCAGCATGGGAGGAACTGTCACCTTCCTTGCAGCTTGGTGCTGCGGAAGGCCCCGTGGAAGGAATGATGGTTAGTACTGGGCACTGAGGAAGTGTCTAGTTCAGCTACTGACTATGTGATATTTGTACTCACTGAGCTTTGGTTTCCTCATCTGTAAAATGCTGGGTTAAGACACAAGATTTTATGTCTCTTCCTATCCCTAACATCCTACAGTTTCTTTCTTGGTCCTGTCCTGCCTTTAGTCCTCAGAAATCTTGTTCCTCTACCTCATGGGTCCTTCCTCTGTCCCTCCAGCGAGCCATCAAGGAAACTCACTGTGTCTGACTGCTGGGTGTTCAGTGAATTAGAGCCAGGTGCTGCCGGAGACCTGTCACTTTGGTTTCTGCATCCGTTCTCTTACCCTGCTATGTGGTCTAAGGGAAAAAAGAGGAAGATAATATTGGTAGGAGACTCACTTCTTAAATTCCTCAAAGCTGGGTCTCTGCCCCTTTCTTTTCTTACCCTCTTTTCATTCAGATCATCAGCAGTGACAGAGAAATGCTCAGGTCCTCCAGGCAGGGCTGCACCTCCTTAGGTGTTTTCTGGATGTTCTTATTCTTTTTAGACTCTGAATACATTTGTCTGTTAGAACTTTGTACCCCAAAGTACTTCAGGGTTTTTGTTTGCTTTTTAATATACTTCAGCATATTACATATTATTTTTTCTGGGCTAGACTTAGAGATCTTACCAAAACCTGTGACGTTATCTCTATGGTAAACTTTACTGATTCTCAAATGACTGCTTTGTAAACAAGTTGTTCATTAAGCTCTGGAAGCTTAATAAGCTCTGTTTTATAAATCTGTATTTTCATATTGTTTATCGTATAATTATTTAATGACCATCTAGGCTGGGATGGGCTATGAAGATTATTTTGGAAGGTTCTTTTTTTCTGTTCCTATTGTTTTTGTGTGTGAGTGAATTGTAAAATCTGATGGAAGAAAATACTGTTTGAATTTCTGCCCTTCCATTTACTTAGAAGACTTAGAGAAAGAGTCCTGGGAGTGATGATGAGACAACAAAAATGTACTATTAGTGTCTTTGGGATTTTTGATAATCTGAGCTTCACTATTTTGTTCTTGTTTCCACCCTTCTTCTACTTTCTCGTATATCCTTGGGCCTGTGTGCTCAAGGCAAGTAACTGTTTACCTTGGGTTAATAAGGATAATCACCATAGTTGATGTTACTGTTTGTCAATTTTACTGTCTGTTTATCACAGGCTAACAAAGAGGATGAGTACTCTGAAAAAAAAATTCTTTAAGGCCTTTGTTAAACTTATATTTCTGCTTATTTGTGTTACTAATAATTTCCAACAGGAAAAACTTTCAAAGGATATTGATTACCTTATTGGCAAGGAGAGCCAGGTGAAGAGTCAAATTTCTGAACTAAACTTGTTAATGAAAGAAACAGAGGTAAGTGATAAACTGGCTTGCGTATTTCTCATTCATTCATCTAGATGTTCACTTATTCATTTATAAAATCCTGAGGGTATTAGATGAGCTGAGAGGACAAAGTTGTGTTAGATTTCACCCCCTGCTTTTCTGGGACTAGGAAAACAAATGTACAAAATAAGTTATGCTGTATGATCAGTGCTGCAACAGAAGTAGTGATTAAATGATATTGGAGCACAGAGCAAAGAACGACTAACTCTTTATGTGGCAGTTAACAAGGACTCAAAAATAGCAATATAAGGGAGATGATAGCTTTTACAGTTATCTGTATTTTCCAGAATTAACAGATGGCATTTGAAAAACATACTATATGTGGATAGGACCAGGTTTATTTAAAATTCCAGCTATTCCTAAGTATACACCTGACATATGTTCACCAAAGACATGAATTAGAATGTTCATAGCTACATTATTTGTAATAGCCACAAAGTGGAAATTACCCAAATGCCCATCAATGATGTAATATAAATAGCAGTAAGAATGAATATCTACAATTATATGCAACAATGTAGATAAATCTTGCAATAGTATTGAAAGAAAGATGCCCGATACAAAGGAGTACTTACTGTGTGATTCCATAAAGGTGAGACTGGACCGTGTTGGTTTATATTGTTCAGGAGAGGAGTTGTTGAAGAGCGGGAGGATTAGTGCCTGGAAAGGTTGTAAGGGTGGCCGCTAGGACACTGGTGAGGTTCTTTTATAGAATCTGGATGCTGTTTGTTTGGGTGTGCTTGCAGAGATTCATCAGTCTCTCCATTACATGTACATTTTTCTGTTTATTGTATTTCCAATAAAAAAATTAGAAAAATTGATAGCATTTAAAAAATATAGTAAAACAGGATAGGACTAGGTTGTTTTAAAATTCCAAATATTCTTTACTGACTATACCTATTTCTTCTCTCTATTTGAAATAAATTGAAGAGCCATTACTTCTGATCACTTTAAAAGTTGTAATTAAATATATAAGACTGTTGCTTCTTGAAAATGGTTTTTAAAAATGGGTTGAAATTATTGAGAGATTATGTAAATTAGCACCATGTTACCAGTATTGCTTTTGCACTTAATGTTCTTTTTTCTGATATTCACTGACTGCATTTATCACCCTAAATAAGTTGTTTTTCCATGTAATTTAAAAGTGGGGTTGAGCCAGTCCTGATGGCCTAGTAGTTAAAGTTTGGTGCTCACCCGTTTGGTGGCCCGGGTTCACTTCCCCATTGTGGACCCACACCACTCGTCTGTCAGTTGCCATGCTGTGGCAGTGGCTCACATAGAAGAATTAGAATGACTCACAACTAAAATATACGACCATGTACTGGGGCTTTGAGAGGAAAAAAAAAAAGAACAGGAAGGTTGGCAACAGATGTTAGCTCAGGGTGAATCTTTCCCTGCAAAAAAAAAAGCTGGGATTTTGTTTTTCATACGTTTGTCTGGTTGACAGACTCAGTTGGTGTAGTCCTCCAGCACTTAGCAAATGATCACCTAGGTGGCAGGTTGCTTCAGGGCTTGTAGCTTTGGTCATTTCAGGCTTGTCTTTACCGGTTCTCTCAGTCACACTGTCCTTTGCTTCTGAAATAAGGAAAACCCAGTACCTGTGTTTGAGTTTGTCATTCACTGGGTTGAAAATTGAGGAACTCAGGTGTCAAGTTTTCATATAGACACTGATTCCTTGGAATCCTGGAGAAATTATTTAACTTCTTTTTGTATCTTTGACCTAAGCTGCATTTGTAGGTTTATCAGTAAGAATTTTCTTCAACACTAGAGAATTCATCTCTATTCTTGAATTTAACTCAGTGACAGTTGTGACACTGTCTTTTTATCTGTAATTATACTTAGCCAGAAAGAAAAATCTCCTTTTTACCTATGGATTTAATGTTGTGATGTCATAAAATACTACCAAAATGTCACCACCCTCTGTCTTCTCCCCACTGCCCCAATTTTAAAGAAATTTTGGCTGTTGGGGTTAGGAAACAGAGAAACAATCTGGAACAAATTTCCTTTCGTTGTAAATGTTGGCTATAAGCCATTGGAAAACGCACAGTGCACTTCTACCATATATTGTCAGCTTTCAAGAATGTTTTTGAAGACTCTTTTCTGTTGGCTGCTGCAGATGAGTCTGTTAAGATAAGTGCTTATGAGTGCTCTGCTGGTCTTATTTGCAAAATCAAGTTGATCTCTGATTTTATGGTCATTCAAAATGTTTATTAAGCACCACAGATAGGATCATTTTATGACAAAGTAGAGGAATAACTGCATGTACAATGAAAATAATGCTTATTCAGAATGTGTGACATTGTAGTGGGCATTTTATGTAAATAATCTCTTTCAATCTTCAAAAAAACCTAAATGGTTTCTCTTATCCCCAGTTTTCAGAAGAGAAAAACTCAACCATGAAGTTAATTTGCATAAGGCCATACAGCTTTTAATTATAATTAAATTAATAGTAATTTGAAGATAAGAGTTACATTTTTATATCTTGGTAAAGGGTGTCATCTTTTCTGAGTTTCATGGCTGTAGTTTAACTTTTAAAAAAATTGGAATAGAGTAGAAAGTGTCATAATTTTCCTGAATTAGAAAGGAATTAAAAACTCCAGAATTGTATTTTCCTGTGTCTTTGGTTAAATCACTTAATTTCTGCCTCAAGTTCCTTTGTATACAAATTGAAAGTTGTTTTCTTATTTAATTGAATAAATTGTTTATTGCTGGACATTGGAGATTAAAAACTTAAGGAAAGTACAATATTATAAAATTACAAAGTATGTCTAAATAAAAGTTGCCAGTCGTTCCTTGCTAAGTGTATTTGATGCCAAATATTGTTCTGAAAACTTCAGAGTCAGATGAAATTTTTTTCAGTACAATATTTGGGTTTGTTTTGTTGTTTTGGCTATTTTATGAGGAGACATTGGATTTAGCAGATGAGATAATGCTTTGCTTGTTTTATAATAGTGTAACGGAGAGAGGGCTAAAGAAGAAGCAATTACACATTTTGAAAAGCTCTTTGAAGTTCTGGAAGAGAGGAAATCATCTGTTTTGAAGGCAATTGATGCTTCTAAGAAGCTAAGATTAGACAAATTTCAGACTCAAATGGAAGAATACCAGGGGCTTCTCGAGAACAGTGGCCTTGTGGGATATGCTCAAGAAGTGCTTAAGGAGACAGATCAGTCTTGCTTTGTGCAGACAGCAAAGCAACTCCACCTCAGGTAGTTCACTTTTAACTTAGAATCTCTCCAGCAATGTGGTTAAATGCTGTGTGTGTTTCAGCTTTGGCCTCGAGTGGTTCGTGATGCTGCGTTGCGTGCAGAGCCTCTTGCTTCACGTGTCAATGTTGAGTGTAGTTTTCTTTTGTTAATCACATTACAAACATTTCTTCTGCTTTTCCTTTTCAAAAGTCATTTTTGTATAATATGTACTATATCTGTCTGCAGAATTCAGAAGGCTACGGAATCTTTGAAGAGCTTTAGACCTGCGGCTCAGACTTCTTTTGAAGACTATGTTGTTAATACATCTAAACAAACAGAACTTCTTGGAGAATTGTCCTTTTTCTCTAGTGGTAAGTTTTAGTAATGGCAAAACCTCACTCTTTTAGTCTGAATTTTCATTATGTAGAAAAAACAGAGTCCTTTCAGTTTGATATTACAAAGCAGCATCTCTGTTGCCCTGAATCATCATATTCCATTTACGTTTTTATAGCTGTGTTTTTATGCACAAAAACTATTTTCTACTGGTTTTTGTGGTTTTAAACATTGTGTAAATGGTATCACATTGTACAGATTCTTTTTTTAAATTGCTTTTAAAAAAATTGTTTAAGATAAATGTTAATACTTGAGGGTCTGGTTTAAAGCTGTATTCTAACTTTATAGCATTTTATTATGTAAATTATTTCCCCGCTGAGAGACAGTTTGTTTCTATTTTTTTTCCTCTGTTGTAAGCAGGGCTGTCTAGAACATCTTTGTGTTTCTTTGTGCACAGGTCCGTGAGTTTCTATAAGGCAGAAACCTGGAAATGGTGTCTTCGAGCTAAAAATGACTAAGATGTTTAAGTGTTTACCTTGCTGTATGAGTTCGCTAAGCTGCCAAAACAAAATACCGCAGCCTTAAACAACAGAAATTTATTTCCTTATAATTCTGGAGGGTAGAAGTCCAAGACAAAGCTGTGGGCAGGGTTGATTTCTTCTGAGGGCCCTCTCCTTGGTTTGCACACGATGACCGTCTTCTCCCTGTGTCTTCACATGGTCTACCCTCTGCATATCTGTGTCTAAATTTCTTCTTAGAAGGACACCAGTCATATTAGGCATACTGGATTAGGGCCTACCCTGATGACCTCATTTTAACTTAATTACTTCTTTAAAGACCCTCTCTTCAAATTCAGTCACATTTTGAGGTACTGGGGTCAGGACTCCAACATGCAAATTTCAGAGGAGGCATAATTGAGCCCGTAGCTCATTTGTTGTATTTGTGTTTTGCTGCTCTCCTGCAGATGTCTTCCTTCCCTTCTTCTCTTCTCACCTTGTTCATCTCCCTCAGATTTCTCTTGTAGGGATGGTGAACAATTATAGTCCTTAGAAAGGTATACTTACAGTTTAATTACCATGTAGATAGAGATGTGTAGATTTGTACATTCAATCTAAGGAAATTTGTCTTGTTAATAGTTAAAAACTCTCTCAGGCTAGCCCTGTGGCGGAGTGGTTCAAGTTCCACGTGCTCCGCTTGGGCGACCCACCCAGGTTCGTGGGTTCAGATCCCGGGCGCTGACCCACTCCACTTGTTGGTCATGCTGTGGAAGCGTCCCACGTACAAAGTATAGGAAGATTGGCACAAATGTTAGCTCAGGGCTAGTCGTCCTCAAGCAAAAGAGAAAAAGGAGGATTGGCACCGGGTGTTAGCTCAGAGCAAATCTTCCTCAACAACAACAACAAAATAGGTTAAAAACTCTGAAGGATTGTGACCTCCTTTCTTTTCAAATCAGTACCTGAATCTCCTTTCAGATATATACTTATCTCATTTATTATGATGGTCTTGTTTTTCCAAATATAAAATATTTGTTACTCTTTAAAATGCTGGTTATACTTCATATACTGTACTCCCCCTTTTTTCCCAAAATGTGTACTTGAATTCTTTTTCATATACATGCTAGTTTACTTAGGAGTACAAGGTCCTCCCTCCCTCGGGTATCCCAAAACACTCTGGAAAGATGAGGTTGAAGGTGGGTAATCTTGTGTTATGCCAATGTCTAACAAAGAACCAGTAAAACGATGGGTGAGAATGGAAAGTAGTCACTCAGCTTCCGGCTGATAGATGATCTCCTCATTTTTTCCTTCATGCACATTTTTTAGTAAGCTGTGGTTCAAAAAAAGAAAAGCAAGGGCTGTGGGGTGGGGCATACTAGTGATGTTATTCTGTAACTAGCTGTTTTTTTTCACTTGCAAATGTGTTTTGGATGACTTTTCAGATCTCATTATGGTTGCATAACATTCGGTTGCATCAGTGCACCATACTCAGGCATCCTCTCGCATTGCGTATATGTAGCTGGGGATCAGGAGAGGGAGGCTTCTGCTTTTCATTTCATATTCTCCTCTGTGATTTGATATAAATGTGTGTTTGTGTGTGTGGGTGTGTGTAACTTTTATAGCTTATATATAACTTTTATAACTTATATAGCTTATATGACCCAAGCAGTTAAGCTTATTGGAATTTACTCTATGGAAAGGATTATGGATATGCACAAAGATTTAGCTGCAGTATTTTAATCGTCATATTTTTAGTGAAAAATTAGAAACATGTTTCTGAAAATAGTTAAATGTTGATCCATCTATATAATGGAATGCCACTGGGAGAAAAATACTGGCAGGATCTATAGAAAATTATTGAAGTGATTATCTTTGAGTTAATTAAAACTTTTTTGTTTGTTTATGTAGTTTCTGATTTTCTTACAAAGATATGTATGATGTTTATACCAAGAAACATTTATTTGAATTGCCTTGCAACTCTATGGAAGAAAATATGAAAGAAAATTGTGTAATGTTTCATTGAAGTTTTTGTTATACTCACCAAACTTAGATTTTAAAATATTTATTAAAATAATTATTTGCTGGAGGACACAGATAAAAAAATTCAAGTACAGGGTTATTATTCAGTAGGTGGAAATTGAAGGCATATGGTTAAAATTTTTAATTTATGGTATTTCAGAATTAATATAATACTTAAAGCTAAAATTGGATCTTTTAATTTTTGTCTTATTTTTCGTTCTTTTTTTCTCCTTTCAGTTATAAACACAAACATACCTTTTAAATCTCTATTTTATTGTATATTCTTTTTAAATTTTGTGGTAAGAATACTTGCCATGAGTTCTGTCTTTTTAACACCTTTTGAGTATATGATGCAGTACAATTGACTGTAGGTACAACGTGGTACAGCAGATCTCTAGAGCTTATCTTCCTAGCTCAAACGTTATGCCTGCTGATGAATACCTTGCCCATTTCTCCCTCCTGCCAGCCCCGGGTAACCACGATTCCAGTCTTTGAGTTTGTGAATTTGACTATTTTCGATACCTCGTATAAGTGGAATCATGAAGTCACTGTCTTTCTCTGTCCGGTTTATTTCACTTAGCTTATCTGCAAACTGCATATCTTCATTGTCCAATAATGCCGGAGTTATTCTTTTTCTTATACATAGTATTATAAATTTAGAAAATTCTTGGACAGTATGGAAATCATTTAAGTATTGTCAAATACATCATTTTTATTGAGGAAAAATAAATGTTCTCAAATAACAGTATTTTAACATTGTTTTCTATTTCATAATTTTTTCAGGCGTAGATGTGCCAGAGATCAATGAGGAAGAGAGCAGAGTTTATAACAATGCTTTGATAAGTTGGCACCATCCAGAAAAGGATAAAGCTGATAGCTATGTCCTTGAATATCGGAAGATTAACAGAGATGAAGAAATGTTGTCTTGGAATGAGACAGAAGTGTGTGGCACAAGTAAAATGATTTCAGAGCTTGATAACAACTGCAACTATGCTTTCAGAGTAAGAGCCTACAAGGGTTCCATCTGTAGTCCTTGCAGCAGAGAATTGATTCTTCATACTCCTCCAGCCCCAGGTATTGTGAATACTGGGAATTAAAAAAGGATGGAATTGGAAGAGACCTTGATAACATATAAGCTGGTCTGTGTCTCCATGCAGCCTACTTTTAAGCCAGCTCTCATTTGTAAAAGATTATAGAAGAGTAGATTCCATTCTCAGCTAGGATTTAGAAATAGACTGAATACTTGAATTTTCACCATGTAGGCTGAGAACAGGATTAGACTTTCGACTGACATCAGTTACAGAAAAACGTGAAAGGAAGACATTTGAATGAGCAGGGCTATTGAGTTAAAATAGCATAAATGCTACCTTACAAGTTTTAAATAGTATAATTCTGTATTTTTTTTAATCAGTTTATTTAAATCTCTGTAACATAGGATCTAGGTAGATTTTTTTTTTAACTTTTTATTAAGATTATGATAGTTTACAACCTTGTGAAATTTCAGTTGTACGTTATTGTTAGTCATGTTGTAGGTGCACCACTTTACCCTTTGTGCCCTCCCCCCACCCTCCCTTTCCTCTAGTAACCACCAATCAGTTCTCTTTGTCTATATGTTTAACTTCCACCTATGAGTGGAGTCATACAGAGTTCATCTTTCACTGTCTGGCTTATTTCACTTAACATAATACCCTCAAGGTCCATCCATGTTGTTGTGAATGGAACGATTTTATCCTTTTTATGGCTGAGTAGTATTCCATTGTATATATATATATATATACCATATCTTCTTTATCCAATCATCAGTTGATGGGCACTTAGGTTGCTTCCACATCTTGGCTATTGTAAATAATGCTGCGATGAACATAGGGGTGCAGGGACTTTTTAAATTGCTGATTTCAAGTTCTTTGGATAGAAACCCAGTAGTGGGATGGCTGGGTCGTATGGTATTTCTATTTTCAGTTTTTTTGAGAAATCTCCATACTGTTTTCCATAGTGGCTGCACCAGTTTGCGTTCCCACCAACAGTGTATGAGAGTTCATTTTTCTCCACTACCTCTCCAACATTTGTCACTTTTTGTTTGGTTATTTTTGCCATTCTAACAGGTGTAAGGTGATATCTTAGTGTAGTTTTGATTTGCATTTCCCTGATGATTAGTGATGATGAGCATCTTTTCATGTATCTATTGGCTATCCGTATATCTTCTTTGGAGAAATGTCTGTTCATGTCCCCTCCCCATTTTTTGATTGGATTGTTTGATTTTTTGTTGTTGAGCTGTATGAGTTCTTTATATATTACGGAGATTAACCCTTTGTCAGATATAGAACTTGTAAATATTTTTTCCCAATTAGTGGGTTGTTTTTTGTTTCAATCTTGTTTTCTTTTGCCTTGAAGAAGCTGTTTAGTCTGATGAAGTCCCATTTGTTTATTCTTTCTATTGTTTCCCTTGTCTGAGGAGTTATGGTGTCCAAAAAGATCCTTTTGATACTGATGTCAGAGAGCGTACTGCCTATATTCTCTTCTAGGAGACTTATTGTTTCAGGTCTAATCTTTGTGTCTTTGATCCATTTTGAGTTTATTTTTGTGAATGGTGAAAAAGAATGGTCAATTTTCATTTTTTTACATGTGGCTGTCCAGTTTTCCCAGCACCATTTGTTGAGAAGACTTTCTTTTTTCCATTGTAGGCCCTTAGCTCCTTTGTTGAAGATTAGCTGTCCATAGATGTGTGGTTTTATCTCTGGGTTTCAATTCTGTTCCATTGATCAGTGCACCTGTTTTTGTACCAGTACCATGCTGTTTTGATTACCGTAGCTTTGCAGTATGCTTTGAAGTCAGGGATTGTGATGCCTGCAGCTTTGTTCTTTTTTCTCAGGATTGCTTTAGCAATTCGGGGTCTTTTGTTGCCCCATATGAATTTTAGGATTCTTTGTTCTATTTTTGTAAAGAATGTCGTTGGGATTCTAATTGGGATAGCGTTGAATCTGTAGATTGCTTTAGGTAGTATGGACATTTTAACTATGTTTATTCTTCCAATCCGTGTGCATGGAATGTCTTTGCATCTCTTTATGTCATCAGTTTCTTTCAGGAAAGTCTTGTAGTTTTCGTTGTATAGGTGTTTCACTTCCTTGGTTAAATTTACCCGAAGGTGTTTTATTCTTTTTGTTGCGATTGTGAATGGGATTGAGTCCTTGAGTTCGTTTTCTGTTAGTTCGTTGTTAGAGAATTGATTTTATACCCTGCAACTTTGCTGTAGCTGTTGATTATTTCTAATAGTTTTCCAATGGATTCTTTGGGGTTTTCTATATATAAGATCATGTCATCTGCAAACAGTGAGAGTTTCACTTCTTCATTGCCTATTTGGATTTCTTTTATTTCTTTTTCCTGCCGAATTGCTCTGGCCAAAACCTCCAGTACTATGTTGAATAAGAGTGGTGAGAGTGGACACCCTTGTCTTGTTCCTGTTCTCAGAGGGATGGCTTTCAGTTTTTGCCCATTGAGTATGATGTTGGCTGTGGGTTTGTCATATATGGCCCTTATTATGTTGAGGTACTTTCCTTCTATACCCATTTTATTGAGAGTTTTTATCATAAATGGATGTTGGATCTTGTCAAATGCTTTCTCTGTATCTATTGAGATGATCATGTGGGGTTTTTTTTCTCATTTTATTAATATAGTGTATCATGTTGTTTGACTTGCAGATGTTGAACCATCCCTGTGTCCCTGGTATAAATCCCACTTGATCATGGTGTATAATCTTTTTAATGTATTGCTGTATTCAGTTTGCCAAAATTTTGTTGAGGATTTTTGCATCTATGTTCATCAGTGATAGTGGCCTGTAGTTTTCCTTCTTTTGTGTTGTTCTTGTCAGGTTTTGGGATCAGGGTGTTGTTGGCTTCATAGAATATGTTAGGGAGTGCTCCATCTTCCTCAGTTTTCTGGAATAGTTTGAGAAGGATAGGTATTAAATCTTCTTTGAATGTTTGGTAGAATTCTCCAGAGAAGCCGTCTGGGCCTGGACTTTTATTTTGGGGGAGGTTTTTGATTACTGTTTCAATTTCTTTACTTGTAATTGGTCTATTCAGATTCTCTATTTCTTCCTGCTTCAGTTTTGGGAGGTTTTAAGAATCTAAGAATTTATCCATTTCTTCTAGGTTGTCCAATTTGTTGGCATATAGTTTTTCATAGTATTCTCTTATGATCTTTTGTATTTCAGTGGTATCCATTGTGATTTCTCCTCTCTCATTTCTAATTTTATTTATTTGAGTCTTCTCTCTTTTTTTCTTAGTGAGTCTGGGTGTTTGTCAATTTTCTTTATTTTTTCAAAGAACCAACTCTTTGTTTCATTGATTCTTTCTACTGCCTTTTTTGTTTCAATTTCGTTTATTTCTGCTCTGATTTTTATTATTTCCCTCCTTCTACTGACTTTGGCCATTGTTTGTTCTTCTTTTTCTAATTCTGTTAGGTGTCGTTTGAGATTGCTTATCTGAAATTTTTCTTGTTTATTGAGGTAGGCCTGTATTGTAATGAATTTCCCTCTTAGGACCACTTTTGCTGCTTCCCAAATGAGTTGGTATGGTGTGTTTTCATTTTCATTTGTCTCCAGATAATATTTGATTTCTTCTTTAATTTCTTCCACAATCCATTGTTTGTTCAGTAGCATGTTGTTTAGTCTCCACATTTTTGCCCCTTTCCCAGCTTTATTCTTGTAGTTGATTTCTAGTTTCATAGCATTATGATCGGAAAAGATGCTTGCTGTTATTTCAGCCCTCTTGAATTTGTTGAGGCTTGCTTTGTTTCCCAAGATATGGTCTATCTTTGAGAATGTTCCATGTGCACTTGAGAAGAATGTGTAACCTGCTGTTTTTGGATGGAGTGTTCTATATATGTCTATTAAGTCCATCTGGTTTAATTTTTCATTTAATTCTATAATTTCCTTGTTGACTTTCTGTCTGGATGATCTATCCATTGATGTCAATGGGGTGTTAAGGTCCCGTACCGTTATTGTATTGTTGTTGATGCCTCCTTTTAGTTTTTTTTTATTTATTTATTTATTTTTCCTTTTTCTCCCCAATGCCCCCCGGTACATAGTTGTGTATTCTTCGTTGTGGGTTCTTCTAGTTGTGGCATGTGGGACGCTGCCTCAGCGTGGTCTGATGAGCAGTGCCATGTCTGCGCCCAGGATTCGAACCAACGAAACACTGGGCCGCCTGCAGCGGAGCGCGCGAACTTAACCACTCGGCCACGGGGCCAGCCCCCTCCTTTTAGTTTTGTTAATAGTTGCTTTACATATTTTGGTGCTCCTGTGTTGGGTGTGTATATATTTATAAGTGTTATGTCATCTTGGTGGAGTGTCCCTTTTATCATTATAAACTGCCCCTCTTTGCCTCTCTTTATCTGTTTTGCTTTGAAATCTCCTTTGATATAAGTATGGCAACACCTGCTTTTTATGTTCATTATTAGCTTGGAGTATCACCTTCCATCCCTTCACTCTGAGTCTGTGTTTGTCTTTGGGGCTGAGGTGTGTTTCCTGGAGGCAGCATAGTGTTGGGTCTTGCTCTTTAATCCATCCTGCCACTCTGTGTCTTTTGATTGGAGAGTTCAATCCATTTACATTTAGAGTGATTATTGAAATGTGGGGGCCTAATGCTGCCATTTTATCGCTTGTTTTCCGGTTCTCTTGCATTTCCTTTGTTTCTTGTCACATGATTTTTGGACTACTAATTCAGGTAGGTAGATTTCTATATTGGCTTTCTTCTTATTTGTAATTTGTGTCTTTATTCTTGTTATTTGTTTAGTGGTTACCATGTGGTTTGTATAAAACATCTCATAAATGAGATAGTACATTTTCTGATAGCCTCTTATTTCCTTAGATTAAGCCGTTCCATCCCTTGCCTCTTCCCCTTCTAAGTTGTTATTGTCAGATTTTTTTTTCCTTCTTGTGTTGTGAGTTTGTGGTTAAAATCACAAGATTATATTGATTCTTGGTGTTTCCCTTCCTTTTATCTTTAATGTTATGCTTAGCCTTTGCTAACCTGTTCTGATAGAGAGCTGTAACTTTCTGATTTTGTCTTTCTACTTATCTCCTTAGCTCTGGGTTTTGTAACCCCTTTCCTTTTTTTGATTTTTCAGGTATGAGGGTCTCCCTGAGCATTTCTTGTAGGGGAGGTCTTGTGGCAATGAACTCCCTTAACATTTGTTTATCTGGGAAAGTTTTTATTTCTCCATCATATTTGAAGGATATTTTCGCTGGATAGAGTATTCTTGGCTGCATGTTGTGGTCCTTCAGAGTTTTGAATGTATCATTCCACTGTCTTCTATCCTGTAAGGTATCTGCTGAGAAGTCTGCTGACAGCCTTATGGGGGTTCCTTTGTAGGTTATTTTCTTCTGCCTTGCTGCCCTTAGTATTTTCTCTTTGTCATTGACTTTTGCAAGCTTCACTACACTATATGCCTTGGGGTTGGTCTTTTTACATTGATAAAGTTTGGTCATCTATTAGCTTCTGTCACATGGAATTCCATCTCTCTCCCCACGTTTGGGAAGTTCTCAGCCATTATTTCTTTGAACAGGCTTTTTGCCCACTTCTCCTTCTCTTCTCCCTCTGGGATACCTATAATCCTTATGTTGCATTTCCTAATTGAGTCAGATATTTCTCGGAGAGTTTCTTCATTTCTCGGAGAGTTTCTTCATTCGTATTAAGTAGGGTGACCATTTAGATTTTAGTCTTATTCTCTCTCCTCCTCTATCTGCAGCATTTCTATATTCCTGTCCTCCAAATTGCTGATTCTGTCTTCCATATTATCGACCCTACTGTTCAGAGAGTCCGGATTTTTCTTAATGTCCTCCATTGTGTTCTTCATCTCTAATATTTCTGATTGGTTCTTCTTTATAGTATCAAGCTCTTTTGTGACGTAGCTCCTGAACTTGTTGAGTTGTCCATCTGTATTATCTTTTAACTCACTGAGTTTTTTAATGATGGTAATTTTGAATTCATTGTCATGTAGGTTATAGATTTCAGTGTCTTTGGGATTGTTTTCTGGGTACTTATCATTTTCCTTCTGTTCTGGAGATTTAATATATTTTTTTATACTGCTTTATGGTGTGGATTTGTGCCTCTGCATAGAGATAGAGTTTAGTTACTGCTTCCACTTACTTCTGCTGGAGTGGGGGTGCGGGGTGCATCTGTGTAATCTGCACTGACCAGGATCCCTGTCAGCTGGTGCTGACTGGACCTGGGCCCCTCCTCGTGGTCACAGTGGCCCTGTGGGGTCTCTCGTCAGCTGTGGGGACAATCGCAAGGGGGCCTCAGGTTGCTGGTGCCTACTGTCACAGACCACCTCAACGCACTCCCTCTTTAGGGTCTGCAGTGGTGTTATGGGCTTTCACAGTGGCTGGGAGCAGGTTCACCTAGACTTACAGCTCTGTCACTGTCAGAGCCTGCAAGATCTCACTTGTCTACTTTTGGCCACAGCAGAGCTATGGGTATCTACTGCAGTCTGTGGTTAGCTCACCCACCTGTGCTACTTCTGCCTCAGGGCCTCCCAGCCTTGTGATTGCCAGGCGGGGCCTCTCCACTAACACTGTGCAGAGGCTTTCCCTGCGGCTGCTGTGGGACCGTGGATTTTCCCCCGGGCTAAGGGGCAATCGCAGGGGGCTTAGGTAGGGCTGTAGTCACCTGTTTCCACCTTTGCTCCGCCATGCACGCACACACCTGCCCTTGGTGTCGTGGCGATGCTATGAGCATGTCTGCTGGTAGAAAGTTGCTTGTAGGTACTAGGCCGTCTGGGGGTCGGAGGGTTTTCACCTCTCTCCACCTCCTCCCAGGGGAGTCCATCCACCTTCTGATGTATAGCAGCATGGGTGTCTCAGGCGTCCTGAGATGCTGTGTGGATATCCTTTGTTGACTGATTAATGTCCAATTAGTTGTAATTCGAAGGGGGAGAGACAAAGAAAACTGCTCACTCTGCCATGTTGCTGACGTCACTTCTAGATAGATATTTTAAAAATATGTTGTTATAATAACATGAAATATAATTTTGATTAACCTGATTCTGACTTGTCTGTATTTTCCAACTCAGTGATTCCTGGCACATGGGGATGTAAAAGCATATATTAGAACCACACGGATACCTTTTTCCCCATTCTAGGAGCTCCTCTTGCCCAGCCACCCATCTTCCTCCTTCCAAGTTAAAAACCACTGACATACTACTTGTAGAGGGCCTGTAGATTTATATAGAATAAGAATGACTTACAGGTTAGTTGGTGTTCACTACAGTGTCTCCATGGACAAGGGACGTTTAGAACCAAAGATGTTCTCATTCTGGTTGGCAGGAAGTGCTGCTCTGTTCTGTTAGTCACTGTCTTAGAAGTTCCTTCAGTGGGTGTTTAGACCCCATTGTCCCTGCCCATTTTTAGTGCTTTCTGTATCCATATTTTGTGTGATCTGCCCCTCCTTCCCTTTTTGTCTACTATTTGTTTTTCATGCACATTGTGGCTAATTAAAAAAATTAGGATACAAATAAAGTTGGCTAAAATTATTTTTCTTGAATTTTAATAAAGTCCAATAGAGAGCTTTAGGATAGATTTGCAAGTATTAAGTAAATATTTTATAGTTTACTCAGTTTCTGCTTTTTTTCCTAGTCTCTCTGACTAAGCGGAAGAAAAAGAAACCTGAAAGTAGCTGCTGTTTTGAGTAACGCAGTGGAGGGAGAAGGAGCGAAGGAAAGTTAAAAGTTGTCTTCCTTTTCTCTGAGAGAAGCCATATTCGTATTAAGCACGGTGGCCATTTAGATTTATTTTGCAAACTGGGAGACTTTTGAGATTGAAAGAAAGCATGAATTATCAGGCCAGGACAATAGGCAGTACCAGGAGGAGCGTCAGCCTGTATATGGAGAATGGTAGTTTGCTAGCAGACACTTTGTGTGTGTGTGTGATATAATCTAGTTAAAATTTACCATTTTAACCACTTTTAAGGTGCAGATCAGTGGCATTAAGTACATTCACAATGTCATACAACCGTCACCACTCATGTCTCTAGAACTCTTTCATTTTCTCAGACTGAAACTCTGCCTGTTAAACAATAACTTCACATTCCTCCTCCCCACACAGCCTGGTAACCTCTATGCTACTTTCTACCTCTGTGGATTTGCCTGTTCTAGGTACCTCCTATAAGTGGATTCATATAATCCTTTTGTGACTGGCTTATTTCAATGTTCATCCATGTTGTTGCTTGTATTGGAATTTCCTTCCTTTTTTAGGCTGAATAATATTCTATTGTATGTATTTATGACATTTTCTTTATTCTTTTCTCTATCGATGGACATTTGAGGCATCTGTTTCCAGTTTTGGGGCTAGAAGCCAGCATTATGCTTGATGGAGTTGAGTTGATAGGACTTGTGAGAGGGGTGTTATCTCTGTTCTGTAGTTGAAGACATGAAAGTTTAGGTTAAACTCTAGTTCAGTGCTGGAGCAGGGCTTCCAGCCTGGGTCTCTGCACCACAGCCTGCACCTGTTTTACCCTGTTTCTCATGTCTGCTGTGTTGATTGATAAGGAGGAGACCTTCTTAAACTTGCTGATATTTTCCAACTTTATACAGTTTGGAATAAATATTTAAGAAAATGTATAGGTAATTATGAAAATATACAACCCTTTATTTTAGGGATAAAAGGACAGATCCAATAGTGTAAAATATTTAGGATTAATTTACTGTTTCTATTCTAAGGAACTGCATTCGTCAGTTTTCTTATACATTAAAAATATTTTCTTTTGTCTTTGAGATTTCTGGAGATTTTCGGATAATGAGAATTTGCTGGAAGTTATTTGTAAGTTGAGGTTTTGGTTTGTCTAGGGTATCATGATACATTCCTCTTCACGTCTCTTTTCAGTAATTTCTACTCGAAAAACCTGTCATATTAAACCATGAAGTATAGAAATGCTAATAAATAATTTTCAGACTAATTGTAAGCTCTATTTACAGTTTTCAGTTTCCTCTTTGATGAAAAATGTGGCTATAATAATGAGCACCTCTTGCTGAACCTGAAGAGAGACCGTGTGGAGAGCAGAGCTGGGTTTAACCTTCTGCTGTCTGCAGACCGTATCCAAGTGGGTTACTACACAAGCCTAGACTACATCATTGGAGACACTGGAATTACAAAAGGGAAGCACTTCTGGGCCTTCCGTGTGGAACCGTATTCATACCTGGTAAAGGTGGGAGTTGCTTCCAGTGATAAACTACAAGAATGGCTCCGTTCTCCCCGAGATGCTGTTAGTCCAAGGTAGAGTCTTTTATTGATGTAGAACTTGAGAGTTCTTTTAAAGTAAACATCCTTGTTCAGCAAGTTAAGACTGAAAATGGACTTTGGTTTACTTAGGACATTTAGAGTGTACATTTCTTAGATTCAGTTATTGTGGCTCTACATATGTGACTGGCTGAGAAAAGGAGTCAGACCGTCTTGTATTCACACAGTGAATAATGACATTTAGCACTAATTTCTGATGCCATGAGGAAATAAGTCTGTTTTGGATACCTCATGATTGCAATACAGCTTTGCAGTTTTAAATTTTGAAGTCTTTCACATCAGTTACCTTAATTATCTGATTAAAATGACGATTATAGTGAAATGCCTCGATTCCAATACTTCACAGTTGATATTAGTTGTTCTTTTATCATGGGACACAGTTTCTTTAAACTCTCCCATAAGTACTTTACAAAATTGGGTCATTGTAAACATCTTTCCACAGTGAAGAATTCCAGTTTCTTAAGAGAGTGACTATTTAATGGAGATTGTACAGTTTAGTTCTTTTAGATGGTGTAAGGTGAACTCCCCAGACAGACAACTTTTGACCACTTAGGTGAACAGAAATCCCAGATTAACAGTCTGAGTGATAGGAAAAACTTTTTGCGCCAAGATGAGAAATTGAAATAACAATGAAAATTGTAATAGGGAAATGGTTAATTAAGCACAGTGCCATGTCCACTTGACAGATTAATATTAATAATGTTTAAAACATTTCTAGCATGAGAAAGAAGTGAAAAAACCTGTAAAATTGTTGATGTACTATGATCGCCAATATAGAACAAGCAAACTATGCATAGGGAAAACAATGGAAGGAGCTTAGTAGCAAAATTTTCCGCAAGATGCTACTGTCTTATAATAGAGGGGGAAAAAACCCCTTCATATACTGCTTACACTGTAGATCCATGTAGAAATCCCTTCCGGGAAATACGGTTCTTAGGAGGAGGGTGCAATATGCTTTTTTCTTCTGCGTCATTTTGCAGCACCCATTTATTTTACTTGGTCCGCTAATTCCTTGGAATAGGGCACACATCTTGGTTGTGCATTTTCTTATGTGTGATTGTGTGCTGTAAGTATTTAATCTTTGACAAGTGCCTTCAGTCCCTCTCACCCTGCTTTATTTTTGATAGGCCAAAGTTCTTAATTATTTTTTAGGTTCTCATCTGTGTATATATCTGGGTAAAAGTGGATGATATTTTATGATAGAGAATTTGGGGCTGTCTATGGTATAACTCTAAATGGCAACACGTAGTCCTTATGTTTTTGATTGATTATGTTTTAATAGAAAGTTTTTGATGTACAATTTATTTTAATTTGAAATCAATGTCTATTATCTTGTGAAAATGTTTTGAAGGTACATGAAGGCCTGTGGATGATGATATGGATAAGATTCCACTTAGTGTTTGTGTCTTGTGTTTTAGATACGAGCAAGACAGTGGGCATGACAGCGGAAGCGAAGATGCCAGTTTTGATTCTTCGCAGCCCTTTACACTGGTTACCATAGGCATGAAGAAATTTTTTATACCTAAGTCACCTACTTCTTCTAATGAACCTGAAAATAGAGTTCTTCCCATGCCAACAACTATAGGGATTTTCCTTGACTATGATAAAGGCAAAGTGGGCTTCTATGACATGGATCACATGAAATGCCTTTATGAGCGCCAAGTGGACTGTTCGCATACGATGTATCCAGCATTTGCGTTAATGGGCAGTGGAGGAATTCAACTTGAAGAACCCATCACAGCAAAATATCTAGAATACCAAAAGGACATGTAGTTTAAGCATCTGATGTGACTTAGGATGAAGAATGTGAACAAAATAATGCCTTGGTGTTAATCTTTGTAACTAATTACATATCATCCAAGTATTCTGTTGCCAGTCTTGTTTTTTGCGTGTTTCTTCGTAAAACATGGAAACCTAAACAGCCTTGCCTCTTCCATGTCATTGTTCTGCCTTTCATACCCGGCAGGAAAAAGACACTTTCCCAGTTAACACTGAAATAGTTAACTTTGCAACTGGATTGTCTTTCTCTTTTCATGAACAGGAAATCTAATTTATTTATGTCAGCTGGTGTTGCTGGTGCTTACATTCCTTTGTTCTGGGGGGAGGGATACAAAAGTATTTATTATGCTTCTTTTGTGTTTGGTTTTTCATTTTTATATCATGTTTATGTCCTAAGAGAAGATATTTTTTAAATGCCTTATGGATAGAAATTAGTACTAAGCATTGTGTCTTGCATTCATTTTTAATAGGAAAACAAAGATATAGACAGGTAAAAAGAAAAAGGCCATAGAAATGGTAGTATATTTAAATGGAAACATTATGTATTTTCATGTGTGTAGCTAATAGTAAGAGTATATCGCCTGGAAAATGAATACTGCTTTTTTTTTTTAAGACCACAAATTGTCTTCTTAAGGACATTTTTAGAAGTTCCCTTAGCTGTGATGCCCATACCTGCATGTGTAGTAAACGTGGTTTCTTGCAGGAAACACTAAATTCTCAGCTAACACATGAAGCTTTTCACTTCATATGATTTTTTTCAGAAAACGTTTTATTCTTAGTTACTCTGTGAGAATGTTTGAGCTTATATCAAATAATTACTTTCATAGATATTAGTGAAGATACACTGACATCTGTCAGACTTGTTCTTTTGCTCTCTCATTGTGTCTTGTGATTTTCATTTTTTGACCCACGTATTACAGATCAGATTGTCCTGGTTAAGGTTTACATGTTTGAAAAGTTCATGATATATTTTTAATGTCATTAAATATATTATAAAATGCAGAGTAACTAACTGGTCAGTTGTCCAGCATTTTCTATTGCTTCTTGTTTGGTAATAAGCGTTGGTAATATAAGCAAGTAAATACGCAAATTTAACTGTTTAGGAATAATTAATAAAATGTAATGACTGTATGTATCCTTGTAAAAGTTAAAAGTTTTTTTTAATTTGAAGAAATACATTTTATCTAAATTTTATGTTCATTTTTAAAAGGTGTTCTTTCTTGGGTGATTTTATTTAAACTGCTTATTTTTTTTTAAGTTAAAATGTTTGGAAACTAGACTGTTATGCCTTTTAAGCACTAATCATTTTGGAATGCTTTTCACGTATTTTAATAGACTAACAAAACTCTTAGGAGTTTTTGTTATTATATATTTTTTAAAATGGAAATCTGTTATTCAGGCTGGTAGCACTAAATTAGCTTTTCCCCCAACCCAAGTAGAAAATATCATGGAGAATTTCTTGTTTAGTAGGCTTTGTTACTTTCCCACCTGTGGGAGTAGCACTTTATGACAGAGGCTGAACTAAACAAATACGCAGTGTTATGTGGATCATTGTGCAATAAAGCTGCTGAAGTCACGTGTGTGGTAAAGTTTGATAGTCTCAAGCCTGTGTAAGCACATATCATGTAGACATTTTAAATATAAAGCTTTAATAGGAATAGGAAAGCTGTTTAAAACATTGTATAGTTGTATATAAATTGTTCTCCTGGATTTCTTTCATTTTTAATAAAAATTAAAAGTAGGTCAAGTGTCATCATTGAAATCTGCATTCCAGGAATTCTCAGTATGTTTATAAGGAAAATGGAAATCTTGTTTAAGAAAAGATGTTTAGCTGAATATATTAACTTAGAGCTAAAGATTTATATAAAGTTATTTGGGGCATTTATTTATAAGCTTTAATTCTTGTGGAAGTGATTAGAAAAGCTTAACGTGAAAATGATTTACTTAAATTAATTGATCGGTTTGTTGAGCATCTCTCTTGTGATCATAGTAGATCAGATTTGATTAGAGGAGTGGTCCTTTAGTTCACATTCACCCTTGGGTTATGGGGCTCTGGTAGATGTGGATCTCAGTGAATTGTTGCTAATGCTCGATAGGTCTTAATTAAAAAAAAAATGAGTAGATTCAAAGGTATGCCTATGATGCTGTATAATAACTTAATTCTCATATTCACAGTTGCTTTCTTGAAAGTGGTAGGAGGCAGAGCGACCCCTGGGAAGTGAACACAATCTGGGCTTTTAAATCTTTGCCATCACCCATCATCTGATTAGGCCCTGAGAGTGTTCCATGTGGGAATATAATGAATCATATTGCCACAGAAAACAATTGAGAACCAGTATGATAGGCAAGAATACGCTACCAGACAGATATGCATTCATTTTAGAGGAGTTTCAGCTGCTTGTTAATGGGAACAACATCCTGAGAATTGGAGCTTTTCTTGGGACTTTTTTGCTTTAAAAAATAAACTTGAAGGAATTTAGTTTTATTAAGCTTGATTTGGAACTACTTCATTCATTTCACAAAAAGTTCTTAACTCCTGTTTATGAGACATTGTGCTGACGCTGGGTAAACAAGACAGCCTAGCTAGGTTCCTGCTTTTAGGAGCTTAATTTCTGGGACAGAGAGATGATAAAAATGGAAGGGACTAGAGAGTGCTTGAGGTGCCAATACCAGATTTTCTGGTCAGGGAAGCCCCTCTGGGGAGGGCGACCTAAGTTTGACACCTGGCCATACAAGGAGCTAAGTGAAGAGCATGCTAGGTAGAGTGAAGAAGTGGTCAGGGTTCTGGCAGGAAATAGAATTCACCCTAGATGGTTCAGCTGAAAAGAAGTTCGTGACAGGATTGCTTAGAGATATGGGCGACCTTAAAGGAAGAAACAAGCGATGGTGAGGCACTGGAAAGGCTAGCCACAGCCTAAAGCCATTATGATCTTTAGAGCATGAGAACAAGGGGAAATATTGTTGCTAGATCTCAGGGAGAGTGAGAACATGAAGGAAGGGCTGCCTGGTGGGAGTTGGGGTTGCCACGGGAAGCAGCTATGGCCAGAGATGTGGTGCCAGGACAGGGGGAGGGAGTCAAAAATATCCTCCACCTGATCTGCTGGTGCTGCTTGTTGACCAAACCCAGCTGGCAGCCAGCCAGCAAGGGCTCTTGAGATGCAGGCAGCAGGGGGGATCTTCCTGGGGCAGAGAAGGGGAAAGTGGGGATCGGGTGGTGGTTGTGGGGTGGCTTAAATGGACAATAACTGGTACAAGTGGGAAGGAGTTTGGGTATTTGAGGGAAAAAAGGGAGGTTATTGGCCATTGTGCTGACTGCTTAAATGAGGGTATTTATAATGTTCTGAAATGTTAAAAATGAAGGGAACTGTCTTGAAGACAGAAGGCTATGCGACTTTTCCCTTTCAGCTTTCTGGTATTTCTCTTCCCTGCTGGCCATTCTATGATGAAATCATCTATGAGACTAATGCAGTTGCTTCTCTTTTGAGTTTGCCGTCTCTTGTCTGAAATCTTCTGTTTGGAATAGGGAAGAATAATTAAGTGCTATGGTTAAGAAAAAACTATGTTTAAAGTTCTGGCTAGACTAATGCCTAAGAATGTAGAATACTGTCAACATGGAAAGAAATTGAAATGTGCCGTACATGAATTATCGACAATAGTCTGACTGACTGTGGCTAATTAAAAAATACCTTCAAATAAAATTCTTCTCTTTTCCCCTAGATTCTTTTGTTAACCTATCTGAACTCAATGGTTTGTTTTTTAAATGCCACCACTGCATGCTTTTAAAAGACCTAAAAATGTTCCTTGGTGTTTATGTTGGCATGTGGTTCAAATGCCATTTGAGTCTAGCCAGATTATATGTTTGCTTCTGGAGATCTGCTTAAGTCCTGATCTCCCAAGACAAGAGTGTTCTAAGAGTAGAGCTAATATCCTTTGGAATAGTATACCTGCCATGTGATCTTAAGACTATTGAAGCAACACTGGTTTTCTAACTTTCCTAGGTAGGGTGGTGAGTACTGTTAGCTGCTGTAAAAATACTTTATACCTCTTCAAAATAATACCTATAATCTGTATATCTCCAAAATAACAAATGCAGAGTTTATAAAGTCAAATAATAGTAAAAGACATAACAAAACCCGGCAGACTTCCAATCCCCCGCCTCCAGCCTATCCAGCTCGTAAGAGTCAGTGACATTCACTCTTGTTTCTTCTGTATTTGTATCAATGCTGTTCATTTTCTCCTAATAATATTAGGCATTATTTGTCAGTATCCTATAATGTTAAATTAGGATTTTAATTCTCTACGTATTATTCCATATTTAGCCAAGTAGGTGTATTATGTCTATATCTCTTGTACAATTTTTTTTTTCTTGGAGTTAATAATTTCCTATTCTGTTACTTGATTTTCTTTGGATTTCCAGCTAAGTTTCCTGGATCTGTCAAAAACTCTATAAAATGCCTCTAATGTGACATTTCTTCAGGTCGAACATGTTTCTGTATTTTTATTTTTCCTGAGGAATCTCTCTTGGAAGTCTTTGTCATCCAGCTCCAATATGGACTGGTTCGTTCCTGGGCCTGATACTCAGCGCTCTTGCGGCTTTCCTTTGCCCTTCTCCCAGCAATACCTCTCCCTCTCTTCTACATTGAATCCCATGTCTTTCTTTTATTGGTTTATGTCCTCAACTTAGTGGAATATTCTCCAGTGCCTTCAGAGAAGGTTCAGGGAAGGAAGAATTTTTGAAATCTTGCATGTTCTAAAATTTCTTTATTCTAAGCTCCCACTTAACAGTTCAGAATGATTTCCCTATTTTTCAAGGCATTGTTCTGTTGTCTCCTAGCACCCAGTCTTACTACTGAAGTATGATGCCATTTTGATTCTTGATTCTTTGGATGTGACCTGTTTTTCCTCTTTGGAAGCTTTTAGTTCCTATTTTTATCTCTGGTGTTTTGAAATTTTATGTTTCTTTGTGTGGGTTATTTTCCCGCATTTCATATTCTGGGCATTTGGTTATTCCCTTCAGTTCTGAGAAGTATTCTTGTATTCTTTCTTTGGTGATTTCTTCCCCTTAATTTCACATCACTAGCTTTTTGAAACTCTCCTACTAGTGACATATTAGACTGCTTCAAGTTCTTATCCTTTGTGGTAGCATCCTGTTCTTGTTTCGTTGATGTCGTATTTTTTTCTTACTACTTTTAGACTTTAAATTATTACTTCTTTGACATTTTCTTTGCTCCCTCTGTTATTTTATTTCTTTGTTTTCCATAGTTTTGTTTCTGCTTTTGATGTCAGGGGATTTTCTCAATAATTGGGCTTTTTTTGGCTGTGTATTTCTATTAAAGACAGGCACTAAAGGCTGAATAATAGCTTTGTGAATAGGGCTTTTTGACTGTTGGACTTCACTATGACTTAATCAAGCCATAAAGTGGCTTTTCTTGGCTTCCCATCACATGATCTGCTGCTCTTTTCTCTGGGGATATTCACGTTTTCTAAAGAAAGACCCTTCAGTCTACTGTCTGCAAAGTGGTCCTCAGGAATTAGGCTTGGAATGAAGGCTGGGGTGACCTCTTCTATGTATTTATTGTCCATGAGTAAGAAACTTTTCCAGTTTTCTTCAGAAACTCTACCTCCTGTCTTTGGAAGTGATTGGTGGTGGTCATAGTGGATCAGGTGGAGAGGAGAGGTGGGAGCGAGGGTAGTCATCTGATAATGTAGAGTAGAGCTGGGAAGCTGGAGGGATGGGGTTTAACTGTTCCTTATTCTGACTTCCAGTCTCTGTTGACTCTACTTTCAGAATATCCACAATCCAACTTCTCCCACCTCCACTGTTCCCACCAACATTCTAAGCTGATCTTTGTGGCAGCTTCCTATCAGATCTCCTTTCCTCAGCCATGTGTTAGTGGATAGCTAAGTTCTATGACTAACAAATCCTGAAACCTTTGGACTTAGCCAAAATTTATTTTTGCTCTCACAAAATCTATTGTAGATCAGTAAAGTCTCTCCTCTACTGGTGATACAGGGATCAGGCTCTTTACATTGTGATGCCAACTTCTTAGCACATTGTTTCTAAATTTACAAGAGCAGAAAAAGAGCATGGAGGAGTCCCAGCAGCTACTCATGCCTCTGTACATCATTTCCAATCATGTTTCATCAGCTAGACTAATTGCATGGTGCTAAATTGGCAGGCATGGAACTATTACCTTCTGAGTGCCCAGGAAGAAGAGAACCAGATATGGCTGGGCACCAACAATTTCTACCTCAAGCCCTTGCACTGTTGCTTTTTCTCAATTAAAAAATTGGAGTGAGCCTTTTAAAAATGTGCACACCTATTCCAGATATTCCTCACCTTTGTCTTTTCTCAGATATCTTCTCAATGAGAATCACTAACCATTTTACTTAAATCGTGCCCCACCCCCACCACCACAACACTATACTCCTCATGTCCTGCTTTATCTGTTTTCCAAAGCACTTATAAATTTCACTTTTGTCTGCATCCTCTAAATTCTAAGCTGCACAAGGGCAGGGTTTTTACCCAGTTTTCATCACTGCTGGATCCCGGCTCCTTGAATCTCCATTGGTTTTCAGCCCTGTGACTCACCTCTGCCTTTGGGGTACATAGTCCCTGCAATTCTTGAGGCTGTCTGGGGATCTGTGTGGGTAAACTGGCTTTCTTCTCCCCAGTTTCTCCCTCTGCAGGCTTGTACATTTGACCTTCCTTCTCTAAGTCACTTGCCCATTCCTCCATCTGCTCTCTTTTCAACATAGTTTGCAGTGTCTCTCAGCTGATAAATGTCCCAGATAGACGTCTCCTAGTTGCACTGTAGTTGGAGTCTGCTTTTTGGTTTCTTGTTCATTTCTGTTTTGGGGTGACTTTCAAGAGGAAGAGTTGGATAGGACTTTGCCATCTTGAAACTAGAAAATCTTATTTTTTGAATGGTAGATCCATAATAATTAGTATCTTTTCTGGATCTTCATTTTATAACACCCTGGGAAATAACTCCTTGACTCTTAAGCAAAAACAAAGGTTTTGTTTTTCTGTTTGTTTTTTAATGATGAAACTATAGCATAGTGTGTAGATGTACCTATGTTTGGCAGAAGATAACTTCTTGGAAAATCACAAATTGAATTTTTATGTATTTAGTGAATGGATTCAATATTTGATAAAATCTGAGAGTTTCAAAGTGCTGTATAACACCTTAATTTATTTGCCCCATTTAGATTCTTTGTACCGTAAATGATTCCTCTATTTTTCAAGCAAAGCACATCTGACCATATGGAAATAGTTGTAGTCCAGAAATTATTTTCCTGGTAAAATTTCTTGGGTTACTAGTTCAGCCCGAATCTTGACATGTAAGCATTTAAGTTCCTTCTTGGAGCATGCCTAATATGCCTTAAAATTGTTGTGTGACAGGGAATTCTAAAAACATTTTAAGAATGTTGTAAATGTTGGTGCTTTGCAGTACGTGTCTACAGGGCGATCTGATAGTTGATAGGTTTAGGGGAAAGGAGAGGACTCCATGAGCAAATAAGTCTGGGTAAACTCTGTAAGTAAAGTTAGATATTTGTTTTTATTTTTGACTGCAGGAATTCTCGCAGCATTAGTGCCCATCGACTTTGAATCTCATGGAGAGAGTGTTCTGTGGAACGTGTGTACATAGTTGTAGGGGTGAGTGTGGAGTTCTGGTGTGGATTTCTATCTGAGGTTTGTGATTTAATAGCTGTGTGATCTTAGACAAGTTACTAACCTGTGAGCTTCATCTCATCTGTAAAATAGCTCTAGTGCTGTGTACTTTAGGTAAATTAGATAATGTATGCAAAGTACTTAACACTGTGCCTGGTGTGTAGTAAGTACTCACGCTGGGTGGCGTCACATGACATTCTGCTTTTAAACAGCATTTCTGAAAACAGTACTTAACCTCATAAGAGATCTTCTACAAATGATGAGAATATATTTGAATATGAAATTGTACTAGGGGAATCGTAAGTAGTATATTCAACTGCTATTACTTGCTTATAATGCCCAAAACCAAACTGGAGAGGTATATGAATAATTAACTTGAGGTATAATTCAGCCAGTCAGATAAGAAGTAAATCCAGTTTTCTGTGAGATCAAGATAATATGGTCCAGGTGTGTTTGTTTGTTATTACATAATAATGAGCAAGAGCTCATAAAACATAAAAGAAAAGGACTTATGTGTCTGTGGCAAGGATCAGTGTCCAGGTAAACTCAGTTCATGATAGATTCCTCTGTGGCTCCTGGAACCTGCTGATGGTCTTGTTAATTAAAAAGCAGCATGCATTGTGGAGCAGTGCTTCTCAAGTGTTAACATGCATAAGGGGCACCTGGGGATCTTGTTAAAATGCAGATTTTGATTCAGTAGCACTGAGATGGGGCTTGAGCGTCTGCATTTCTAATCAGCTCCAGGTGAAGCCCATGCTGCTGAGCCACAGATCACAGTATGACTAGCTGGGCTTTGGAGAACAGAGATTCCTCTGTGCACGGATGGCTGGGGAGCTGGGATAGGAGATATAAGAGCATAAAATTAGTTTTCAGTGAAAATTTACCAGGTGCAACTGAAATGGGAACTATCGACTGAGGTAACCCTCATGAAATTTACAAGTAAGGCCAAAATTCTCTCTTACAGAATCTTCGAATCAGCTTGGACACACATTTCATGGAAACTCTCAAAATACTGTGTCATACACTGTAAGAGAGAGAGTTTGAGCTTCCCAAATTAATTGCAGGGGTTATAGGGCGCCTTAACCATTGAAAACAAACCAACCAATCTCAGCATGGATTTTCCAGAATGTGTTTTGAGTAGAATTTGCTTGATCCTGACCCTTGGCCTTTGATAATACTATATTGAGTTAATTGCAAAATATATCCACAATGAGCTAAAAGATTTGTTAGAAAGAATTATTTCCAAAGTTTACCATTTGTTGACTGGTGTATTCCAGGAACTGTGCTAATTGCTTTATGTAGATCTTATTTTAATTCTCATAACCTTCCTAGGAGTGTATCATTTTACCCATTTTCCAGATGAGGAAACTGAGAAAGAGACTAAATAACCTGCCGAGGGTCGCAAAGCTTATCAGTGGCAGACCTGGGATTTGAACTCAAAACTTAGCCAAAAATTTAAACATTGAACCATTATCCAACTTTCCTTATTAAATTCATTTAAATATTGAGGAACGTTTGCGAAATAAAATGATGACAATAATTGAAAAAATAGATTCTATCAACTCTTAGAAAACAAGTTTTTAATGACTGTATAGAATTTCATATTGGATAGATTTTCTAGTCTTTGCTTTTATAGATAATGCTTCAAAGAATGTCCTTGGTACAGGGGTTTCAAAGTGGCCACTCCCGGAGGAATGTGCCTGTACATGTTTTGTTTCTTCATCTGTAAATGGGAAAAATATCTATCTTGTAAAAAAAACAAAAACAAAAAACAAACTCGAGTTTGAATGCCTTTCTTCTTTGAGGCAGGTGTGTGCTCTTCCATTATGGGGTCACTTCACACCTTTGTTACTCTCCTTGCCTCTGAAAGCCTTTGAGTTTTTCAAGGCTCACATAGTTTTGAAGAGATTATAGTGAATTGGGAAGATGAGAAATTCTCAATCTTTTAAATATCTTTGGTAGACTCAATTTTTAAATATTTTCAAAGCTTTTAAATATTTTCTTCATTCCTGTGAATTAGGTAATGCAAATGGTTTGACAAGGATTGTGGTGGTAAGAAGTAACGTTTATAGGCAATTTTCAGATTTGGGTGATTGATTCTAAGATGGACGTACAACGAAAATCCCATTGTCTACAAAGTGTAGCATTATTCTAGGGAGCACCTTGTCCAGTCATTAGTAGAGATGTGTGTCCTTTGGTGATAGTGCCCCCAAATCTGTCTTAATTCATTATTCGCTTAGTCCATCATACCCTCATTTGAGTTCTATTTGAGATAATTTCCCTAACTTCCCCAAAGATTTTTGTTTAATTATTTTAATTCAACCAAGAACCACAATAACCTCTCTCCAGTTTTTCAACCTGCTCACAGTTCATTTGTATGTAGTTTGAGAACAAAATTATTTTCTACTTTAAAAGGTCACTTGTGGAACTCGAAAGGCTTCCAGTCTATATGAACCTCCTCCTTTCCATGTCTCAGCATTCTACTTACGTATGGTTCGACTTAGAGGCAATCGAAATGAAGGAAGCATTGATTTAAAAGAAATAATCACATTGAGCATGGTCCAAAATATTTTGATGGTGGAGATAGATGAAATAAAGTTCAATTATTTGAATCAATTATGTCAGTTCCTAATTAATCTAGGAACATAATTGACTAACCTATACTTAATTTATGGACCTTAATATTCTTAGATTATAGAGACCTGTAAGTTTGACACTTTTGTCCCCAATTGGCCATTTTTCTAAGGATGTTTCTAACTCTTTCCAGTCTAGATTCCCTGTAAATAAGAACATTAGACAACTTTTGGCATTTAGATAACTTTTTTTTCACCTTTTTTTGAAATTGAGGTCATATTAACTTATAACTGTGTAAATATCAGGTGTACATTATTATATTTCAGTTTCTGTATAGACTGCATTGTGTTCACCACCAATAGCCTAGTTTTTATCCATCACCATACATATGCCCCTTTACCCCTTTCACCCTCCCCCCACTCCCTTCTCTGGTAATCACTAAGCTGTTCTCCTTTAGATGACTTTTGACTTGGATTTAGACATCTGCGGAATCCACACTTGCCTTAATAGAAAAGATGGGTGCAGTGTGACAAACAAACTCAGGCTGAAGGATTAGGTTCTTATAGGTACTATTAAAATATCAACTGCAATTAGGGTGGCTATCCTGGTCTCCTTTACTAAGAGATATGATTACGAATGTGAGTTAACTAGTTACAGATCAGATCTCTTATAAACAGATGAATTAAATCTTTAGAGGCAGAATAGAGAATCTAGATCACTCATTTTTCTCAGATGACATCTGGGAGAGGATTTTGAGTCATTTTAGATCATCTGTATTTGCTTTTGGGGTTTTAGGATTTCGTAATTCCAGTCTCTTAATTGGCTAACACTATAGACATAGTAGAGCCCTAACTCTCACATTATCCTAACCCTTAGGTGCTTTGCATATGGCTTCAGTAACCACTGATCTGCCGGTGGTTCTACAGTTTCTTGTCTCCAGCCTAGCCTTCTCCTGAGTCCCAAACCCATGTATACAACTGCCTGCTTGGAGTGGACACTTGATGTATCAATGGTACCTCCAAACTAAGCTGCAATTTCCCAGAACCCTTGACTCTTGCTCGCCCCAACTAGGAAATTCATTTTAAGAGAAGAGCTATTAAAAATATTTTAAAAGATAGAATAGTGGGTCAGAGAGGGAATTTAGATAGCAGACTCTTTTGGTATCCTCAATGGTTCATCAAAATGTACCAGAAAATCATGTTAGCAATTTACGATACCACTTCTGAAAACATAAGTTATAAAGAATAATGGCTTCCATGGTTAATCCTCCCCACCTCCCCAACTCCTGTCAGTGTCACTTAAATTTTGACTCAGTTGCTCTCCTGGATTTTGCCAACAATATTCTCGTTTGGTGTGCTTTTTGAATCCACTGCCTAGGGATTGTGGTACAATGTAAAGAACTGTGGAATGAGGTAGACTTGGGTTTAAATTGCACATCTCCTACTTACTAGGGAGTAACTTTGGCAGTTGCATAACCTCTCAGAGCCATAGTTTCCTCATCTGGTAAAGTGAAAAAAATACCTGTATTGTAGGGTTTTGAGGATTAGATGAAGTAATGTATGCCTAGCATATTAGTACTCAATGAATATTAATTTCCTCCTACCATCACAAACTGGGAACAAATGTTACAAAGTCCCACTTTGCCTCAGAGCCCTTGGGTTACTTTACAATTCTCTCACCCAGTAGAATTGACTTGTTGGCTCCCTCAATTACATGAGCACCTCCTTTGATCTTGTTAGATTGAAGAAGGAAGATTTCTTTTCATCTGTTTTCTATCTTTTGTTCTCTGGTGCTAAGTGTCCTGTTAATGCAGCGTATGTTCAAGGGAAAAAAGGGCTTTGTCTGATAATTTAACAATTTTGTTTTTTGAGCTAGACCGATATCTTGGATTAGGTGATAAAATGTTGCCCTTTGGTTGTTGTATGGTTTCTATGAACAATGATCTTTGAATAACCTTTCAAGGTGAGTTTCCTCTGTGGTTTGCTTGGCAACCCAGATGTCCATCAACAATAGAATGAAGAAATAAATTATGAAACACTTGTACATGGGATACTCTAGAAACCAATGAAAACGAACAACTACATACAACAAAATGAATGAATCTCACAATATTGTGCAGAAGATATAAGGTGCTATATGTTGGCATGATATATCAAGTTCAAAAACAGACAACTTAAGTTTGCTAGAACATAAGCCCCATGATGGGAAGGATCTTTATTATTATTATTTCAAGTGCCTAGAACAGAGCCTGGCCCATATCAGATGCTCAAGGAATATCTACTGAATGACAACCATATTGTTTGGGGATGTATATGTGGGTATCTAATTATAAAGACAAACCATTACTGTAGAGGTCAGCGTAGGATTCCCTCTAGGGAGGAGGGGCGAAGTTATGACTGGGAAGGAGCTGGTGGGGAGGTGTCTTCTGACGTGCTGGTAATTTCTTGACTTGGGTGGTGATCACAGCAGTGTTCACTTTAATTTATTCTTTAAACTATACATTTGTTTTGACAAATAGAGATGGCAAGCAATAGGATATATTGGAGTATATGAGGAAGCCATTTGGTGTAAACCTAATTCGGCCTGACTTTGTTTTTCCCAAAAGGGCCTGACTGTGGCTATTGAGCATGCATTGTATATCTGCTTTAAACATTTACTATGGCAAGAACAAATGGCCTTAAGATAAAGGTGTGCAACTTCCCCCAACATTGGCATTTCCTTAAGGGTTAGCACCTTTCCTTAGGCTAGGAACTGATTGCTGTGCTCACCTTTGACCACCCAGCTCACCTGCGACCACCCAGCTTGAGACAACAGACCTGCCACCCTGCTGTGTCCACCAAGATAGCAGACCTACCTGCTGTTTCCATCAATCGCTGTGCCAACAGAGCAGTCTTGCGACTATTGTAAAAGGGACATTTCAATCATATGTGAAACATCCTATTTGGGCATATATAACCACTCTGTACACCCCACTTCTTTGGTGCACTTTCTTCCTTTGGGAAGAAAGGCCCTGGGCCATGGTCCTCACATTTTAGCTCAGAATAAACTCACCCAAATTTTCATTTATAGCTTGGTTATGGATTATTTTTGTCTACAGTTTTATGTGCTTTCTTACATGTAATATTTCACAATGAAATAGCTAATGCACCAGCCTACCAATTTATTTGGTTTCATTTTTATATACTTATTTTGGAGCATAGGTGAGAAGAAGGTGCATATGGGGCCTTTGGAAATATCACATGGCACTTGTTCTCACTGGGACTGTATGTGACTATGATGGGGTCAGATTGACACTGGTGACCGTAGAGCTTTCATTTGCTTGCACCAGGACATCTTGGTAGTAGCTTAGGCACTAGAGACCTGGGTTCAATTCCTGCTTTCCCACTCACTGGTTGTGTAACATGGGAAACCTAGAAAAGGCAACTTCTTCAGCTGTGAAATAGGGATACTAGGAGCCACCCCATAAGTTGTAGTGACTAAATGAGGATTAAACAAGATAATCCAGGAGGTCGGTCCTGTGGCATAGTGGTCAAGTCTGGCAGCCTGGGTTCGTGGGTTTGGGTCTCGGGCACAGACTCACACCACTTGCTAAGCCATGCTGTGGCTGTGACCTACATACAAACTAGAGGAAGACCTTAGCTCAGGGCTGATCTTCCTCAAGGAAAACAAGAGGAAGACTGGCAGCAGAGGTTGGCTCAGAGCGAATCTTCCTCAACAACAGCAACAAAAAGACAAACCACGTAAGGCATTTTCACTGTCAGGGCCTCAGCTAGCCCACGTGGTGCTTTTGTGTGAGTTAGAAAAGGCTGCCTCCTCCTCACAGATACTGCCTGGGGGGTACAGATGACACCATTGTGTCACTTAGGAAAAGCCACTCCTTCCTGGCAGGGGGAGTGGCCGAGTTTTGGGGCCCCTCCTCAAGCCCTGAGCTGAGTACTGCCGTGCGGTAAATAACTCTAGAAGCCTCTGCAGCCGCCCTGGCCCTTGGCATACGGTGAATGTTCAGTGTAACTGCCATGACGTAGATGTAAATTGCAATCCCCTCAGAGGTGAGCTGTGTACCAGGAATCAGCTGAGCTTCCCTCGGGGAAACAGAGCCTCACCTCTTCCTGTTGGAGAAGTTTCTTTTTTATACCACCCAGAGGAATCATTTTCTGTTGCTTCTGTTGTGTTTCTAAATACAACTTCACTGGAAAGAGCAATGTTTGGGGAATCTTGCAGACCCCTGTTTCTGGCCTCAGAGCTGGATCTGGAAGATCTAAATAGTAACTCTCAAAGTTTCAGTTCCCTCATCTTCGAAGTGGGAGTTGAGCTGCAACTATGGTTCATGTACCTTGCTGGGTGGGAACCAAGGGTGCTTCACGGTCCGCAGAACAAGAGCTGATGAGGGTGGGGGCCATGCTGAATGGGTGAGGCCTGAAGTCCCCTCCCTCACACCATCTAACTAAAGATGTCACCTTCTAATTTTTTTTAAATTTGAAATTCTGCATAAGAATTCATTTGAAGACAAAGTTTCACTGGACTGGATGACCCTCTGAGGCCCCTCTTACTTAGCATTTTCTGACCCTTAGATGTCTGGATGGCAGCGTAATACAGAGATTAACACATCAGTTTTGGTGTCGGACTCTCTCCACTCAAATTGAATGATGTGAGCAAGTCATTAAATCCTGGAATTGAGAGTTGCTGTGAAGGTAAAATGAGTAATATGTTTAGGAGAAAAATAAATGCCCAAAAAATGTTAACAATTTTAATTGACAAGTGGATAGATCACTGTATCATAAATTTTAACTTTTCCGTAGGTCTCATAATTACTCTCTCTAGATAGAGCTTTCCTAAAGAGCAACCTGGCCTCATTCAGTGGTGAGCTGGGTGCCCTGTATTTTATGCAATTTTAGACATGGAGGAGGGCTCACTACCCCGGAAAAATGGGAATATGTTCTCCAAGCTCCGGGGGAGTAGGAAGACTCTGTTTTCCTGTGGTTCCTGTAATGACGCTTAATTAACAAATTCCCTGTCCTCACTCCTTCCCTACTACAGAACCATTCCGTTTAACTAAATCTGGGAGAAATTTTACATAACTTTACGTCCCTGCCTTTAAATTCACAGCGGCTGGGTGAAATTTATTCTTGAAAAAAATTAAAGTTTTGTTTTGATCACTGGTTGATAGGCAAATGACAGCGGTGGCTGATAAGGACTTTGGGTTTTGCTTACAGAGACATTTGCACCGGAAATCACAAGTTCTAGCTGCCCAGGTAAAAATCAGAATTAAGCAACTACTCTCGAGAGTTTTCAAAATAGTTGGAGAGCAAATCTTTTACAGTACCCAAGTGAATTCTGGATGGCATTTTATTTTCTTTTATGTTCTCTTTGGATTCTCCCCTTCAATCAGACAAATCCCCTAATAGGAAGAGATAAAGTAACAACAAAAATTTATTGTGTGTGCGCGCAAGTGGAGAGCAGATTCTAAATGAAGATATCGCCCCCTAGTGCTGAGATGCAGCCCAGCCACAAGCACCCCCCCCCCCAACTCAAACCACAGCTGAGAACTTTTGAGCTTTTCATGCTGCCCAAAAGACCCAGATTATTGCCCTGATTTTCATTTATTTGTGGGTGCTCAAAAGAATTAATGATAATTACAGTGTGAGAGAAATCTGTAACTAACTATTGTGCTTTTGGATATTGGTTGAAAAACAGGTGTGGACTGCGACCTTATGTAAGTATAAGGTAGAGATGGTGGCACCTTTAGAAGCAGCGGCTCATTTCAGTCATGAGTTTTGGCTTAAAATGTTTTTTCACATTTATGGTAAGTGGTTGCTTACTTTACTGTATGAATCTTGCCACTAGCATATGGAACCTATTGTCTTTCATGGAAGACAATCTTCTTATATCTTTTATGTACCTTGTATTAAATATCACTGGTGTTAAATTCTGTATACAATGTCAGGATATCATATTCAGTTTTTTAATTCAGCAAACAAGCCAGGCAAAAGGCTTATCTGGGTTTTGTTACCATGGAGAGCAAGTGTGTTAAAATGGCTCCTCCTTCTGACCATCTGTATTGGTCAGGGTCCAACCAGGAGACAAAAATCACACAGTAATTTGAAAAGAAAAAGTTAAGTATAAATATTAATGTTTCCAGGGATTGGAGTAACAGGGAATTGACTAGTAAGGAATAAGGAGAACTTTAAAGAATACAGGAATAGCAGCTACAGGGAATAGCCCCTGCCCTGGGACTTAGAGAGACCACTCAAAGAGACAGCAAATCTGAAAGACCCCCCTACACCCCTTGTCAAGTGTTGAGCTGAGATCCAGACCTCATTGGAGAGTGTGCAGCCATGACCCACTCCATGGTAGAGAAATCACTGAGGTGCCACATTGGTGGAACTTGCTAGAAACAGGTCTTCTGGAATGCTAAGGGAAGCTAGAGGGAGGCAGTTACCCTACCTTGGGGACAAAGGGAATGTTGGAGGAAGCTGACAGGGAGCTGCTGCAGGCTGCTGGCTGTCAACTGCCTGCCACCACATGCTGCTGAGGTTGCTAGGAGAAGCACAAAAGAACCAGGAGGAAAACTCCTCCTCCTCCAGTGTTCCTCCCATGGCCTCTACTGGTGAAGTTTAACATTGTGCCAGCTGGAGAAGGAAAAATACAGGTTCCTTCTCTCTTTTCATGGAGCAGACAATGAAGGGTGGATTTGGACCTAAGAGTCAATAAGTTGATAACTGACACACTACATTTTCTACATTTCTCAGTATTAGAAAGTATTCAGAGGGATGTGCTGTCTTTGCAATATAACCAATGCCCGTGCCCCCTAACCCGCCAACGCCCCAGCTAAGCCACCAGTGCTGGGCACTGAGGATACAACGTGAATACTCAGACTTCAATCTCATAGGTTCTTGGGGAGAAGAGCCTCCTCAATGAGTAACTAACCTTAGCCACAGAGATTCCACTGGCAGAGAATGAAGTCTGGGGAACTCTTTGGGAAGTGGGAATGACACGCGACAGTGAGTAAGTTAAAATTATTAGGAGAATGAAGAGCAGTTCACTAAGGCTGGAAGGCATGATATACGAAAGGGATTGCTATAGACTGAATGTTTGTGTGTCCCCTCGGCCCCTGCAGATTCATATGTCGAAATCCCAACCCCCAATGTGATGAGATGAGCAGGTGGTGATTGGGAGGTGATGAGGTCATGAGGGTGGAGCCTTCCTGAATGAGAGTGGTGCCCTTATGAAATAGACCCCAGAGAGCTCCCTCACCCCTACCACTATGTGAGGACACAGCAAGAAGACATCTGTTTATGAACCAGGTTCCTGTTCCTGTTTACCAGGAAACCAGCTCATACCAGACACCAAATCTGAGAGCAACTTGATCTACATGTTTTAATCTCTGATATATACTGAGTATGCCTATCAGATTTTGGCTGAACGGGCTTTTCTACTTAACCAAAAAACAAATACCATTTAATAATAGTTAAAAAAAATATTAAAAGCATGTGCCCTAGGTGATTAAAATACACCCCCTGTGGAACCTCCCTTTCTCTCTGGTGCCCACATGAGGTCAGAGCATCAGGCTGGCACCAGGAGAGACTCGACATACAGGCTCTTCTGTGATGCTCAGTTGCTTCTGGTCTATTTTTCAAGCTCCTAACTCTCTTATTATCCACCTCTGAAAACTCCAGGTGTGATAGTTAAGGATCTCCTATCAATTGATGTGAACCGTTCTGTGGTTCCCAGTCTCTCCTCTGATTTTCTCTTGAGGAAGATTAGCCCTGAGCTAACATCTGCCAATCCTCTTCTTTTTACTGAGGAAGACTGGCCCTGAGCTAACATGCGTGCCCATCTTCCTCTACTATATATGTGGGACGCCTACCACAGCATGGCTTTGCCAAGAGGTACCATGTCTGCACTGGGGATCTGAACCAGCGAACCATTGGCCACGGAAGCAGAACGTGTGAACTTAACCACTGCGCCACGAGGCCGGCCCCTCTCCTCCTTTGATTTAACTTTTGTTTTTTAATCCCCCCTCCTCCACTTCCCCTCTTCTAGAATACACACACTATTGAAGAGGTTTCACACTTGCTGTCTCTGCTGCTTTTCTTCCTACTATTTCTTGACCATATTCCATTCTGGCTCTCATCCCCTCCATCGGGAATGGATGCAGGGTTTGTGGACCTGAAGCTTTTATAATTTATTGGATGGGGATGCCTCTGTAAGAAAAAGAACATCAAATTATGAGTACAAAGTAGGCATGAAGATAAATATGTGGAATGAGAAAAATAAGTCACAGCAAATTACGAATCTAAAACATCTGACAAATACCACACACGTGACAAAATCCAGAAAAATATCAATATTGTTTATTACTTAAGTGTCTGACATAACTTTATAGAAATTTTTCCTTACATTTCTTGGTTCAGTATGCTCTTTGTCTCCTGATATGACAAAATTCTTTACCATAATCTTCCGTAGACAGAATAAAAAGATAATTTAGTCTTTCCTCCAGCATAGTTGATCAACATTTGCTTTGTCTTATTAGTAATTGGGATATATAAAACATACAACTTTGTACGAAGATACCCTCATTGTTTGTATGACTGTACAGGTTTGTTACCAACAAACATAGGGACTCTGATAAACTCTATTTCACATGATTCACATAAAAAATAAAATAAATAGCATATATTAATAATTGTATTCACAGCAACATCAAGTATTTTCTTGACAGGTGAGAAGTTCCATCTTGACAATGTGTTGATGAGAATGAATACCCTACTTGTTATGAATTTTGCATAGACTAGTTTCTTTCTCCATATGTTTCAAATCTCTCTTTTCGACTTCCCAATGACTCAATGTGCAGGTTGCCAAATCCAGTGGCCATTTATCAGTCACCTCTTTAACTCTCACAGCATTGGGTCACTCCTTTCTCATGGAAACACTTTTTCTCTTGGTTCCACAAATTCATATTCTCCTGGGTTTTTCCTATTTCATAGGTAGTTCCTTCTCTGTCTACTTTGTGGGCCATAGGGCTAAGTACTTGGGCTTCTTCTTGTTTATCCTCACTCTCTAGTGATCACATCCAGCCCCATCATTGTATGTACTAGTTATAAAATGATGCCTCCCAAATGTATACCTCTGGCCTGGACCTCTCTCAGACCTTGGGACATATAAGTTATCTGCCTTCTTACTCCTCTGCTTAGATATCTAATGGGCATCTCAAAAAGTTAATATGTTCAAAATGAAACCCAATCCCAAACCTATCTTCCCCATTTTAGCAAATGCCTCCACCATTTACTCAGCAGGCCCGTCTACAACCGAGGAGCCATTGTTTGATTTCTCTCTTTGCCTCTCATACACATCACTCCATTGGCAAGGGCTGTCAGACCTACCTTCAAAATATTTTCTGAATCTGACCATTCTCACCCCCTCGCTCCCACACTAGCTGCCTTTGTTTGAGACCATTGCTATTATTGCCTGAGCTATTGTCATTGCTCCCCAGCTGGTTCCCTGTTTCCACCCTTGCCCCTTACAGTTTTTCTTTATGTCCTGTTCAGAAACCCCCCGTGGCTTCCTGTCACATTTAAAACATAATTCAAAGTCTTATCATGATTTATGGGCCTCGGCACGAGTGCTTCTCAGAGTGTGGTCCCCAGGCCAGCAGCATCAGCCCCTCCTGGGAACAGGGTAGAAATGCACACTCTCAGGCCCCACCCATTGAAGTAGAACCTCTGGGAGAGGCCAGCAAGCTGTGTTTTCACATACAGGCTGGGTGATTCTGAGGCAGGCTACATGGCCTGACTGTGGCTGGTTCTCTGACCTCATCTCCTTGCACTCCCCCAGCTCATCTCACTCCTGTCCCACTGGCCCGCCTGCTCCTGGAACAGGATGATGAAGTCCTGTGAGCTTTGGCAGCTGTGGTTCTTCAGCCTACGTCGTCTCCCCCCCGTGTGGATGGCTCACTCAGGCAGAGCTCTGCTCTTGGTCATCTTCTCAGAGGCCTTCCCCAGCTGTCCTTTCCAAAATCACCCCTCCTCTTCTCTTTCCCTACATTGCTTACCTGTCTTCATGACCTTTGTTACCACCTGTCATATATACTTTATGTGTTTATTATCTCCTTCCCTTACAAAAATATAAGCTCTATGAGGTTAGGGATTTTGTCTGTCTCCATCCAGGCTATCCCTGGCACCTAGAACGTTCTGTAGCATATAGTAGGAGCTCGAGCAATACTTGTTGAATGGATGAATGTACGGATGATACTGAGTGAGTGGAGGGGCCACTTCTCTCCTGTCTCCCTTCTTCTCCCCAGCAAGGATCTCCTGAGTATACCTAGTTCCTCCATAAGGTGACTTACATGGACCTTGGCCCAGTTTAGGTGAATTTTCTTTTCATTTCCATGAACCTAAGAGTAGAGTTAGCATTTTTTTTTTGTCTTTACTGTCTGGTTCTGCCCCAGTTGCTGACTTTGGGTCAGGGTTTGAGCTCTGTGAGCAGCTTTCCTTCTTTTGTGAAATAGGGACAATTACACCCACACCCAAAATAGAGGTAAATTGAGGATGTAAGTCACCTTTCACAGTGCCTGTTAGCTGTCATTCAGATTTAGTGTTCTAGGTTTCCAAACAATGGAGACATCTCCTGCAGGCCATGGGAGTGGCCTGAATGTTTCTGGGTTGGTGGGAGGTGGTTGAGAGTCAGGAAGATGCTCCCCTGTTCCGAGTGCTCAGCTGGCAGCCATGCAAAGCAGTTCTTCTTCCAAGGTGTTCAGCATCTGGAGGCTTTGCGAACTTTCTCTTTTTCTTTTCTCAGAAAAGCTCTCTTGCCTTTCCTGAGGTGCTAACTCATCTGTGACCAATTGTTTTCACTGTTCAAACCCAGCAAGGTCTGCAAATACAGAGAAGGGCGTGCAGTGGCCATGGTGGTTGGAAACCCACCTCCAAGGCAGTTTATTCATCTTGTGAGAAGCTTCTTTGAAAGGGTGGGTTCGAGAAACGAGAAACCAGAGGCCCCAAAGGCTGAGAGGGTGAGTGGGAGGAGTTCTGTTCAGACATTCTACATCTGTAGATTATACTGGGAGCTACAGCTCCCCAGGTGGCCCTTAATCCAAGCCAGCAAGTCTCAGCGTCGCAATCAACTTGCTCTGGAATCTAGATGAGTTTTCTTCCCAGCTCTCCGCCTCTCAGCTGGGCCTGTAAGTAGGTGTGTCTGGGAGGACTGCCTGCTGGCCCAGCTGGAATGGCTGGAAATGTGTCTGCCGCCTCCCGGGCCTCCCCGTTTAGGGTGCTCACCTCACTCCAGTCTCAAGCCTCCTTCCCCTGGGGCCTGAGTCTAAGTTGAAAAAATCCTCCCCAAGAGGTGATAGTGGGAAACGACTTTTGATTGATGTCCCCCTCACTCTTTGCATAAGAAACCAAAGGCTTTTGAGGTCTCAACGAATTAAATTTCAAAGGTCAAATTTCAGTGGAGGAAATTAGGAAGATTCTCTCCACTGGAACTTTTCCAGGGTCCCTCCAGTGCCAGCCTTGGCAATCTGCTTCTGCGTGGTTATGAGTTTCTGAGGAACCAGAGTATCGGTTTCCTTGTTCTATGTGAAGTCTTGGTTTTTGTTGTTGTTTTTATTCTTATCAAAATAATCATCTCATATTTTATTTTGTGATTATTCCAAGCTTGCCAAAACAAACAAACCTATAGGATTGTCTAAACATTAGCTTATTAAAAATAGAGTTATTATTGAATGATTCCCCTATTATTCGTTCTCCCCGTAGCTTGCTAGGACTTTGTGAACTTTTGGGAAGCCCTAGATCACAGGGCTACACTTTGTTCCATAGGTTAAATGTGCCACTCCAGCCCCAATGTAACACTTTCTTTTCCTTATTTCACTTAATGTAAAACCATGAAAATGAGCCCCTGCTTTCCCTGGGTTCCTCCGTAATTTCTAGCAGTTCCACGGAAATTGATAAATGCTGACTTCTTTTTACCAGTAAAGCATTTAAAGTTTTTCTCTTAAGTCAGCATAGAATTCCAAATATCTGCTGAGAGCTGACTATTTCTTTCAAGGCAAATATGTTGGCAAACTTATGAATAAAGATTATTTGCCATCTGTCTCCTGTTTTTATTTATCATGGATATTAATTAAACCTTGGCCATATATATTACAAGTGTCTTTTTCCAGTTTATTGTTTAGCTTTTTTTTTTTTTTTTTTGCTGAGAAAGATTGGCCCTGGGCTACATCCGTTGCCTATCTTCTTCCACTTTATATGTGGGTTGCCACCACAGCATGGCTGATGAGTGGTGTAGGTCCACACCTGGGATCCTAACCCGTGAACCTGGGCTGCCAAAGTGGAGTGTGCTGACCTTAACCACTAGGCCATGGGACCAGCCCCTATTGTTTAGCTTTAAACTTTCTTTTTATGGTACATTTTGTCCCTTAAATGTCTTATATTTTTATATGGTAAATCTCTTCATCATTTTCATTTATCATCTGGACTATGACATAGGCTAATCTGTTTTCTTTCAGTAAAAAGGAAAATTTCCAATGACAGAGGCCATAGGAGATCATTCTTGTGGCTTAGGCACCTTTAGCCCTGTCAGACTTGGAAAGCAGGTCAGACTTGCTTGGGAACGATGGGGCAAGGAGTTTTGCTATGGCATATCCCAGCATAGAAGTGGAGCTTTTCTTTCAAACTGAGGTCAGTTTACAAGGGTTGCACATTGTTAGTCTGGCTGCTCCCATCTGGGACTTCTGCAGCCACAGAAGAATTTACTGAGCTTTCCCAGGCTTCTCTCTGTGAGAAAATACACAGCTCTGGGGAAAAAGACTGGCAGGACCCAGGTGGGTGGTAATCTCGTCACTGGTTTGTGATTTGTGACTGCTGAGGACTTTTAGAGCAATGCTGTGTACATAAGTCAAAACATACCATGGATAAACGCCAGCCTTATCTTACTAGAACGCTCAGCACTCGGACACTATCATTCTCCCTCCTTGAAAGACTTTGTTCCCTCAACCCCAACAAAGCAATGATCAGTTCTATATATTCCCTTTAAAAGCGTATGCTTTCGCTTGCTTATAGTTGTAATCAGAATAGGCAAACAATATTCTTTCAGTTAACATTGTAATGCATGCGTCTTTCCATATTCCTATATCCTTATTTTCATTGGCCATCTATTATGTTATTAGTTGGCTATATCAGAATTTCCTTCACTTTTTTGTCTTACCCTAGGTTTCCTCTAAAGTAGACCTCAGTCAAGGATTTGGGTGTAAGAAGTTGATTTGGGAGGTGGTCCCAGGAATCACTGGGAAGGAATGGGGAAGTGAGACAGGACAAGGAAGAAAACCATTTAGGCTGCATTAATAATGGGTTACTTGCAGGGGGTATCTGGGCTCAGGCTCATTTGGATCCCTCTGAGAAACAGTGACACACAACTCAAAATTTTCCCACTAAGAGGTGAGAAAGCTGGGGTCATTATCAACTCCCCTCAGTGGTTGAGAATCACTCTTGGGGTGTTAACTCCCTGGTACTTCTGGCCTGCCCCGCACGTGACAGCCAAGCACACATCCTGGCTAGAGAGTGCCCTTGGGCAGAGAGATGCAGGAAACCAATGGACCGTATAGGAATTGTCTTCAGATGACCTCCACGGTGTGTCAAGCGGATATGGGCAGGGCATGGATGCATCTCCACAGTGCATCCCTTTTTTTTTTTTAATTGAATATGTTTAACATATAACATTGTGTAAATTTAAGGTGTACAACTTGTTACTTTGATACATTATATATTGTAATATGGTTGCGTTGTAGCGACAATTACGTAACTATAGTACACTATTGTTGTCTGTATTCACTGTACTATGCATTTGACAGTGCATTCTTTGTATCGCTCATCACTGTGCCCCACGTTAAGTTTACTTGGGCTCTGATTCTTCCTCAAGATGGCTTTTAGTCATATCCCCAATGTAAGGATTTAACAATAGGAGTGTTGGTGGAACCCTGCTGCAGTTGTCCCCGGGCTGTAATGACATTCAGCCTCTCCCTCAGGGACTGCTCATTCTGGAATCCCCTCGCCTTTGGTTAACATTTCTACTGTAGATTGCCTGCCTGAAGGGAGGACACCCGACTTCCTTCTCTGGTGACTCCAGCCACCCGGTAATCCTGCCTTTGAAAGGCTGTGGAAGCATTAAGAGACACCCCAGTGAATCACCTAGGTTCTCAGACGTGTTCCTCCCTGTCCCCATTAGGTAGCAGCAACCTTACCTCCTTTTCGTAATCGTGTTACCCCTGCTAATGTATTAACTCCTATAGGGCAGCCCCAAATGACCAGGCAGCAGTGGTAACTTTAGGTTTGGTGGAACTCTTTACTGCATTCCCTGGTATATGTATTCCACTCCCAGGGATGATAACTTCTAATCCTGCAGAACCCGAAGTTGCAAGGACAGGAAGCCCAAAGTACCCAAGTGACTCATTGGAAGTGATGGCGAGAAAGGTTATTCATACTTGAACCCCTTAGTTCTCACACTTGTGTATTCTAACTAATGGGGATACTGACCACATAAGAGTTATTCATTCAACATTTTACCTCACCCCAACTTTGCAGGGTGTCATTCCCAAGTTAGTATCCTAGCTATGCCTTTAATAGGTGATTCCAATGTTCTGTCAGGTTGGCAGCCTTCTAGGTGGAGTAGTAAATGATAGGACCAGTGGATCCTGTGGTCATGGGTCCAATGTTGCATTGCTGCAAAGTGGGTCCCTTGGTCCAAGGAGATGTCATATGGGATCCAATGCTGGTAAACCATATATTCTGTGAACTCTTGAATAGTGGTATTGGAGTAAGTGTAAGGCAGCATAAGAAAAGAAGGCAAACCCCATACTTGGAATACATGTCAATCCCAGTAAGAATGAATCACTGTCCTCTCTAGAATAGAAGAGGTCCAGTGAAAATATCTTGCCACCAAGTGACTTGTTGGCCCCCTTGGGGAATGTACTGTATTGAGGGCTTAGTATTAGTTTCTGCTGCTGACATTTAGCAGTGGGAGTAACTAGATTAGCCTTAATAAGAAGGTGCCCATGCTACTGGGCCTATGCATAAACCCCATCCCTGCCACCATGACTACTCCATTCGTGGACTTGCTGTGCAAACACTGGCGTGCCTGCGGATGGAGGCTCGCTGACCTCCACAGACTGAGTCTTTCTGTGTAACTTCTCATGGCAGATGACCTGGTAGGCATTGACCTGAATCACAAAGATCCACATTTTGTGTCAATTCTCATAGATCCATCCATGTGCTCCTTTTCCAGACCGCCTGTCTCTGTCTTTGACTATTGTTCTCTTGCTCCTTCCAGGCCCCTAACCAACCAACCAAGCCAATTGCCACTGTCCAGGAGTTCATGAATATCCTTAGCTCTCACCACTTCTCCCCCTACAAAGTTAGTGACTATGTGCTTCCCAGAGCTTTCCTCTTGGGGAGGAGTTCCTGGGGTGCGCTGTAGTGTGGTAGCAGTCCATTTTCATGATCCATTCACGAACCAGGCACGTTACTATTTTTCTCCCTTTTTCGTCAGTTTGTGTTAGGGAATCCCTTACAAGGCCATAGGGAAGAACTATGGGAGGGACAAGTTTGGCGATTTAGGGTCTGGGTCATCTTTTTGTGTAACTTTGGTGTATCTTCCAGACCTGCTTTGGCCCAACCCGAAATGTAGCATTTCTCTTGTATCGGGCATTCATGTTGTACCCGCTGACCTTAGGACTTCAAGGATCTGACCACACCCAGCTCCTGAATTTGAAAAGTACATGACATCCTAAGAAAATCTTGATTTGAAAGTTGCTTCTAACACGCTGTTATAGGATGAATGGATGACCACAGAAATGCTATGTTAGAAGCTGCTTTTCAAATGGTGAACAGCTATTTGTTTTGCTGTGCTTCTCCCATTGGGCTTTTCCAAAGGCTCTGAATAAGAAGCTTTTTGGGAGGTGGTTGCAGGAAGTACCGTGAAGCAGTGGGGGAGCAAGACAAGGAAAGCCATTAATGAGCCATTGGCCACCAGGCCTTCCTCTTGCTGGGGACCACATGAGAAATTGTTTGGAACACAGCTCTGAGTTGTCCCACCAGGGGTCAGGAAGCCAGGACATTCATCTACCAACTCTCCTCCTTCACCGGGGCATTAACTCCTTGTACTTTAGCCTGTCTTGCACGAGTAGGCTGACACGATCCCATGGCCAGATGACCCCCTCAGGCCTAGAGATGCCAGAAGCCAGCAGTGGGAATAAGAGCCACCTACAAGTGCCCTCCAAGGTGGGCTGACGTCATTAGCACAGGGCACCCATAGCATCTGCTTTGTTTCTCTATTTCTACCAACTCTTACTGCTTGTCACAATGAATGAAACACAGGCTCTCCTCAGGAGAGGATCGCAGTTCCATGGGAACTAAAAAGGGCACAAATAACGTTACAGCGGAAATGTAACAGAACCAAAATGGTCATGGGAACCCCAACATAGGGAGACTAAACTCAATTCTCAAAATTCCCAGGAATACCTGAAGTGGGGGGATTTTCTCAGGTCAGGACTGGAGCAGGAGGAAGTCAGTTGGTCGTGTTGCTGGCAGATTGGGAGGTAAGTGCTTCCATGTGCACATAAAATTCCATAGCAAGGAGCTCCAGCAGACAATTTGTTTGGTCTTAATGGCAATGTATTAGATCTAGCATTTTGCTAGAAAGCACGTTCTTGGTGTGTGGGACATGGAGGCACACCAAACTCAAAATCAAAGGCTTGCCTCTCTATAGTGAAAACATGAGTTAAAGCTGAGCTCTGAAACCAGAGGAAAAAAAAGAGGGCAATGACAGACATATACCTCTCCTCTAAGCTCCGGAGGCTCGTTATGAATTGTCTTGTTTGCTTCTGCTGGGTGGTTTGAAAATCTGGGCAATTTTCTCAGGAGAGAGTTTTTCAGTTTGCTTAAGCTGGGGAAAGGTGAGTAAAGTCGAAAGGTAATTGCTTCTTGATGGTAGGACCAGAAGAATTAGCAAATACTAGGCTACCAACCAACCTCCCGCCTCTACCTCCCCGCCCCTGCCCTGCCCAAGCTCTTATCTCCCTGCCCAGCCTCCAACGGTCAGCCTCTCTGTTCAGGGGAATGTGTTGTCGGAGAAAGCATCGTTTTGCTCTATAAAATCATTTGTCGTCAACTTTATTTCAGAGCCTTTATCGTAAAGCTGTTGTAGCTTTGAACGGCAGCCCCCCGGTTCCAGTGTTCGGGGGTTATTTGGACTGCCTGGACCTCCAGGAGGACCCTTGGCTTCTGCTTGAAATGCTCTTTAATCTTCTGTTCAAAAGGCATCTCCTCTGGAAAGTCTTCCCTGGTGCTTTGGGTAGAATTAAGTACGGCAAGACTTTGTTACCACCAACGCTATAGCCGTTATCTGTTACTTCTTTTTATTTAGCGTGGACACACACCCAGGGAGTGGTTGCTGTAAGGCACCATCTAAGTCACATATTACATCTTAGATTATACCTATAAACGGTTGATATCTCTTCCCCTCTGTTCAACTCTAGACTCTTTGATGTCAAAATTCATATTCTATTGTCTTTCTTGTCTTCAGTTCTGTGCTTACTGTATCATTTAGTAACTTTTGTCCCAGACCACCTAGCTTGAACTTGTGAGTTTATTTATATAAGAAAACCCACTTTTATCAGAGGGGAAGGGGGTCGGAGGGGTGAGCAAAACGCGTAAAGGGCACATACGTATGGTGACAGATAAAAATTAGACTATCAGAAAAAAACGAACCACTTTGCCTTGCTGCATAATGTAGATGACAACTAAAGGTTGGCAGTTCAGTCATCCCTGATTTAATTGTCAAATATTACTTTATTAAAAATTTGTTTTGTTGTAAAACATACAGAACATAAAATTTACCTTTTTAGCCATTTTTAAGTGGAGAGCTCAGTGGCATTAAGAGCACTCACACTGTTGTGCAACCCTCATCACCGTTCATCTCCAGGACTTTTCGTCTCCCCAAAATGAAACTCCTTATCTGTTTTAATTTTTAAAATAGTTATCATGCATATAATTTAAAAATAATAAAGTATAACAAGACTTATAAAGAAAAAGATCGTTTCCCCACTCCTCCCATCTCTTTGACTCATCCTAGAGGCAGTTACTTTCTACCCTTTTAATGGTCTTTTGATGTTTATCTGTATATTTACGAACATTAAGTTTTACTGCTGTTTTAAAATGCATCAATTTAACATTATCTATAGACTTTTGTGATCGTAATTTAGGCTCTACCTCTCTCCCCTCCACTATCTTCACTCTCCCAATCCTCCCTATAGTTATTCCACAATTTTTGGTTAAATCGTAATGACTGCAGCATGGTTTTGGTTAAGTGAATAACTGCTGTTGACACCATTTGACTCCATGGTGCTGTGCACACCTGGTTGCTGGCATTCAGGGTGCAGGTGAAGGAGGGGGCTGAGTTCACACTGAAGTCTTTTTTTTTTGGACAGAGAACTTGGTTGCCTTTATCACTCTGAAGTCTTGTTTAACTTGTTTTTTTGGGCCTGGTGACTCATCAGAGCCCTTTGCTATGCTTGGCATCCCAGAATTTTGAGCCTCTCAGGCTTGATTTCCCCAGAGAACAAGCCTCAGTCTCCAGTATGAGTGGGGCGGGGAGTGCGATGGTGGGTGAGGAAGGCAGTCGCCTGGCTCTGTGGGAACGGGGTCAGGCAGGGGACCTGGCTTCTCTCTGCTCGATCTCTAGACTTTGAACCAAGTCCTTTTTCTCTACCCCCTTGCTTTATCCTGCCTTTGATTCCAAGTGCCTCTGGACACGCAGGCTCTCAGCAGTTCTGCAGACTCAGTTCCCGTGCCTCTCAGCAGCATTGATCTCTGCGGGCAGTTCGGTGGGAATACCGTTGCTCTGTCAAGTCTACCGTTCCTCAGTCTTTCCCACGTCTGCTAATATCTCATGTCTGCGGTTGTCTCCTCTCTCCTTCTCTATGTCCTTGTGGATAATATCGTTTTTATTTTGTCATTGTCATTTTAGTTGAGTTTTGGGAGGGAAAGGAAATAAATATGTGTGGTCCATCTGCCACGATTAACCTGAAATTCACATGCACTTTAAATAGAAAAAAGACCCCAACATTTAAAATTTCCTGAAAGCCCATTAGGCCAATTTCTGACAAGTAGAGCAGAGGGTAATGAGAAGGACCGGTCAGTCTTTCTTCCTTATTTTCATCTTTTCTCAGGATGTGAAGAAAATTAGGGTACAAAATTAAAGCTTGAAAAAGAAAGGCGTTTTTGGAGAGACTCGCCATTAGTGAGATGTTCGTGATGTTGCAGGGGTGCGGGCACAGAGAAAGAAGACTGTGAAATCAAATTTGCATGGTAAGTTTTTGATATGTTTAATATATTTAGAAATTTATAACTTTATATGCTTTTGGTAAAGATATTATTAGTTTTTTAGAGAATCTTTCCATTTGAAGGTCAGTAAAAGTGTTAACATTAGGGTTCCCTTTGTGCTCCAGCACATTAATGCCGTTCCTTCAAGTTGGGGCTCAGAAGTTCAAGTTTCTGGGAAGAGCCTTGAACTGCTTTCTTGCGCGCTTCCTCCCCTGGCCCCCTCTGCAGGCCCCCACATTCCTCATCATGTCTGCTGGCAGCCTGTGGATTGTGAAACCCTCCTGGGCTGTCTTCACGGGGAAGTTCTAATTTGCCCCTTCTCTTAGATGTTTTTCCTTTCTGTGCACTTTCTTGATGGAAGGAAAATTTCTGTCAATGAAGTTAATGAAAGACCATTAACTTGTTCATACTGTTTCTTTATGTCGACAGCAGCTTAGGGGTGAGAACTTCCTTTGCTCCCAGCTTTTCTGTGGTTGTTGACAGATCTGTGCCTTGAAGATCTAAGGACTCGAATATTTGGCAGAGGGCAGCTGTCTTGTTCTGCTCCTGTCCTTCTTTTCCTGGATTCTTACTTCTGCTCCTTGCCAGTAGGTGGCAAGCTAGGCCCGGGAAAAACAGCAAGAACGTGTGGGTTGTGTGGGGTCGGTTTGATCTTGCAGGGCCAGTTTGCCAGACATGCAAGGCTGTGCAGAATTCTCTGAAGGAAGCAAAGTGTTCTTAGTAGACACCCCTTAAGGCTACACAAGGGGCCTTCTTAGTATTAGCTGTTTTTTTAAAAAAAATTAAATAATGTGTTTGTATCTATGTTTAATCCCCCCTGCCCAAGTCTTTAGTATGAAAACTTTATTAGCTCCTGCATACTGATTGTTTCTGGCATCCAGTTCATGAGGTGGGGCTCCAGACTGACTGACAACTCTACTACGGAAGGGCTGATTGAGATCAGATGAGAGGCGAGGATTTGGGATAAAGCAGACTGAAAAAATAGGAACTGAGGTCAGAAGCAAAGAGAATGGAGTCAGTTCACCAAGTCAAAGCTGGGATTCCAGGTGGTGAAGGCAGATTAGCCATGCAGGAAAGAGGAGGCAGAGAGAAATATGGCGGTGTGGCCTCATGAACTGGCCATGACTAGGCAGCAAAGACTGTCTGGGGTGTCCCCGACACCAGCCCCCAAAATCCAGTTAACCCTGGGCCTGCCAGTCTGCCTCTTGGCAGGCATGTCTAGTGAGGTAGCAAGATTTAGATTTTGGAGACAAGGAGACTTGGGTTTGAATTCTAGCTCTGCCGGCTCCTAGGATTGTGAGTTGGGCTATGTTACACACCTTCTCTGAACGTTTGACTTCTCATCTTCCAGATGTGGTGATAATACTTAACTCAAGGGTTGTGGTCAAAGTTAGGTGAAAGGGGCTTATTACTGTTGATGGAGTGAAAGAGCACTTTATAAATGGTATCTTTTAATATGATTATTCATTTATTAAAGCATGATGAAAAGGGAAAATAAAAGAGAGATCTCATAAATACAATCTTTGGTCACAAGGGGAAATAAATATGGGAAAACAGCACTTGGAGGGTGGGTCTCATCTTTCCATCTTTCTAACGACAGCGCAGTATATCTTTCTTTCTTTGTGATGAGTAGGAGTGTTCTCAGCACATCACAGTAGTGTACCTGGAAGGTGGCAATAAAAACACTGTTTAGCTTGTAAGGAGGTACATCCTTGGTATTTGCTGTTAATTTCTATCTTATTATTATTTGGATAGTAACAATATAATATTTTCAGTCCAGGGACTGGCCTGGTGGCATAGTGGTTAAGTCTGTATGCTTTGTTTCAGCAGCCTAGGTTCACAGTTCGGAACTCCAGGTGTGGACCTACACACTGCTCATCAAGCCATGCTGTGGTGGTGTCACACATATGAAATAGAGAGAGATTGGCACAGATGTTAGCTCAGTGACAATCTTCCACAAGCAAAAAGAGGAAGATTGGCAACAGACGTTAGCTCAGGGCCAATCTTCCTCACCAAATATATATATATATTTTTTCTAGTCTAGATATTTTTAGCTTCATTTAGGAAGAAGCTACAGGAGTATGTTCAGAGCATTCCCAGAAATACTTTTAAATAAAATAAGGAAGCCACAGAGTGGAGGGTAGACACAAGAAAGAAGGAAATTACTCCCTTCCTTCTTCTTGGCTTCCCACCCAGTTCCTCTCTTCTGGGGTGAATAGCATCACCCTTCAGACCCACAAACCAGCCTAAGCTGTGGAAAGGTTTGGATATCTCATTGGGTGGAATTTCTTTTGTGTGCAGGCGTGTTGATTGTCACATCCAGCTCTTAAATCATTGACTTGGGGTATAGCCATTTTGGTTTTTAAATCTCACACCTCTAATTTTATTGTGCTCCAGCTTGTTAGTGCTGTTCAGTTAAGAGCTGATAACAATGGTCAGCCTATAAGTTTATGTATTTAGGGGAACCTCTGATTTTCTCCTGCTTCCTAGTCTTGTATTGAAGCTCTGATTGACACAACAGGTAGGCATGAATGAGATGGAGATGGATGGAGCCTTCCACCCCATCACTAGCCAGTTATGCCCCACGGAGGCAAACTCTATTCCACACACACAGGATCCTCCTGAATCCAGACAACAGAGGTGTGTGGTTTGATCACAGGGAGGTATCAGGATAAAAGCACAGGAGGAGAACCCAGTCCTTGCTGCAGAGTAACCGTGAGAGCGACCATCCCATTCAAGACCTGTCAGCTGAGTTATCTATTTACCCAGAGGCCAGCACCCTCAGTTAAAATATATATTTTTTACAGTTCCTATTTACTGTTAAAATGTGATTTTATTGGACCAGTACTTGAAAATACCACTGCACATCTATTTATGGTTTGAAAAGATGGCAATTGCTGATTTGACATAAAAGGAGCTTGGGGAGGATTTGAGAGTGACATTTCCTTTATTCTTTGGATCAAAAACTCAAATGGCAAGTTTCTGATAGACTAGAATATTCCTAGATAACTGCTTGCATTGCATAGCCTTGGTGTCCAGTTCCCTGAAGCCATAGAAGAACTTGACCTGAAATGGTGGTTCCTAGGTTTTCTATCACTAAATACCCTTCTTATTACTTTCTTTGCCACTAGCACCTCAATGGTAAGCTCCATTTATGAAAGCATTTCTCATTTCCTTTTCCATTAAGGCATTCAGTATACTTGTCTAATATGCTAGTTATATTTTAGTATCTTTATGGCTGTGTAGTTATCTATTAAGACTTTAGGTATACAAAAAGATTGCTCGCATTAATCTCTAAGGGGTTCAGGAACCCCAGTTTAGGAAACGCTATTTTTAATAGCTCCTATATTCTCTTAATTTCCTTTCCTTTCTTCTTTCATTGAAAATAACTTGCAATATCTATCAGTGAGTACCCTAGTTACTAAAACAACACTGTGGATGAATGACCATAGGATAAGATAATTGAAATTGAGATCATCCTGGAAATTCTAAGACACATGATTCTGTTAACTAACCTCATAATTTTCGTGACAATATCAAGATTTATAGAATCTTAATGATAAGTCTTATAATCAATTTATTAATAAAAACGATAATAAGTATTGCTAGTATAATTGAGAATTTACTACGTACCAGACACTGGGCTAGGTCCTTTACATGCATTAATCTTACATCTGTTAACAAGACTAGGAAGAAGATAACAGCTTAATTTGCTTGAAATGGAAACAGAGGCTTCAGTCCTACTAGGAAGAGGAATAATGCTCCTGGCCACTCCATGGTATTGCTCCTCCATAAACGGAAGCTGAGACAGCTCGGCTTACGATGGGGAAGTTGGTTTGCCTTTTTATTACTTTCTAGAGAGAAGAAGGAGGGATAGTATCATGTGTAATAGGTGTTCTTCGTAACTTTGGGGTCTGCTTTCTCCCCAAACACTACAGCATGATCTGCCAAAACGGTGTAGTGAGGACAGCAAAAGCCTGTTCCTGGTAACCGGGATGGCTGTAACGCACTGTCATCCTCCTTGTGTGGCTGTTGGATTTTCCATCTGATTATATTTGAGAAGAAAAATATTTTTTGATGAAAACCTCTGGGAAGCAGCTCAGTGTTATTTGGTTTGGCTTCAAGTGTTCTCCACCTGATAATATTTGAGAAGAAAGATATTCCCCTGAAAACCTCTAGGAAGGAGCTCAATGTTCTTTAGGTTTGGCTTCATGGGCTCCCCCTTATTTGTGTACAAACCTGCAGTACTGTTCTTCAATTCTCCACTGAGAATGGATCTATATATATCCATTTATATATCTATAGCTATATCTATATTTAATACATTAGTACCTCCTCACTGGGAAGGTGTAACTGTCTCTTTTCTCCCAGAGAGGACTGATGTCATCTCACTTCTCTTGACAGAATTTATTTTCTCCTTACAAAGAAGGGTTAGGAAAGCAATGCTGAACCCCGGAGGATTCTAATCAGCCATGAATTTCTCTTATTTGGATTAAAATGACTTCTTACTTTCAGCTATGTTCATCTTGTGCTGCCTGTCTGTGTTTGTAAGGTAAGGAATGAAGTTAGGTCATCGTACTGCCTGAAGAATTGAATTGTGGCTGTCTACCTTCACATGGCCCAATTTATCCACTTGATTCTAAGGGACTCTGGATCCTTTGTGGATGGGAATGGCAACTGAAGGGTCAAGGAGGGAATCGTGGGGGGGGAAAACAAGGGAGAAAGGAGGATGTTATTAAAGACAAGTAGAGAAATGAATTCTTATTTCTTCCAACTTACCACGTCTTCACCACCTGAGCCAATTGGACTTATTTTTTGAAATAAAAAGTGGAAGAGTTTCAAATGACTTTGACCTTATGAGAGAAGCATGCTTTCTTTTACCAAATGAATGAACTAATTTTTGGTACAGAGGGCTCTCTGGGTTCTGGAAGAATGAATTTGCCAACTGGTACCTAAAAAAGCCAGTCTACCCAGCATTATTCCAAACCAGAGAGAAAAGACCAGACTCTAACTGTAGGGCAACTGGTTTTTATTGACTTTTGTGTATTTTTCCCCCCTACTGTTTTTGAAGCTTGTGGAGCCCAGTTATTAAATTTAGGGATAGATGATGAATCTAGTTCATGGCTTTAAAATCACATTACAAATTTCACTACCAGGCAATACAAGGGTACATTAATCGGAATAGAGAAATAAGGATAGTTATTTTACTCCCAGCATCAAGTGCTCATTTAGGCTTTATAAAAATGACCAAGTCCTTCTCATAGTCTCTGCAGGGTTATTTCCATCAGGGGTGTAGCAGGTCTTCTGATGCACGCCACGCCCCCAACAAGACTTTAAACCAAGAGAAGCAGAAAGAGGCTATGAAGCAATAAGATGGCTCCAGTGGCAGGAAGTGGAGTCTGTGGTTTAATTTGTTTGAATAGAAATAGAAATGGAAGCTCATGTTCCTCAAGCATGAAAACAGCCAGTAAGTTGAAGAACTGTAAACTTCCTGTGATCTTGCATTTTGTGTACCCAAGCTAATTGCCAGATGTTCTCATCATTGCCTTTTGGGGCAGCTTAGGGTAGGAATCAAATGCATCATCAGTTGTCTGAGAACATCCCCGTAACGTTACGAAAGTGAAGTGTGCTGTACTTGGAATCCAAAGATGATTTTCACCCACCTCGAGCACAGCCTGTCCTTTGCTTCCCTAGTCATGGTGATGTCTTTGTAGAAATCCACCTACACTAGTGTTCTCTTTGCCTCTGATCATTGATTCCCAAGGACAGGGCTGTGAGCATTGTGATGGGTAAAGTGTCACCTCACAGAGCAGCATGAAGACCAGTTGCTGCAAAGAGACCGACCTTGCAGACTAGTCTCCAACTAGACTATGCAATTCAGGCAACTTCTATTATAATTGATTCACCAACCTAAAACATCATTGAAAATATCCACGAGTGAAGGAGGAAATATGGTGGAAATTCTGCATTTCAGAGGTCTAGGAAAATTGAGGAAAGAATTCAAATAACAGAATCAAATAGAATTTGTGATGCCAAATCTAGGTAACAAATATGTCTTAATGAAACTCCCATCACCCAAGACTTTTGACTTGTTTTTCAAAATTTTTATTTTATCTTTTATAAGCTGCCTTTGAAGGCAGAAAATGTAAACAGGAAAAAATTCTGTCTCCGTGATGCCAAATCATCTGGATTAAAAGTGAAACAAATCAGATGGGCAGGGAATTTTCAGTCTGTTTCAGGACAGATATTGGTCTTTTTACTTTTGTAATTTTCTTATCTTTGGTAGCTGGCCAACTACTGAGTTCATTGTTCTTCAGGGAATGCTGACAGAGGTGCTGATTGGAATCAACTTGGTCTTGACATGTTTTTATTTGTCTTTTCCTAGGGGGAAGGAGAAGATAAAGGGTAAGATAGGGGGTGGAAAAAATTTATCTGTAGAATGTTTTTGAATTTTATAATAAAATAAAACAACATTTGACTTCATTGGGAAAATGCAGAAACCATTCTATGAGTCTATGCAGGTCTGTCCCTTGGCTTTCCTTTATGTTGGGATACCCAGAAAGAAGCATCCTTAATGGAAATTCTGAGGCCTAAGATGAAGTAACTAAGCTTTAGAAGTAAATGGACTTAAATTTCATCAAGTCTTAAGGCTTGAGGGGATCTCAGAGACAAAGTGACTTACTTAAGGTCATATAACTCACTAGCAAGCCCAAGCAAGCTGGTTTAGCACCATATCGTCTCTACCTTGAAGGGAACTGCCCCACGTGGATAAGGATTAGCATCATGGTCAATGAGAAATCTTTTCCTGGAAGTCTGCTGTGTCGATGGCACTTGCTGGGCACCAGGGATTTAGGGAAGAATTCAGCATGGCCTCTGATGGTAAGGAGTTACAATTTAGTGTAGAGAGGGAATCATCATCATCACCATCATCATCGTCACCATCACAAGAAAGTGCCACATGAAAGATACAGACAAAAGTGATGTTGGTGCCTCAAAGATAGTAGGTGTTTGGCAAATCTTTGCTGAATGAATGAAGGGTGAATTTAGGTTGTCAGTGAAGTGCAGCCCCATCGCGGGTTAGGTCCACTGGGAAGAAAGGCCTCACATGGGAGGTTTTAAAGGAAAAGTAAGACTTGGCTGAATGGCAAATGAGGGAATCCCAACACAGGAAATATACATATATTTATAAGATCTGACTTTTCAGCATAGTTAAAATATGTGAAAATCCAGGCCGTTTCCCTTAAGGACTACTTACCTATCATGGGGAAACCTAGAGCAACTTACTGCCTGGAAATGTATTTTTTAATTAAGCTGTGATGCCGAAGTGGATGATGCTCCTTGCTGTGGGTGAAAATTCAGATGTCAGGTATACAGCAAGCAAATTTGGAAAGTTGAAACAGAAAATATTTCAGCAGCGAGTGGCCAGGCAAGGCCAATGCTAATTAAAAAGCTGAGTAACATTAAGCCTTCGCAACAAAAATAGTAATGAAACTGGCTAATACTTCCGGAGCAGAAGTAGTGGCTCTGTGCAGACGCTGGGCCACCTCTGCTCATTTCATACTTGTAACCACCCTCTGAATCAGCTTTCACTATTACTCTCTTTTATAGATGCTGAAGTCAAGACCTAGAGACGTTAAATTACTTGCCCAAGGACACATAGTTATGGAAGCAGGACTTGAACCCATCTAAGCCTGCCAGTTTCCAAAGTCCAAGTTCTCAGCCACTCCCCCATCCAGCCTCCTGAGGCCAGCCAGCAGAAATAAACAGGGCAGTCTGATATACCATCTAGTGGGGCCTGGGTAATGCAGCTCCTGCCAGGTGGGCTGGGATGAAGACCTGTCTCAGTTATTTACTCAGAGGATTCACTTACTTTTCCTAATTTCAGGTCTAAAGTTCCTAAAAAACACCGTCTCTAAAAATACAGCCAGGTCTCAATTGAGTTTACTCTTTTTCCTTTATTTGAATTCCAAATAAGTCCTCTCTATTAGCACATTTATTAGCATGTTTAATGCAAGGAAACAAGCCTTTAGCTTCTGCTGTGCTGGTGGTTTTATTCAAAATCATCTGGCTTTTAAAAATAATTGCTAAGTGGCCCATTTTTAATTTAATTCCCTATTCTTCTCTCAAAAATGATTTTCCTATTGTATTTTAATTTTTTTAAAACCTGAAACCACTAAACATTCATTTGAGCTTGGAAATAGCTTTTAAAATTGTTACACTGGTGTGCCTCTTGTGTTAAAAAGGCCATTGCAACAAGGGTCTGGGCCATTGCTGTGTTTCCCAGTCTTGTCTGTTCTTAAAAGGACCTGCAGTCCTTATGAAAAATACACATACCCAGGCCCCTGGGGACTCGAATTCAGTGAATGTCGAATGAGGCCCAGCAATCCGTGTTTTTAAAACAAGTACCTAGGAGACCCTATGCTTAGGCAAGTGTGGAAACCCTGTGAGGTGGAGAGGCTGCGGAGGAGGGCTCGGGAGGACGGGCTTCTTCTCAAGTTCCTCTCACTGACCTGCATGAGCTTGGGTGAGGCAACTCTGTTTTCCTATTTCTCACTTCCTAAAAGTACTGCCATTTTCTATGCCCAATCCCTATCTGGAAAGCTGGCCCCAAATTCCTGCTGTAGACCAAAAGAATTTCGATAATCAACCTCATGTTTCAAGGCAGACACATCCGGGTCAGAAGTCTTGTTTTCTCCTTGTTCACTTCTTCATTAAGCATCTGTTGAGCACTTCCCAGGCCGTGGCCTCTGCTGCCACCGCTGCCCTTGCCTTGTCCTTTCAGGCCCGCTCTGTGCTACCTGACCCTCTGCATCTACCAGGAGCTCTGGTGATAAGTGGTGGCCCCTGGAGTTATGCCTCCTGTGTGCTGTCCCTTGTTAGTTCAGCTGCCTTTATGGTTTAGTGAACAAGCACCCCGCAGTGGACGGTGTCAAGTCTCCTCGTAGAGGGACTCCCATTTCTCCCTTCAACACGTCACAACTTCTGCCCTGCCTCAGGAGTGCCACACTCTGCAGATGTGACAGCTGGAAACTGGCCCCACCCTGGGAGTCTTTCTTTCTGCTACACCAAAGTGTCTGGGGTCCACTTGGCGAAGGCCCACTCACCCTTTGACCGGAGGGGGACTTGTCCTCCCCCTTCCTGTTCATTGTCATGAGCCAGCAGGTGGGAGTTGTAAACTCCCTTGGGGCTCTCATGATGGGACCTGGAGCCAGCGTGGGTTGTGTCATTTCAGTCCCACGTGTTTACTGACATTCTGCTGTGGTGGCCAGGTGCCAGAGATGAATAAACAAGACACGGTCCTCATTCGGGGGCAGGCAGTCCTGGGTTTGAATGTCTGCTCTTTCTCGCTGTGTGACCTTGAGCAATTTATTTGATCTTTCTGAGCCTCAGTTTTCCCAGTGGTGAAATGGGGGTAACAAAAGTATCAACCTTGCGGGGTGATTGAGAGAATTAAATGATAGCAAGCAGATAAAGCATTGTAAACAGTGCCCACCATTTTAAATAATTCTGAGTGGTGCTCAATAATTGGGGATTACGGTATCAACATGATGCTCTAGAGGCTGGCCTTCAATCCCCCTGTGAGAACACGACAAAGTCAAGTTGAAGCTCAGAAGCTTTGCTCAGGCTAAGCAGGGCTACTTTTCATTTTTGTCAAATTTTATTTTAAACCAGTGACCCACAGTTTGCACTGACATCTTTCAGCTGCTGCTGCTTTTTTGCCTTTGTTTGTTCTCTTCTTCTATTAGTTTCCCCATTGTCAGGTCAAGATAACATAAGATTCCTGCTAAATTTATTTTCCCTGGGAGTGCAGAGCCCCTCGTCAAGCTCAGCATGAGGAAGCCTACAGTTTATTTTTGACCCACTGCCTGATTTCTCTTAAACCCCCAATTCACGAACCACATTTATTTTTGAGGGTGTGCCCCTGGATCCCACTGTCCCACATGACTCTGGATTGTTGGGTGAGTGGGAAGGAAAGCGTCCATGTGGGTGAGTGAGCTAGTTATCCCAGCAGAGCCTTCCAGAAGGTAGCCGTGTGGATCTCCTGGACTAACCTCCTCAGGCTTGGTTTGCCACGGCTGTAGAGGGTGATAAGAAAGGGGTCCCTGAGCTAAAAGGCTGACTGCAGGGTTGTCAAGGGGCCTGGAAAATTCCCCAGCTGGACGATGCCTTGGTTGAAGACTGAGGCTGAGCTGCAGAGCGCATGTGTCACCACAGGCAGGCCTCAGGAAACACGCTATGAGTTAGGGACATTTGAGGCTTAGTTCCCTTTATGAGCTTCTTTTTTCACTGATTGGAAAAAGGAGCAACTTGGGTTCAAAATAAAAGCTAAGCACTAGGATCCTAAAGTGAATCTCTACACCTTTCTTTTGGGAACTGCAAAAGTTCCGCCCTTCTTTTATTTTGTTTTTTAACTTCTAATGAATCTGACAAAGTGGTGTCTTCATCCAGGTTTTGTTTTGTCTCCTTTTCTCCACCTCTTGAGCAGGCATCCTTATCTGTAAAACAGAAGACCTCAGTGATCTTGACCTTCGCCTCTGGTGGCCGGGGGTCCAGCTGGGTGTGCTGGTGGGATTCGCGGGCGGGCGCCAGGGAGACTGTGGGACACGGATAAAGGGCTTCCTGGGTTCCATTTTGGGTTTTTGTAATTTGCTTCGCTGGATTAGTTAGTGTCCCTGTCGCTGAAACGGAATGTGAGGATTTTAAACTGACTGAAGTGAAAAGATAAGGCTGCCTTTCAAGAGCTCTGAATCTCAAGGCCTGCTCCCTCCCAGCTTCTCTTTCATCTCTGAAGGACGGCAGCCAAGGCTCTTTCCCCTTGAACTTCCTTCATCGTTGCCAACGTCATTCACTGTAACGAGAGAGTCCTTCACATTTACTTTGGTTATTGTTGCAAAGCTGCATTTTTTTCACATTAGCGCTGAATGCCATTCATGACATTAAAAAAAATCAGGTGCTCCAGGTCTCTTGATAAGAGGTGTTCTGATCCGGGTTTGCCAGCAAAGGGGAGGAGTCTTTAGGCAGCATTTATGTTATTTACTCTGGAAAAGGAAGGGGCCCGGTTCACAGCTTCTCACCATAAACTCCAAATCACTCTCCTGGGAAAATGGTTGTCTATGGTTTGACTACTCATTCCACTGCCATCCTCTGCCCTCCCTGGTTATGATCTGCACTTCCATCATTAGAGCACTACACACTTTGCTCTGTAGACCCCAGGACCACACCTTGTCAGGCCCTGCATACCCTGCCTCTTCTGTCGAATTTAGAGCTAGAAAGGCTGTTAATCTTCCTCCTAGTACCAAGTTCCTGGGCTGTGCTCCCCGGAGGCAGACCCTCAGACAGGGGCCCATGTGCAAGAGCTTTATTGAGGAAATGATCCCAGGAGAAAGCAGTGAAGGGGTGGAGAGGGAGAATGGGGAAAGAGAAAAAGTCAAGCAGGGATGACATTTGAGGCAAAGATTCATCTTCAGCTTGATCCCGCCAGGGAACTCTGTTTGTTCCCACGCAAAGCAAGAGAGCTGAGCTTTCACACTCCTGTGGCCATCATCCATTGGCTGAGGGCCTCCCTGACACTTCTGGCTCCAATAGCCTGCCCGTGGTAGTTCTAAGAGGGGTGCAGGTGTAGACTGTCAGAGGCCAAAGATCACAGGAGCCATAACGTTATTACAATTTCTCTCTTTATGGACGAGGAGAGTGTGGTTTGAAAGAATTTAAATGGCTTGCCCAAACTCTCACAGACAGAAGAGGCAGAGGCAGTATTCAGACCCAGGCTTGCATGACTCTCACCTCTTCGCTTTAAAGCCATACCTGCAAGCCGTCAATACTTCCTGAGGCAAATTCAGAAGGACGTGAATGGATGTAAGTGACTCCACAGAGGCTCAGCTTTAGTGTAGTATCTTACTCCTCTGATGGCTTTACACGACCACTTAACAGTCTGTTCGCTGAGGGCCTGGGTTTGGATAAACAGAAAGAGCTGGATGGAGGGAGTCCTGGGAAGAGATTAGCTAGATCACAGAGCTCCCCAGGCAAGGCCCCTCCCCATCTGTCCTTCTCCCCTCCCTCCCTCCACACCCATCATGTGGATCCTTGTGGTAGGTTCCACCAGCTGGGGCTGAGAGCCACTCTTCAGCTTCCACAAGGAAAGGAGATTTGGCTTTTTGTAACACTCACACTTTAAGCAATAATCCAGATTGTCCAAGAGAATTTCAGAAATATTGGGCGAGTTTTCCTTGGGAAGCTGTGGCATGTATTGAAGAGCAAAGGCTCTAAAGCATGGTGGTCTTTGCAAATCCATGAACTTCTCAGGTTCCTTCTCATGGGTGACAATGGTTCCTGTCACAGTTAAATGAGATAAGGTAGCAAAAGGTAGTCTGTGCCAGACCTGGCATGGGGCACATGCTCAGACACTGCTAGGTGTTATTTTTGGAGATGATTTAGGAATTTTGTTCAGGGAGGATGTTTGCTAGTCCTGCCGTAATAAAGGATCACAGACTGGGTGCCTTAAGCAACAGAAACCCATTTTCTCACAGTGCTGGTGGCTGGAAGTGGGAGATCAAGGTGTTGGCAGGGTTAGTTTCTTCTGAGGCTGCTCTCCTGTTTGTAGATGGCCATTTTCTCCCTGTGTCTTTACATGCTCTTCCCTCTGGGTGAGTCTAATCTCCTCTTCTTATAAAGACATCCATTATATTGGATTAGGTCCCAGCCATATAACCTCATTTTACCTTAATTATCTCTTTAAAGACCAATTCTCCAAATACAACCTCATTCTGAGATACCGGGGTTAGGGGCAGGGGACACAATTCAACCCATAACAGAGGAGCATTTCTGGAAGGCAAGACTGTCCTAAGACATGCATACCAGGCTCTGTACCTCAATTGTATGTCAACATTTATGTTTCTTCTTGTTTTGTCAGGAGAAAATTTTCAGGGGCACTTGAGTCTGCTAGTTCTCAGGGTGCTTCCCTCTTCCAAACTTACTTGATTTAATCCTTTGTCTTGGCAGACACTTTAGGATGAGGCAGAATTCTCCACTCCTAGGAAACTGTGGAGTGACCTTGGCCTTTCAGAAGTCTTGAGGTGGAAACTACTATAAGGTGAGAGGAGGATGAGGAGGAAAGAGGCTGTCTCCTTTTCATCAATGTCTACAGTTTTTTAAACAATTGGCATGAGATTTCTTAAAAGGGAGAGATGTTTCTTCTGGTCATTTCTTGGAGGCAATGCCAGATACGCCCTTCCCACCAATGCATACATGGTTAAGGACCAAAGCCTTCGGAGCACTGGAAGTGGATACATGGGGGAGGTCCCCCACCTTATCCACAGCCATACTTCTTCCTTTTAGGAGGGGGTGATGGGAGTGGCAGACACACAGCCAAATGAATGAATAGCTTGTGTTTTAATTGCCCTCATGGTCTGAGAAAGAATTTAAGACTGTCTTTTCAGAATATTATGAGCCCAGCATTTAGCCACATCCAAGATGTGGGGGCTTCACAAGTAAGATCAAGAGAAAAAAGGAAGATCACTTAACAATAGGAAGAGTTCTCCTACTTCCCATGAACTCAATATTCCCCACAACCTAACAATACTTCTCTGCATACCTGAGAGGGTGTGCACACCCGAGAGGGCTGTGCCACAACTGAACTAGCAGTGGAGATATAATGGTAAACAAAACCAGACACCATTGATGTCCTCATGGAACTCATTGTCTCATTTGGGAGAGGAACATTAATCAAATAATCACCCAAATGAATGTAAATTTGCATCTCTGAGAAATGCTGGAAGGAGGGTACATGATGCTCTGAGCGTCTGTAAAGAGGGGTTTGACCTAGTTAAGGCAGTCGGGGAAGACTTCTTTGAGGAAGTGACAGATGAGTAGAAGTTTCCTAGGAGGAAGAGTAAAGGAAAAGAGCTCCAAACAAAGAGAAATTGTATATGCTAAGGCTCTGCGGTTGGAGGGCCAATGAGCAGAGTAAAGGGAAATGAGTGCATGAAGGGAGGCCAGTGTGATTAGAGTGAGTGGGAGCTGGATTCAGAAGAGGCTGCAGAGGGAGGCAGGGGACAGGCCATGCCCTACCTCATAGGGCATGTTAAACAAGGAGGCAGTGGTAGCAGGATGGAATTTGCTTTTCAAAAGGCTACTGTGGTTGTATTGGGGACAATTGATATGCGTTTGTGTGTTTGTGTGTGCGTGCACGCGTGTCTGTCTGTCTGTATCTCTGTGGGACATTTGCCCTAAATGCCCAGAATCCCGAGAGAATGGGGTTGAGGGCAGAGCAAATGCAGGTGGAACAGTTGGGAGGATCTTGCAATGGTCCACATGAGAAGTGGCTGGGACTGGGGGGGTGGGGTACGGTGGGGGTGGTAGCGGGGAGATGGACAGCAGTGCGTGGATTCTAGAGACATTCATCCTGATCTTTGGAAGTAAAATAAGCAGGGCTTGGTTGTGGATTCAATACAGGGATTGAAGAAGAAGTAAGTGTTATGGAGAATTCTTAGATTTTTGCCCTGAGCAACTGAATGGGTCGTAGTGTGATTTGCAGAGATCAGAATGGAAAATGACTGGATTATGGGGAAGGATAAGGAGGTTTTGGGCATGTTGAATTTGAGGTGCCTTTGAGAAATCCAAGAGAAGACATTGAAGAGATGCTTATAGGTAGGGTCATAGATGAGGAAATGGAGGACTTCAGTTGCTAGATGTCTTGACTAAATTATATCTTATCAAGGGAAAATCCAATTCTAGATTTCAGATCTCCTAATTTCTACTCCAGTGCTCATTCCCTAACACATGCTTCTTTCTCTTAAATAATTTTGGAGGTTAAGGGACAGTGCATACATTTCCCTGGGATTCTGGACATTTAGTCCAAATCCATCTGGTATAAACACCACATTTATTTGAAATTGTCTGTTTTTTTGAAAATTTATCTGATTTCCTGTTTTACAGTATAACATGTTTGTTATTTCTATACAGTAACGCTATTAAAAAGTACTTATCTTGGAGTAGAATTGCTGCTCCAGGAGGGTAATTTGGGTGTTTTCTGGGGTGACGGAAGCATGTGCCAGGGAGGGTGCAGTCCCAGGACTGCCACAGGCAATGGCACTACCTGCCTTGGCGCATCCCATTTGAGCAGCAGGGCAGTCTGCTTTTTATAAGATAGGAAAAATGGGATGTGGGGTGGATTGGGAGTGGGGTTAGAGATGATGATGAATTCAGTTTTGGATATATTACTGTGATGTGCCACCTGGACCTACTTTACAGCAAAGGAAGTGCAGCGATGGGTCATGGATCCACTGTTCCCATCATGTACCATAACACATACCCTAACATATGATGCCACCTAGAAGCTGCAGCCAAAGAAAGCAACAGAATGGCTCTTCAGTGGCACAGCTGTGGAAACAGCTTTGAGATAATACCCTGCAAGGATGGGGTCGTCTTCCAGGATGCAATATGCATTCTAAATCAACAACCAATATGTGATGCTGTGTCCAGAGAAGGTAGAATACATGAGTCTGGAAACCAAGGAGGTATAAGGTGGCCCCTTTTGCCATCACTTCCATTGCCCCACGTGGGGAATTTGCTTTTTGTCCCTATAGCTCTGAGCTCCAGAGGTTTAGAAGTCTTGGTTCCTAGAAGGGCGTGTTTCCATCAGGAAACCCAAGAAGAGTCTCTATTAGACTTCAAGCTGTGGCTGCCACTTAGTTAGCTCAGGTTCCTTGTGCCAAGATTACATGAGGCAAGGAAAGAAGTCACGGTCCCGGCAGGAGCAATTGCTTCTGATCATCAGGAAGAGGTAAGGCTGCTGGGTGCTCATTTCTCCAGCTCCCTAGGAGATTGGCTGCCATGCTCGTAGGTGAATTCCTCCCTGGGTACTGCCCTAGGCTGAAGGGAGCTTTCTCACTTGTCCCTTCCCTGGGGGCAGCCTACAACCAGTGACTAGTGGGTCTGGGGATGCAAAGTCTGACCCTCCTTGCCCTGATTTGGAACAGATTTGAAGGATCATCCCAGCTCCTGTGGGACTGACTGAGCCTTTGTTGTGGCTGCATCACAATTCAACCTCTCCTTGCTCTGCCCTGCTGCCAACACTCCTTCACAAGTGTTCCTAAGAGTACCCCTAATAAACCAGCCACATGGGAATCTCCACCTCAGATTCTGCTTGCCAGGGAAGCCGAGCTGAGCAAGATGGCTCAGGGACATGTCAGATAAATAGCTGAAAATAGAGGCTGGCAGTTAGAAGAAAGCTCTGTGCTGCAGATAGCGACTTGGACATCAGCCATCTAAAGACAGTAGTCAAGCTACGCTTGGAGGAGTTTGCTCCGGGAGAGTGATAGAGTCTGATAAGGAGAAGGAGGACATTTGTTGTATTAGAATAGAAGCAATAGCATCTGGATATATAAATGCTACTGTTGGGCAAGAGGCCTTGTAAAAAGGAGGGAGGTAATCTTGTAGGCCTTAGTACTCAGAGTTTTTGAAGTTAGGTTCAAATGCTCAGTTCACCAAGATAATGAAGAAGAGGCTAAGGAATATTTGAATTCTTGTGACTCTAAGGACGAGGTAACAAGGACACACTTGAAGTGGGGCTGGATAGGCCAGAGGCTTAATATAGAGTTGATGGTACCTACTGGGCCCCTGGTTATCGTGGTTAGAGGTCTCTTTCTTGAAAATGATGTTATAACAAGTCAAGTCAAATGTAAAAAAATCAAATGATAATTAGGAAAGGACAGCATTTGGTCCAGCTGTTTCCACCTTGGAGAAGCATCTGGAAAGGAATTTGGGAGGGTTGTGAGGTGAGGTCAGAGTGCATCACAGGGGTGGAGTCTTGGACTTGTTAAACAAAGGACCGTATTGAGCTTTCATGTTCGCAACTTCTTGTGTACTGTACAATGTCCTGTCTCTTGCTGGCTTGGCATCAGTGAAAATAAGATCAACATTTTTGTGCATCTGTGTTGCCATGTCTTTCTTCCTGGTGATCGTTGTTGCATGAGATGAAACCCTAAGACAGGGAGAAGGTAGAGTTCATTCTCCTGATGTGGTGGCTTTTGTGAATTGATTTGGGTCAATGACAATTGTTGTCTCCTTGTCCTGTGTTGCCACTAAGGAGGGTTGAGCCTTCCCAGTGGAGTAAAGGCAGGTAGATAAGAGTCAACAGTGTGTAGGGGGAGAAGGCTGTAGGCGCAGTAGGCTGCCAGGGATGGATCTCTGAGGTTCCCTGAGGGATCACTAACAACAGCTGAAAGATAAAGGCTTTTCTCCATGATGGGCCCACCTCTTGCCCTAAACCTAATTTCCCGTGAAAACAATCTTGTATTTTCACTTTCCAGTGAATTTTGTTGCTAACCTTTACATTCCTCTTTATTAGTCCTTTCCTCTTTGTCCGTGCTCAACTTCTGCTTCCAAATTTGAAAGTGCATAACTTTGCTGAGAAATACCCTGCATGAGGGGAAATGGACTCATATGCTGCTCCCACATTTTGGGATTCAGGCAAAACCAACCAAACAAACAAACAAAAAGAAAAAAAGAAGGCATCTGGTTGGCATTATCAATCTTACCCTGGCTCCTATGAAATTTCATCAGTTTAATGATGCTGGGACACCCCATTTTCCAGTTCCAGAGGAAAACATTTCAGGGATGTTTAAGAAGACTTCTGCATTAGACAGGGGTAGGAATGGGTTTGGGACCTTTCTCCTCAGAAATTCTGTGATTCTCCCAGGTATTCTCCTGATAAGACAGAAACAGAAGCCTGAGATGATAATTTTTCATAGAGCACCAGACTCAGGGTACGTTCCTGCCCAGCTGATTCCTTGTGGCCATTCTCAGTTATCATTTCCTCCTGTTTCCTTCTCTGGCATACTTTGAGGGATGTTGATAATGTGTGTCTCTAATCATCCACCTTCCCCTGCCTCACTCTTCCCCTCAGTTTTTGCCTTTTTCTCTATTCTTGTGACTTTCTCTCTGCTTAATTCTTCTCTTTTTTTGTTTCGTAGGTGCTTGCTTTGGTCAGTCTTTGCCTATGTGAATGAAATCTGTCCACTTGAAAGTTTGAAATGGTTTAATACTGGAATTAAAGTGGTAAATTCTGGGAATATAGGGGTTTAAAATTCCAAGGGGCAATACAAGGAGGCCTCATAGGACCACATACGAGCAAAGAGGGGAGTCTCTGCTTTTGTAACTTAGAATTATTACCCGACACTTGAGGCTGAAAATTGCTACCTCAGTGCTTTAGGTAACTAGCTATTTCTTTGGTTTTAGCATTTGCTTATAAACATATACCAGTGCTCTTTGAGAGCAGATCACTGCTATTATTCATGTTGCATTCATCATTTAGTTTAGTAATATTTCCTACCTCCCATAATCAGATTGGATATTTTACAGATGTTAAGAACATACCACTTTAAACCAAAAATTAAAGACAACATAGCATGTGAGCTAGTCTCCTCATTTTGGATTACTACCTGTGAGTTTTAAAGTTGAGCTGCATAAAAAAACCTTTTTTTTTTTTAACAACTTGAGCCACGTTTTTAATTATTCAACAAAGTAAAAATTTCCTCAGATATTTAAGGGAAAATTTATCCCCTGCTTTTTTTCATATTTGGTGAAGTAAGGAAAAGCTTAAAGCTCAGTGGAATTGATTTTCCAGTTTTTGGTGATTAGGGTAAAACATGCAGAGGATGATGAACATGTGCCAGCTCTTAACAGTAAGAGGATCCTGATACCCTTGAGAGAATTTTTCTGAAGGTTGGACGAATTTGAATAATTTCAACTATACTCTTTCTTCTGGATCATTTTTGACCAAACTATAGTTTATGAGACATTCAGCTGGGGTTAGTGTACGGACTAGTCAGCACTGGCTAGACTAACTCTGAAAAGTCACTTGTCAAATGTCAAAGGGATTATTTCTCAAGCACAGTGTGTATCCAACAAGGGTAAGTGGAAGGGAGGGGCTCTGCTCCTTGTAGTTCCTCAGAGGATCAGGCTGATGGAGGCTCCACCATCCTGGAGGTTTACTGGCTGGAACAGTCTTAGGTTGCTGCAAACAGAAGTGGGGAACAGTGGATCATGCTAGACAAAGTTTTTGAGAGCCTCGGTTGGAAGTGCCCTACTTTATTTTTGTGAACATCCTATTTGCTAGAACCCAGTCATAGTGCCCCAACCAACTGCAAGGCAGGCTGGGAAGAGTGGTCTTCCTGGGAGTGCAGGAAAGGAGATATGAAAGGAATTTGTCAATACATGGAATTCTCTCTGCTCGCTCTGCTTTTCCGGTGATCTTTTCACAATCGATCACACTTGCCTTCTCTCTAAGAGAGACAATCCAAATACAAATCCAGTCACTCCACTCAGCTCTAAGTTCAGGATCTCCAGGAAATTCACAACAGTTTCTATTAGTTCAAAAGGACTCCTCCTTGATCCTAGGAACTAAAGAGAGAAGATAGCTGCCTCCTACCCTTTTGGAGCCATTTTATACTCCCATTTGGAAAGGGGAAGAATGGCAGACCTACAGAGGTCACTTGTCTATAGCAATTCTAAAATCCCACTGGGAAGACATTGTGAAGGCCCCTTACTTCCAAGACCCTGCTATTCCTGGATAATGTGTGTCTCCGGAGGCTTGGCTGTCTTTACCTGATGGAAATTTTTGAGTAGACAAGTAATGACATTGAAGCTGCACTTTGGGAAGTGCATTTGGGTCAGAGAAACAAGTTAGGAAGTTACTGCAGAAATTCAAGAGACAGATAATTATCCTCTGAGCCTCCTGGGGGTCAAACAGAAAGGGAGGAAGTGATGAATATGAGAGGCATGTTGGAGGTCACATTCAAAGGGCTTGCAAGCAGGTTGGATGCAGGTGGGGAGGGAGAGGAAAGGCGCTCTAACTCTAAGGCCTTACTCCTGGGTGACAAGGAGAATGGTGGGGAGGCAGGGAAGTCAAGAGTAGGTGCTGACTTTGGGGAAGATGAGTTTGCTTTTGGTCATTATTTTGCACCTTACCTACTCACACAGAGGAAATGAACCCATGTCCTGACTTCATTAATGCACGGGAGCTTCCTGGTTATAAACTTTAGCGGAAAATATTTTTCAGGTTTAAGAAACTTTAAATAAATGCATATTATACATGATAATAAAGTATTTGTTGAGCATTATAAGTTGTCAGCATTATGCTTAGTGTCTATAATGGGCCATATTGTTATTAAAACACCTTGATGTTACCAAGCAATGGGCTTGTTCTGCTTGCCGCAAGACTAGCCAAGAAGTCAGGAGGCAAGTTGGTGGAATAGAAAGGGTTTATTGGTTTTTGCCAGCAAAGATGGAAGATGGTGGCCTAGTGTCCTTGAAGCCCATCTTCCAGAGCAAAGACTATAGGACAGTTATATAGGGGCTGGTCTCTGGGTGGGGCAGACATCTGGTCTTAGTTCCTGATAATCTTTTGTTTTTCCTCCCTTGTGACCGAAGTTCCTGTTTTTGAGAGGCTGGATATGCCTCAGAGACTGGAGCAACTCCCTATAACCTGATTTAGTTTAAAGATAATAAGAACAAAAGGTTTAATATGTGTAGTAAAGATTACTGTTTACGTGAGTGGCGCCGACATTGAGTGTGTTTCTCCTCAGAAAGGTTTCCTTTCTCCTGGGAAAGACTTACTTGAACTCCTTTAGTGAAAAAGACCTCTCTGCTTTAGATGGGAACCCACGCTATTGTTGGGCAGTTCTAGTTGTCAATAACCTCAATTTTATATTGAGCTGAAAGTTGTTTTCCTGAAACTTCTACACAGAGTATGCAGTTTTTAACTCCAAAAATACACAGAACAAGTCAGTATTTTAGGGTCTAGAAGGCAGCAGCTGTGCTCTCTTATCTTTTTTCTTTGAGCTAACCAACTCTTGTTTTCTCCAAGCATTGCTTTTGTATGACAATTTGTAGGACCTTTCAAAGGTTGCTACTTCAGGCATCTACAGGGGCTCAACTTGCTGCCTGGGAGATAATGGCCCTCTAGGCCCTGATAGTGGCAGAGGCTGCATATGTTTTGACATGACCTGAAGGTCTCTCTGCTGTGTGACAATCTGGTCAGGAATATCTGAGGAGTGGACCCTTAACTCTCAGAGACCTTTAGTTGTAAAAATCTTTCCCTTATAAGTGGACTCTGAATCGAATAAGAGACTTACTGCTTAGAGCACATTTCTATCACCCTCTCTTGCATGTAGTACAGTCGATGAATGTCTATAGCTGGTAGTCCACTGGATAGCCATTTCCTCCTTTCTTCTTACAGAATCTGCATTTGTTCAGGCCTCCATCCATCTTTTGCACGTCCATGTACTTCAGGAAAAGCTGTCTCCACTTCCAGCCCTAGCAGTGGATCCTAGTCAGTCTCTGAAAATACTGGGAACCCCATTTCTCCTGCGCAGTGCTGCTTTAGGTGTGGAGTTGTAACCCAGGTCTGGTTAATGAGACATGAGGGGACACGTCTGGGGGTGGGGGCTTCTGGGAGATGTTTCCTCACTCCTAAGTAGGAGCCACCAGGAGAAGGGACACCTTTCTGCCTGTGGACTTTACTGTGGCTGGATGTGAAGCTTAGAGCTCTCACAGCCACCTGGGGGATGAAGCCAACACATGGAGAAGAACAAAGCCAAGTGAATTGCAGGAATGGGATGGCCAGATTTCTGAACTTCTTGTTTTTAAAGTTAACACATTTTATTGTCAGCTGTGGTAGTTTCAATTGGAGTTTTCAGTTACCAGCAGCTGAAGGTATCCTAACTGATATGATGACTCATTTAAAATGAGGCACTTAGAAGAGAACACAGTGCCAGAACAATGGATATATCACCCCCGCTTCTTCATATACTATACTTCCAGAAATGAGAATCTACTGTAAGATTGATTGATTGATTTGGTAACTCCATTACATATTTGGCACATATTGATCCTGTTGACGACTAACACCTTCAGGTTTTTTTCTCCACAAATTCCATATTATGTATAAATAAGATTCCTGAAAGCCTTTTTTCCTTACACTGTAACACCAGGAAAATGGTTGGAAGTAGCCAAATTTCTGACTGATCAGAAAATCTTCTGGAAGAGAACCTAATTGATGGCATTCTGTGTGCGAGTCCACCAGCGGAGACAGGGCTCATCGATTACTTATGGAAATTTCTCCAGCTGAATGTGCGTATGTGGAGATGGCACAGTGGCTGCCTCAGATGCCCCTGGCTCTGGGTTCAGCCGACTGTGAACCTGCCGGCCTTCCTCCTCACCCTACTCCCTGTCCCAAACAACCATGCAACACCTGTCCTGGACAGATTCCAGCTGTCCTGCTCTTCCTAGGATCCACCTCTGCTTATACACTCAAACACACTAGAATGTGAGTTTCTTTCCTCACATTTTCCTCTTTCCTATAAACACGGTCAATCTGAGCTCATTTCAGAGGTGTGTCCTTTTCTAGCCCACTGGCTTTCCCTCTGAAATGAGCTCAGGTTCATCCAGGCTTGGAGTGTAAATCCATTCCCTGAACAGGTTTCTCCTCTCAGGCAGGTGTCCTGGGGTTCTGATGCAAGGCTGCCAAATGCAATTGCTTGTGTATGAAGTTGATGAAAGGGGTAACAAAAAAATGTCAAATCTGTAACAGCCTGCCTTTGGTTTTTTGTTTTTTTTTTTTGGTGAGGAAGATTGTCCCTGAGCTAACATCTGTGTCAGTCTTCCTCTATTTTGTATGTGGGATGCCACCACAGCATGGCTTGATGAGTCGTGTGTAGGCCTGTACTTGAGATCTGAACCTGTGAATCCTGGGCTGCTGAAGTAGACCATGCAAACCCAACCACTACACCACCAGCCCGGCCCCATGCCTTTCTTAGTAATAAGCTGTCAGCTGCCAAAGATATAAACTTTAAATCCTTTCATCCCCTGCCCTCTCCCAGAACAAGAATTGGGCTTTGATGGTTTTGCAGGAAATTCAAATAATCACTTATTTGGATGCTTGCTATTATGTAACCTCAGATGGCAGTGAGTGCCCTGAAAGAATCTTCCTGCAGAATCCTTCAGCCAAAGTGATGGAGAAATCCAATAGCCCCTGGGCTGGCAGCCAGTTCTTATAAACCCTATCACTCATCTCTTCTGCTTCAGAGCCTATGCCCCCTCCGTGAGAGACACAAAGGTCCCAGAAGGCAAGCAGTGCCTGACGGCACGCAGGACACACTCTTGTGGCTGGCTTGTCCTTGTGTGGCGTCATTGTACATGTGGCAGTGGCTTGGTGAGCAGAGAGACTTCTTTTAGGAAGCTGCTCAGTGGAGTAGCTAGTGATGAATGTTCCCAGCGGCTTTCAGGAGTTGTTTCAGGGTCCGTACATAGTGGGCATCATGGTTGCTTCTGGCTCAGCCAAGCAGCACAGAGACGGATATGTCCTCCTGGGAACTGTTCTAAATGACATCATGATAAAGCACTTTTGTAGGGAGGAAGAATGCATCACTACTTATTCTTATCGTGGAGTGGAGTGTGTAGAAGTCACCAGGTCCCTACCTTCGACATTGTGAAAACTGTGCTTTTCAGTATGGGTTGTCAGGAGGATCCCTTGGGTTTATGTACATGGCTTTCTTCCAAAAGAGTTACAGCTCTTTTACATGAATTATACTTATGTCCCATATTATTTTATATTCCTGCTGGATGTCTGGAGCATCAAGTTTACTACTTGTTTGCTGGAAGTGATGGAGGAATTGGAACTATGTGATAGGATTCAAGAATGTCCATAATCCATCACTTCTCCCCATTTAGTTTTTGAGAACAGTGAATATAATACACAAAGAGGCAATGATCTACAACTGGGAAGCAAAGTACTGCCTTATTGTTTGCTATAGCTTTGGACTCAAGCCCCAACTTCTGGGAAGCTGGGCAGAACCACCTGGAGTTCGTCTTTCCAAAGCTGCTGAGCATCTTCTGTTTTGTCTCCTGAAGCTCACACCTGAATCTTCATTCTTGTCACCAAAAGAGGACCATCCAACACACCTTACCTGTGTTGGAGGTGTCCATCAGCCATAGAGTAGAATTAGCGGAGACCGCCTGATTACCCAGCTCCTTTCTGGAGGGCCAGGCTGAGGAATACAGGAAGGTTAGTGTGTGCTTAGGAGACCTGACAAACTGGGGCAAAGAGAAGAAAGTAGACTTCTTTGAATATTCCTAGAAAAATCTAGAAAGAAACTTCTAATATAAGCATATAGATTTTGTTTCCTTTTGAAGAAAATTTTTTATTTATTTCATTCTTTTTGTCAAAGGGAATTACCTAATATTTTTAGTGCTTAGGCCTTCAGAGATCTTTGGTCCAGCCAAGATCTTCTCTTTCTCCTGGAGAGAGAAGTGAGAACATCTAAAAGTGAGTGGTAACAGCAGGATCTATTCGGTCAAGAGAACTTGCTACTCTGGATCCATGGGTGTAAGTGACAGAGGGGAGGGAACCATGTCTAGGAGCTGAGCTTTTAGTGCAAAGTGACTCCACCCAGCAGCAAACACTGACCCACCCAGTGTTGCCATGTCTGCCTAACACCTGGGGTGGAGAAACCAGGTGGGGAGCTATAAGGGAGAACAGAGCTAAGCCGTGGACTGCTTTCACTAGAGCAAACCTTAGTGTGCATCAGAATCACCTGGAGAACTTGTTAAAACACAGATTGTGGGGGGACTCATCCCCAGAGTTGCTGATTCTGTAAATTTGGGTTTGGAATTGAAAATTTGCATTTCCCATATGTTCCCAGGATGCTGATGCTGCTGGTCCAGGGACCACACTTCGAGAAACTGCATCCAAAGATTCTGAGCACTGGGTTTTTAAAAATTTCCCTGATGAACTGACGATTGGATAAAGAAGATGTGGTATATATATACAATGGAATACTACTCAACCATAAAGAAGGACAAAGTTGTCCCATTCACAACAACATGGATAGACCTTGAGGGTATTATGTTGAGTGAAATAAACCAGACAGAGAAAGACGAACTCTGTATGACTCCACTCGTAGGTGGTAGTTAACATATGGACAAAGAGAACTGATTGGTGGTTGCCAGGGGAAAGGGGGGTGGGGGGAGGGCACTAGGGGTGAAGTGGTATACCTACAACATGACTAATAATGATGTACAATGGTAATTTCACAAGGATGTTAACTTTCATAACCTTAAGTAAAAAAAAAAAAAAAAAAAGAATTTGACCAGAACTCAGGAAAGCCAGTTGTAGAAGGGTCTGTGACTGGTGATGACAGAGCACAGGACCCTGGAGCCCTGGGCCCAAGGCCCTACTTGCCACTAACTCACTGCGTGACCTTGGGCAAGAGCCTTCCTCTTTCTGGCCTCAGTTTTCTCATCTATAAAATAAGAAGTTACGTCTGAATGTGCTCCCACTGCCTACAGTTCTGTGTCAGTCTTTGGCATTCCCACACCTCTGTAGCTCATGCTCAGGGTGGTCGTGTGCTTGTCCCGTATAGATATTCACTGGGGGACCCCAGAAGACTCAGAAAATTGCTGGAATTACAGGTGCCTCTGAGGACCTCTCAGGAATGATGACAAGTGAGCAGTGCTTTCCAGTCGTGTGCTCAGTGGCAGGCAGTGTGATACCACAGGGACGGATGGTGCTCAGCCACTGTGAACTGAGTCACGTGGGCGTCCAGTTCCTGGAGACTGCAAATGAGAAGGGAATTCACCTGCAGAGAAAGAATAAAACAGTAGCAACGGCAACTACCACGCCAAACTCCACATTTAAGGTTTGCTTTTGAAAAAAAAATTATTATATGTTAGTCGTTTTAAAAGTAATAAGTGCTCATTATAGGAAAAGTCAAAACACAGAAAAAACTTAATGATGAAAAGAAAAATCAAGTATAATACTACCATCTAAAAATAACCACAATTTACAGTTTGATGTTTGTTCTTCTAGTCTTAATATCTTTATACTTTTCATTACTAAATTGGTATTATACTTTATGCACAGTTTTCTATTTTTCCACTTATTCCGTGGCATTGAAGAGTCTTTAGATACTTAGTTTTAAGGATTACAGACTATTCCATTATATATATATAAAGAAAAAATTTCCCTGATGATTCTAATGTGCAGCCAAGATTGAGAACCACTGCTTGGAGGCAGCTTGACTCAAGGAAATCCAACAGGAATGGGAATAATTTTCTTATCATGGTCAAAATATTTCCTATCATGATCCTACCATTGATCAAAAAGAAAAATAAATTGAGGGAGAAACATATAAACACATATCTATCTATCTATCTATTTATCCAATCATCTATCTATCTACGGTATATTCTATTCACGTACTTAAAAAATTAATGACAGGGTGCACAAAATGCTCTCCAATAAATAAAACAAAAATAGGTTAGTTCTTGTATTGGTTTATATAGTTTATATATAAACTTGTATTTGTTACAGAGTTTATGTAGTTCTGGTATTCACTGTAATGAATTTCTGCAACTTAGTGTCTTAAAACAATGCAATTGTTTTAATCTTACAGTTCTGGTGATCAGAAGGCCAAGGTCAGTCTCACTGGGCTAAAATCCACATATCAGCAGAGCTGTGTTCCTCCTTGAGGCTCTATGGGAGAATCTGTTTCTTGCCTCTTCCACCTTCCTGAGGCCACTTAGATTCCTTGGCTTGTAGTTCCTTCCTCCACCTTCAAAGCTAGCAGTGCAGCATCTTCCAATCTCACTCTCTGACTCTGAATCTCCTCTCTCCCTCTTATAAAGACTCTTGTGATCAGATTGGATTCACCCAGATAATCCTGAATAATATTCCCATCTCAAGATACTTAATTTAATCATTTCGGCAAAGTCCCTTTGTCACATAAGGTACATATTCACAGGTTCTGCAGATTAGGATGTGGACATCTTTGGGGGGAATTATTTGGCCTACTGTAGTTCTTTGATAAGTTACAACAGTTGAAGACACAGAGAGAAGGGAGGAAAGTCAGAGGGAAAGGAGTTAGGGGATGAGAGACAGAGAAGGCCTCCCTTGGGCCTTTTTGTGGGTTTGATCACACTTTCAGCTGATGATTTCTAAAGTCATCTTTAAACAGGCCTTGCTTCTGAGCTCCATAGTAGTAAATAGTAAATATTAGTAGTAAATAGTAAAATTTCCAGTCGTCCACCGGACTCCTCTACTTCATCCCATACAGTTTAAGTTCAACATGTCGGAAAATGAACACTTTCTTCTTCCTCCCACCTCCAAAGTTCTTCTTGCTTTCCCCTTGTCTCCATTAGTTACTTACAGCCCATTCAGGTACCCAAGTCACCCCACTGAAATCACCATCCATCTTTCTCACGTCACACATCTAGTCACTAAATTTGGTTAAATCTGTTTTCCAATCCTTGTTAAGTTTATAGTGATAGCCTATAAGTAAACCCGATCCAAGTTGCTCCACAATTAGCTACACTGATGCAGAGATTTCCTCAAAAACAAATCTTCCTCCCATGATTGGGAGGAAGTAGCTCCTGCCTGATTAAGGGATAAATAAAATCCTAAGCATGGTACCCAACAACCTCTCTGATCTGCCCCCACTCATGTCCTGCCACCCCCTCACAGTCCAGCCAGTGATTCAAACACTGGAGCCAAAGAGACTTGAGCAGTTCTGGCTTAGCCCCTTGATAGCTGAGAATTCTTGATCCAGTATCTTAACCTCAATTTACACCAGTTACCTCATCTTAAGATAAATTCAGTAATGGTGCTTACGTTAAAAAGAGATAAGAGAATTGAGCTAATATGTGCAAAGATGTCAGCATGATGCTTAGTACATCCTATGTGCCCAATGAATATAAATTCACCACATATATTTGTATGTCACTTATTTTGATACATCATAATTATTTGTGTGCTCATCTGTCTCCTACATTAGACTCTATACTTGATATCATTTGGTTCAGAATCCCCAGCTCTTAGCCTGGTACATAGTAGGGTGCTTCAGAAATGTTCAAACGAGTGAGTGGTGGGAAAGCTACAAGTGGTAGAGCTCTAGCTCATTTTCTACAACTGGTTTTTAAAATAAAACAAGTACAAAAATATTTGAAGGTAATTGACTATAGATATATTGTTATATTTTGTCAAGAGAGTGTTTTAACTTTCATCTAATGTCAGTAAACCCTCTAATTTGTCTCCCTAATAAGATAGTAGCGTCTCATTTAATTTTCTAAAGATGGGAAAACATTTTAAGAATAAAAGCACATTTTTTTGTCTTTTGAAGATAATCTCATTTAAAGATTTTTAAAGTCAGGTATCATTTCTGCAACCCAGAGCACAAACGTGGTCACCTCTTAGGATTTGCCTTCCTGTTCAGAGGCAATTAAGCTGAGAACCAGAGGCAGCGGAAGTTAGAGGCTGCCACCTTGTGCTCTAGTCAATGAGAGAGTGGTCAAGATTTTATTCATGTTTGGGAAAGTATTGGTTTTGTCTTGATTCTACTTTTAGGGATGACAATGTCAGGTTAATTTAGTTAATAGATAATTTTGTATGATGACAATAGTATGTATAAAAAGCCTTTTGTCTCTTGTTCTAGTTGTCTTCTTATTTATTTATTTTCACAAAAATTAAAAAAACCACCATGCATAAAAAACCCACCGTATCCTTATCACATATTTCAGGACTTACATACTTTAAGATTATTACATAGAAGTAGATTTCATAGAATAGCTGCACAGTATGTTATTTAACTAACAATTATGAAAATTTATTTTGGTACCTCTGTTATGACTATGGAATCGTCAGTCTTTTCTAGACGTTTAGCACATGTGCTTGGCGTTATCATACATTCCTCTTTGGTCACTTGCTAGTGTCTTCCAGATCATCTCCTGTGGGTTTCAAGCTGTATAACATAAAGGGAAGTATAATCAAGGCGGGAAGAAATTCAGGTTGTTTGTTTTCCTGCCGCACTCCTGTGCAGGGGAAGTTTTATCAGGACAGTTGCCTTTACATAAGAACGATGGTTTGGGACTTGCACCATAGAATGAGAGTTCTAGATGACATCCGGGACAGTAGGATGAACTGACGTATGCCTCCTCCCCACCATAGTCACAGTTGTTGAATGGAGGATTGCAGATTAGACAGACAGTGGAATGGAGCGAAGCTGCGTGTGTGGGGAGGGCAGAGGGCTGCGTCAGTGGAGAGTGCCGGTCTCGAATCCTCAGTGCAGGTTCACAGTGTAGGGCCAGGCAAGGCGCTGCACAGACTCCATCCAGCACGCCTTCCTCGCCTCTTGCTCCTTTGAGCCTTTCTCCCCGTCTCTAACTTGGCACAGGCTCTGATTTTACCATCCTGAGAGCTGGAGATCAGAATCTTCCAGGGCGGCAGTAAACACCTTCATTTATTCCACACAGCAGTCTAGCACCAGGCAGCAGATCCTCCCCATTCGTGATGGGAGTTTATTTTCCCAGTGACTTCTGAGCCTGGGACTGGGCTCGGGGCTGGTGCCACGGATGGTGGCCTGGCAGTAGCTTCGTTACCACACTGTGCACGTGCACAGACTCATCCTTCACGCTCACAGATCAGTCCCGCCTTTGACATTTAGACGGCAGCCATCGCCTCGCAGCTAGAGCAGCACACGGGTCTCTTTTAAAAGGTGATTCATTTGCTGTTCTTTCGTGTCGTCTGAGGTCTAGTTCGTGTGATATTTGTTTCTCTGACAGATAATCCAAGACAGAGAAACCTTGAAATAAATATTTATTAATTTCTGAGTACAAGGGCACTGTGTGCTCATTATAAAAACCCAAATATCCCAGACATCCGTAATGGAGAAAATGAAACTTGCCTATAATTAACCCCCCCTCCCCAAGAGATCCCAGTTACCGATTTGGTGAAGGAGCCCCCACATTTGGTCCTCTCTGCCGATCCTCATGTTGGCTCCCACAGTGTGGTATGTGAAATACTAGTGGGACATATAAGAGATGATTGTAGTGGGTATAGGGATGAAAATATTTTAATATCTTGCACTCATTTTTCAGGTGTATCAGAAAAACATACTCGCATATTGAACTCAAGATTTCTTGGATGTTATCACTTTTCTCTTACGATACTTTTATTTACATAAAAAATATTGAGTGATTTTTAAGATACAAGTAAATAATAGCACAAGTCGTATACAATATGACAAAAATTTTGAACGTAGTACCCTAATACGACCCTGAAGTTGAAAATTTTTACAAATAATTATCAGTTTTAAGTGAAATAATTTTATAGTATTATTCTATAATAATTGTTTCATAGCATTATTTTCTGTAATTTTCTTTCACATAACTATATTGGGCATGTTTTTGTCTCAGGACATATTCATTTTGGTTGTTTCAATAGGTGTATAGAATTCTATTCACTGATGTACCGAAAGTTACTTAACTTATAAAATATGATAGCCATATGGTTATTCTCAATTTTTCGTTATCATAATCCATGCTACTGTGAACATGAGCTGTGTACATGTATTTTGTGTGTTCATACAAGTGTTTCTACAAGATTAATCCCTAGAAATGAGAGTGATAGGTTAAAGAATATAAGCATTTACTACTTGTTTGGATATTGGTAAATTCCCTTTGAGGCTGCTATATGAATTTACATTCCTACTGGCAAAGCAAGAGAGTGCCTGTTTCTCTACACTTGCCCAACACCAGACATGATCAGTCTTTTTAATCCGTGTCAGATTGAAGGACTTTATGGGCAGTTCTATTTCTTTGTGAATTGCTAGTTTACCTCCTGTGCCCATTTTGCTTTTAGGTAGTTCAAGTTTTCTTTTATGTCCCTCACTAGAGTTTTATAGTTTTCTTCATAAAACTCCAGTATATCGTTATAGTTAGTCCCAAAGAACTCCTTTAAATGTCCCTAAGCACACTGTAGATTATTGTAATTCAGGTGGAACTAGAGAAGCCATCTCTAGAAACCAGATGGTTCTCACTGGGTGAATTTATCTGATGTGGTTATCATATTTCAAGAGATGGGTTCTAGGAATTTTCGCAATCATGATTCTATCAATATATGAAAAGGTGTCAGGTCTCTAGAGCTGCTTTACCCAAACTCTGTTCACAAAAGTCTATTGAGGGGGCTGGCCCTGTGGCCAAATGGTTAAATTTGCATGCTCTGCCTTGGCAGCCCTGGGTTTGCTGGATTGGATATTGGGCGTGGACCTACACTCTGCTCATCAAATCATGCTGTGGCGGCACCCCACATAGAAGAGCTAGAATGACCTACAACTAGGATATACAATTATGTACTGGGGCTTTGGGGAGGGAAAAGCAAGAGGAAGATTGGCAACAAGATGTTAGCTCGGGGCCAATCTTCCTCACACTCACACACAAAAGACTATTGAATAAACTAGCGCATAAAATAAAAAACCTGCTATAATAAATAACAAGTACCAATACAGAAATAATAAGATATAAATGCAAACAAACATTCATGGAGCACCATATATGCCAGGCACTGTGCTAAATGCGGAAGATACAAAGGTAGCTAAGAAGTGGCTCTACTTTCAAAGAGCTAATCTCCTGAAGGAAGAGACACACATGTATGCATGTAATTACGATAAAATACTGTAAGTGTTATTATGTGCTGTGCAGGGCAGGGTGGGGACAGCACAGGGCAGAGTTCTCTCTACCTTCAGTGACGTAAAAGGATGGTTATCAGGAAGGCTTCAGAGATGAGGTGTCTGAGATGCGGTCCTGGAAGATGAGGCGGGAAGGAAGCCTCTTAACAAAGGCAGAGCTGTGTGAAACGGATGGAGGTTCCAGGGAGCCTCAAGGGCTTTGGTGTGACTGAGGGAATGGGTGGGCTCTTTGGGGACAAGCTGGGGTCAGACTCTGGAGGGTCTTTTATGTCATCAAAGAGTTTGAAATTTTTCCCGCAGCAATATGGAGCCATTGGACCAGGCATTAATTGGGTCTGTAATGTGGGGGATGTTTGGGTTTTAGAGAGACCACTCTGACTTCAGATGGAAAATGGAGCGCTATCAGATTGTCACATGGATGGGTTGTGGTGATTTGGGGGGAGAGAGGGAGCAGAGCCCAGAGTCTTCATCTGGCTGGGTGATAAGGGCATTAACCTGCCTAGACAAGTGAGAAAGACAGCAGATTTTGGGGAAAAGATAGTAAGGTCCACTTTACAGACTGAATGTGGGGTGCCTCTGGGAAGCCCAGGGGGAGAGATCCATCAATAGGTTGTGTGTTCCCAACTCTCACATTCATTCATTTGGTGAATATTTACTAAGTGTGTGCTACGTGCCTTGCATGTCAGATTGAATGAGGTACTTCCAACCCCCAAGCCGCATATTTATAGACAATTGCCTTGCAACTTCTAGCCATTCCTTAGGTGGCTCATATCCTTAACGTTTTTCATTTTTCCAAGTTTTATTCTCAACCTTGTATGACCACCTTGCTGTTTCCATGAACTGACCACCTGTAGTTACAGAAGAGACAGAAGAGTAAACTCATTTATTAAACTTCATATTTTTACATTAGAATTTATATTTTCATTTGTCTGTTTCAGATATATCATCTGGAATAGATGTGCACATTTTCCACTTAAAGGCTTTCATCCCAGACTGTTATAACCTATATTACAGATTTTCAGAATTGATCTGTGTTGAGAGGTATTATAAAAAACAGACACCTACCTAAACACCCAAGGAAAACTCCTGTATTGTTTTCATTATAAATAGTAAGATTAAAGATGACAAAATCTACCGTTGATTGTGTACCTATTATGTAGCTGGTCTGTCAGGGACATTATGTTTGCTTTACATGCATATATTATGTAGTTCACACAATAACCATGTGGGGTATATATTGTTATTAGCATTTTATGGAGGAAATTTATACTCTTCATACCTTACCAGAAGCTCTTTCACAAGATCTTTTGTGGGCTCATCTTTCTCTGGACATCCCTTAAGTACTGATATTTCCCAGACCATTCTTTTGTCTCTGTAGACACCTTCTCTGAGCAACTTTATCTGCTATGTGTCTTCACTTACCACCTGTAGGACAAAGATTCTCATGTTCACATGTTCTGCCGAGATCTCTGTTCTGAGCTTCAGACAAGTTAGCCCAGTGCCCACTGGTCCCCTGCAGTTGGCCGTGTCATTGGCACCACAAATTTAACACATCCCAAATTGAACTCCTTGTCTTTCCAAAATATGCACAGGCTCCAGGAGTCCCTTTTTTAGGAATGACATTGCTGCCTGTGCCAGAAATCTGGAAGTTATTCTTCCTCCCTTCTTTCTTACTCCTTACATCCAAGCTTTCTCCAGGTTCTGTTGATTCTGGTTCCTAACTCTCTCTCACGCACACCCTCCCCTCTATTTCTCCTCTGCCAGGGCCTTAGTTTGGGTCCTTAACATTTATCACCTTGATCGTGGCAACAGCCTCCCAACCGACCTCTTTCCCTGAGTCTCCTTTTCCCTCCAATTCTTTCTCTACAAACTTGTGAGACTGAGCCTTCTAAATACAAAACTCTGATTCTACCTTTTCCTCTTCTGCTCCATAGCTGTCTGTGATTCCCACAATTCACTCCAGAGACATTAGGTTAACAAGTAAGGCCTTGTTTCCACCTGATTTTCTGTCAGGCTCTTTCCTACCCACCACTTTTCAACCACGTCAAACTTCTTGCATGTCCTCATCCTGCTGTGCTCTCTTATCCTTAGAGTCTCCCTATGTTTTGCCCTCCATCCTGGAACATTCTTCTACCCGATTGCTGCCTAGCCCCTGCTCCTCCTTTCGTGCTCAGCCCAGAAGAAGGTGCTGGGAGGCCTCCCTCTTTGGGTTCCATGAGGTGCCCCTCTGCTAAGCAGAGAGGGAGTAGATCTTGCTCACCATTGCAACCCCAGCACCCAGTTGGTTTCCTGACATATAGTAGATGATCAATAATTAGTGAATAACTTTATTCATGAATGAGTGAATCCAATAACTCAGGTTAAAACCAGATCAGCCTGCCTTTGAAGTTTAAACTCTTTCTATTCCTGCTTGACTTATTTAGAATCTTCTACTTTACAGTCTTGCTTTGGACATAATAACAGCAGAGGGTGGATGGGGTGGGAAGGAAATGACATCACTATGCAGTGTTGCATTTTAGAATGCAGCAAGGCACTCTTGACCCAATTTTAGATGATGTTGCATTCCACTTGGTAAAGCTGATGTAGAACTGGATATAGCCCTAATCCCGGATGCAAATCTTTCACAGGAACCACATCTGGACTTCACCTCTGGGCGTAGCAGTAAAATGGACATAGAGTCATTTGAGTACTTTCAGGGAAATTATAGAAGGACTTAAATGTAAAAATTAATACTGAAGATCATTTCATAAAGTAAGAGGGAATAATGCTTATTAGAAAAATGAAAGTCCTGTGAGCAGCCCTGGAGATGGACTAGGAATTAGTGCTGCAGCTGCATTTTGAACCAATTATAAGCTAGAAATAGAAAGCAGAGGAGGAGCTGCTAAGAGACTATCACAATAATCTAAGCATGAGTTCCTTAGAGGATGGGACTGATGCATTAGAGGGAAGAGTAGCTGTTTCTGACTTCGGTACACTGAATGACGCCCAGCTTCTGACTGCCATGTTCTAGGAGGAATTGGCACCAACCCGTAATCAATGGTCCTTCTCTACCTCCTTCAGGGACCCTTCACTATTTGGTCTTTTCCTGCTCTTTCCTTTTTCTGTCTTCCCAGACCAACACACTTTGTATAGAGAGCTTTTTGGTGCTGATATTTATTTATCTTCTTTGGCCGTGTAAAGTGCTTGTGCATTTTTACAGCAGAGATGGCTTTAGACAGATTTGTTCGGCGAACAGTAAGCTGCTTATACCCAGCCACTCTTTTACTTGTCTTTGTATCCTTAGTGCCTAGCCCAGTATTAAGTGGAACTGAAGCAAAAGGTTAATCCATGTAGCTTGATTTAAAACAAAAGATTAAATTGACAGGTTAGAATGCAATGAGGAATTATTTCAGTCACAAATTTTGGAATTTGTGCACACAGGCAAAACCTAGAAGTTCTTTAAGTAGGTCCAAACATGGTGAGACAGAAATTATATAAGGAACTGTTTGGAGTTCTTTAAGGTTGTGTCTGAATCTTGCCCCAGAATATACAGAAATCCACGAGAGAAGAGATGAGATAAGACAAGTACACGATCAAGTGTCAGGTGAATTATGCAGATGCCAGTTACTCCAAGTTCAGGACTGAGATCATTCTGGACTGCATTTAAGGGAAAGGATTTAAGCCAGACCAAGAAGAAGGGATAAGATTGGACTAAGGAATAGAAGTTGGTGACAAAAAGGTATCTGAGATTAGGAGTAAAAACAAATGCTTTGTGCGACCTTAACCTTAACCAATAGCCCAAGAGCATGGATATAAACAGGCCAAGCAGTCTTTGAAAGGCTAAAAAAAGTAGGAAAATGTAGTAAAATTTGATGGACTTTCTCTTTTTAACTTTCCAAACACAGAGCATGAGAGATTTGAGCATTTGTAAAATGAAAACTTTTCATTTTCATTTTCTGGAACATTCCAGAATGTTCCAACACAATGTATCAGCCAGTCAATAGTTCTCAGGGACTTTCCCTTTTTCTCTGTCTAGTCATTAACTCTGTGAGAACCTAAGTGTGTCAATACAGGTGACAAATTTGCTGTTTGACTCTAAGAGTAATTTCATATTTTATGCTGTATGTGCTTATTATTTATCATTCTCATTATACCTTTTTTTGGTGTCTTTCTGGAAAAAACTTACTTAGTTGAGAGAAAAATCAGTGGGTTGTTAAAATAAGAGAATGGATCAGATTTAGTCTGTCAGGGCCTGGTCCTCTTGCCATTCAGGGTTGGAACTGCAGGAGGTGCTGTCTTTGAGCTGTGATCACTGTTGTAGCTCACAATGTGCTGCCGGTGTGTTGCAGAAGGCCCCAAGAAATGGCTCATTTCTCCCCCTTTATGATGCTATATTCCCCTCAACACAGCTTCTGTCAACTTAGAGTCAAAAATCATAAGTGCTTCTTGATGTCCGTTCAGAAGGGGACAAACAAACAAACAAACAAAAAACCCCCAAAACCTGCAGTCTGTGCTGGTGTTTTTTGAGCTTTTTCTTTTCACCCTGTGTTTCACACCAGCGTCATTAACCATCACTGTTTTTTAAAGCCTCCCCTTTCCAACAGAAGAACTGTTATTCATCCTTCTCCAGGAATGAGATGTTTGCGAAATGCCTTGCACTATAGTGACCATTCACCTCCTTACCAGAATACTATGTTATCTTTCCTTAAATCTAAAACTTGCACCAAGAAATCACCCAGTTCTCTCATCATACAATGCGTAACAATGGGCATTCTGCCCTTGGTTACAGAATTGTTCTCTGAAAGGTGGCTCCTAAAAAACCCAAGTCAAATTCACAGAATTTGGTTCTGCAATAGGATGACCTGCTGATTTGGTATCAAAATCTAATTCAGTGGCTTTCAAACTTTATGGAGCATTAGAATACCCTGGGGGGCAGGGGGCCATGTTAAAACACAGATGGCTGAGCCCCACCTCCTGAGTATCTAATTCAGTAGGTCTGGTGTGGGTCCAGATAATTTGCATTTCTAACAAGTTCCCAGCTGCTGCTGCTGCTGCTCTGGGTACCAGACTTTGAGAATCAATTATCTGATATTCAGATCTCTGCTTGTTGCAGAGACAAGTTCAGAGTGGTTTATGATCTCTCAGTAAATTTAAGACTTCAACTCCAGGAATGTATTTTGATGTCTTCAAGTTTGTAAGATCTGAAAATTTTATGTAATTCCATATGGGCTCTCATGGATAAAGACCATGGTAGTAACCCAGCTGAATGGTCTTTAACACCTGTGGGAATTCTTGGCAATATTTCCTGGTGTCTCCCAGAAGGAGGCACCAACACAAAATTATGTTCCCTGCTAGTCTCAAATCAGAAACTGGAGTCTGTAGTTGGATGGAGATAAAGGGGTCGTAAGTAATATACGGAAGTAAAACCCTTACAAAGAATGCTTAAAACTTGGAAACAAGTCCTCTGAGAATGAGAAAAACTACTGTCCAGAGTCTGTGGACTTGACTTCTAGGAATGGGCTGCTTCTGGTGTTAGACCCACCAGCTACAACCTGCTGATCAAGTATTGTGTACGAATTTGAGAGTTGATCAAGCTGGCTTGGTAACGGCAGACAACAGGGTGGGACAGCTCTAAACCTACATATGACACTTCAGAGAGATTGACATGACCAAAACCATTAACCAGAAATAGCTACTGGAATCACTTTGTGTGACAAACAAGGACCAATTGTGGCTGAGAAATTGTCTCAGTTAAAGTGGGATTGGAAAGGGAGTTTGACTTAAGACAAAATGAAACAACAGAGCCTGCAAAATTGTAGGTCTAGTAAGTCGATCATTAGTTACTTATATTGGAATATTATTTAAAGCAAATAAATGAAGTTTTAGACATAATTGGAGCTCTTTTTAAAGGTCCTGAATGAGTTTTTTAAATTATAAAAGTGAAATGTATATTCTAATATGTGCAAAATATAAAATGAAAGCCCCAGCCTTACCTCATCCCAAATACCATATCTAGGGAAGAGTGTCTTATTTACTATCTTTTAAAAGAAGGTATAATTCCCTGAATCATCATAAGGACTTTGGTATTCCTCTAATGTGAGAGTGAAGATCTATGCTGCCTTGTTTCAGGAATAGCTTCCTGGGAAGGCTCTCCCCTCCTGTGGGGCGGGGCAGCACACCGCACCCCTGGAGACTTTGTGAGGTTCTCCAGTAGAGGCCACATGCCCACCTGTTGGGGACCGTGGACATGGATTTACCTCGCCTTATCATTATTGAGAAAATAGTGTTAACAAGATCTAAAATACTACCTGCCTTTGCACCTGTCTTCTTGACGTTCCTCCTGTTTCAATGAGGTTTCTGCTTCTGTCACCAGTCAGCCCATTGACTTGCTCTAGATCCCATTCTTTCTTACCTTCAATGCTTCTGTTACTTCTGTTGTCTTCTCAGTCTTCTGCCAGCTTCCTGCCCAATTTCTCTGCTTCCCTACTGAGCCAAACTTCTCAAAGGAAATGTCTCCTTTCTCCATGTTCTCTTCTTTCATTCGCACTTTGACCCATTTCTAATCTGGCCTCCACCCCACCGCTTCATGTTAACTCTTTGCAATATTTGACACAGTTTACCACTCCTGCCTTCCTGTAGTATCCTTGTGTTTGTTATCTTCTACTGCCTACCCATTAATCCCAGTTTAGTGGCTTAAAATAGCAGACATTTATTATCTCACCCAGTTTCTGAGGGGGAGGAATCTAGGAGCGGCTTATGTGGGTAATTCTGGCTTTGGGTTTCTCCTGAGGCTGAGGCTGTAGTCGTTTGAAGGCTTGACTGGGGTGAAGGATTCATTTCTAAGATGCCTCACTCACATGGCTGTTGACTGGAGGCCTCAGAGTTCTGCTGTGTATGTCTCTTCACAGGGCTGCCTGGCTGTACTCATGACACAGCAGCTAGCTCCCCTTGGAGTGAGTGATCCAAGAGGGAGAAAATGGCCAAGACAGAAGCTGCAATGTCTTTTTATGACCTAGTCTCTGAAGACACACAACATCACTTCTACTTTATTTTATTTCTTAGCAATGATTCACTAAGTCCAGCCCACATGGAAGGGTAAGAAAACTAAGCTCTACCTGAAAAGAAGAGGATCAAAGAATTTGTAGACATATTTTTAAAATCACTCAACCCTTGTCTCTTGATTTTGTTTATGCCATTCTCTTCTAGCTTGTCCCTGTCTTTCCTGGCTGCTCTTCACCTCTGCTGTGCCAGCCCGCCCTTCCACTTCTGCCCGGTCCTCATAAAGTTAAGAGTTTATCAAGATTCAACCCTGGGCTCTTGTCTTTTTCCCTTTTCTTTCTTCCCCTTCTCCCATTATGCTCTCTCCTTCTCCTAGAAACTTCAAATACCATCTATTTGACAATGCTCCTAAGTTTCCACCTTTAGTCCTGGCCTTTATTTAGATATTTAGACTTATATACCTATTTACTTCACCTCTGTAGTTGGAAAGATTTTACATTTCTAAATCTTTACTCTTGGTCTTCAAAATCTGCTTCTCCTTACTTTTCCCCATCTCTATAAATATAGACCTCAATTCACTGTTGCTGAAGCTAGTAATCTGAGTGTCATTTTTTATTCCTCCCTTTTCCTTACCACCACTATACAACTATATTCTTCCATTTTGAAGATTTTTATTGGATCATGTTTCCTCTTTATCCTCTTGCCCTTCATTTTTCCTTCCTCCTTTTTCTCTTCCTCAAGCAACAAAAAAATTTAAAAAATACCTCATGACCTAAACAAAGTGATTTTTACATTCCTGTTTAGTTTTTATCTTGTATGCTTCATTTTATAAATTCCTTTGTCATAGTTTACACATAACTTTATGTTCCACATTCTTTCCTTTTGATTTAAACAAAAAAATATAATTTATTGTCTTGCTTGGTTAAAAAGTCTAAGGGAAATGGCTGGCTCCAGGGCTCCAGAATGAGTCTCTCTTTCTCCATCTCTCACCTCTGCTTTCTTCCTGTTGATTCTAATCTTGATTAGGCTCTTTCCATGTGTGTGTGTGGTCCCCAGAAGCTCTGGGGCTTAATCCTCCCAGCTATGTGAAAAGTAGCTTCCTTTCATTGCATTATGGTTCTTCTAGGTTCAATTACATTTTACAAAAATATTGTTGATAATTTTAAGTGAGATTATATTGGTAATAGACTTGCTGAATTTTAGTTTATCTAAAACATGTCTTTATACTTAGTTGAGTCAACTATAGTTTGACAGCTTTGGAATATTATTCCATTGGCCTCTACTTTCTGTTGTTGCTATCCAGAATTCAGCTGTCAGTCCAATTGTCATTTATTTTGGGTAATGTCTTTTCTCTCTGACTGCTTTTAGGATCTTTGCCTTTGTTTTCCTACTACTCCACTGTGATAAGGGATGGGGATGGAAATAAAGGGGTAAGCAAACCAGTAGATATAGGCTCAGGCTAGAGGAGGCAGCAATGTCAAAGAGAAACTTATTCCAGCATGAATCATGCAGCAATCTTTGACCTTAAGGTGCTTAAATTTTCTGAGCTGATTGAATGAACTATTGGAGGAAATTGAAATAGAGGTTTAGCTTGCCTGGGAACTAGCAATAAACTTTTGTTTTAAATCGTTTTTGAGTGTCATTTTTAGGACTTTACTAAGAAATCACCACAGTGTATGTTTCCTTTTCATTGCTTTACCTAGACTTGTGTTTTCATTTATTTCACTCTAATTTGCATTATTTTTGCAAGAGGTGTACTTTTTAAAATCCTTGGGATCCTTATGAATAGACTTTGATATTGAGGAGACCCATAAAGTAGCACTAAATTATATATCCTAAAAATACTTTATATTTCAGACCGGACTTCCAGAAACTCATTTCATCTATTTTTTCCCCCTAAGGTGCAAGGCATGGTTAGAGGATTCCTTTTTTAAATGTCTGTAAAAAAGAAAATTGTTCCCAGTCTTCCATAATTTTCAATAGATCACAGATCTTACCAAGTTCTCCTAATATCTAACTTATTTTTTTTCTGCTGCAATATCATCTCTTAAACTGTTATCACTAAAAATAATCATGTTCATATCACTCTTATATTAGCCTTTTATCTATTTAAAGGAAGCTACTGAATTTCCCTTGAGCTTTTTCTTTTCTAGGTTAAATAAGCCCCATTTCTTTATATTTTCCTCATGGGGGAATGTTCCCTAATCATTTTCATTGTTCTTTCCTGGACCCCCTCCAAATTTTCAGTATCACACTTCAATTGCTGAGCCATAAACTGGGCAATTAATGAAACCTTGACCCTTGCTGAGTGGGAAGGGAGGCTGACCCATGGTTCTTACTTACATGGCTAATTATAGATCCTGTGCTATCGTGCAGGGTCTGTTCCCAAAGAGGAATAATCTAGTTCCAAGCATCCAAAAAATATCATTTCTTTCTTCAGAGCTTTAAAAATGCCCCCACTGGATTGGCTCAACAATTGAGCATTAAAACAATGAATATTTCTTACAGGAAGGCTGAGAGTTTTTGCCAATGAAAACTAGCACCTTATTTTAGGTTGATTTCCTGGGTCATCCTTGAAGCATTGCATTGCTTTAAGTGATAGACATCTAACATGCTTAGGTGTGTCCTTGTTTACTTATTTCAGCTCCCATCTCTGTATTTGTTTTGTCTGAAGTCAAAAAAAGAAAAGAGGTTATGGCCTCTTCTCTATGCCTGTTTGTCTAGGACCCATATGACATCCCCCTCAACTCAGTAATGCACCAGGCCACTGGGAGCTTTGCACAACAATTATATTATTTCATTTTTTACTATCCTGACCAATGGATCTGGAGATACTTGGGGTTTTCCTTGAATATTGGGGTACTGGACACTCTGGACATTGGAACGCTCCATAGCACCCTTTCCTCAGAAGAGAGCTCTGAAATGGCTGGGTTAATTCTGTTCCCTCTACACTCAGCAAGTTCTCCATGAGGCATTAGTCACTTCACCTCCTCAAGGGCACTGAGAATTGGGCATAAGTAATTTTATTATTCCTGACTAACCAATGCATTCTCTATATTGACTACTTTTAAGAATAAAACAATGTTAATCAAAACAGTATGCAAACACTGGTCACTAGATTTATTGGAAAAAATATTGACCCTGTTAATTCAAGTTTAAAACTGACAAATACCTCTACATCTAGCAGTGGCACAGTCCACCATATCCTCTAAGGGTTAAATTCCTTGCTTTCAACTCTGCTCTGCGTTCCTGCTGTTTTAGCATCTTTGTATTTCTGGAACTCCACGTCTGACACTGCTGGTGAGATTATCTACAAACAGCTGGTAAAGAACATCTGCTTCGTAATTTGAATGGCTTTCTTTTTTTGATTAGCTAAAGTTCCTCATTTCAGATAAAAAGCGTTGTTATTGATCTTTGGAATGATTCTTCTTTTAGCAGAAGCTCATTGTTGTTGAGGGAGAAGTGTGGGACAGTGTATATGCATTATGAGAGGATTTAATTTCTTCATCCCTTTTTTAAAAAAATGGCTATGTTTTAGAGTGGTTTTGGGTTCACAGCAAACTTAAGTGATAGGTCAGAGATTTCCCGTATACTCCTGCCCCCACACATGCACAGCTGCCCTCACTATCAACATCTCTCACCAGAGTGGTATATTTGTTATAATTGATGAATCTGCATTGATACATCATTATCACTCAAAGTCCATAGTTTATGGTTTGCTTTTGGTGTTGTACATTCTATGGGTTTTGACAAATTTATAATGACATGTATCCACCATTATAGTATCATACAGAGTATTTTCACTCCACCTGCTCATCCCTCCTTACCCCCTAACCCCTGGTCTTGCCTTTTCCAGAATATCATATAGTTGAAGTCTTACAGTGTGTAGCCTTTTCAGATTGGCTCCCCTCACTTAGTAATACACATTTAAGGTTCCTCCATGTCTTTTCATGGCTTTATGCTCATGTTTATTTATCCATTCACCTCCTCAAGGACATCTTGGTTGCTTTCAAGTTTGGGCAATTATGAGTAAAGCTGCTATAAACATCTGTTTATAGGTTTTTGTGTGAACATAAGTTTTCAACTCATTTGAGTAAATACCAAGGCGTTGGACTGACGGATTGTTTCATCCATTTATAAGTCTCATTTTCTCCCATGGCAGATAGCTAGCATATGTTCAGGACCTACTAAGTGTCAGAATTTTCAATAGATTTTGTCATTTCATCCTCATTACTACCTTGTAAAGTTTTTTTTTTTTAATACATGAAGAAACTGATACTTAGAAAAGTTAAGCAATTTGCCCAAGGAGACATTTGAGCAAATTGAAAGTTTAAACAGAGAAGCTTCTAGTCCCAATGTTCTTTTAATTTCTCTGAAATAAACTAGAGCTGGAAGGGATCTTACAGAGGGATGCTCTGAGCAGGCACACTTCTGACATTTGTGAGGCGCCAGGGCAAGAATACAAATGAAGGCCCACACATACCAATTGTCTAAATATTTAAAAGCAATAAATCAAACTAACAAACTGTATGTCAAAAGTTCTGTCCTCCTACCTTGACAAGACCACCTTCACAACAACCTCAAAGGCCAAATTTGAATCTGGAGTTCTCCAACTGCTCAGTATTCAATGCTAGAATCTGGCAGCCTGGGAGAGACTGCCACAGCACCTACCACCCCCTACTCTCCCCTTCCCTTAGTCCTACACTGCAAGGGGCCTTGCATGGATGCATGTAGATTCACCAAGTCACATGTACAAATTCCAGCCACACTGCCTGCCAAAGCTGTCCACTGGCCGCCCTTCAGACCTAGAACTACATGATGGAGTGTGTTCCTCTGTTGGGAGGATGGACCCAGGGAAGAGGTCTACACTGGGCCTGGTGGTGGGATTATGGCCCTTTGGGCAGGAATTTGAGAGTCCGAGGGGTCCAGAGCATGACTAGCAAGTATAGAATTTAGGCTCCAGGTAGGCAGATTTCCTTGACCCCATGGTCTCCCCACCCCACTGGAGGTGGGGGAAGAGAGGGTGTGGCCAAGGAAATCCAGAGTTGGGCACATGACAAGGCCCGCCTTACCCAGGTCTAAGGATGGAACTGGATCCAGGTGCCCCAGTTCATAAATGAGAAAAGGGAAGTCAGAGAGGTGATGAATTTCTCCAAGTCACGTGGCTAGTTAGTAGCTATACAGGGATGTCCTGATTCCCAGCACTTTTCATAGGCTGGCCTTGTGAGACTGGGTTATTGTATATGTGTATTTATAAAAACTCATCCCGGGAATTGCATCACAATCTTTTTCACCAAAGAGCTAAAAATCCTGCCAAAGTGTATCATTTCTACTCCTAGTCACAAGTAGGTGCTCTTGAATGAACAAACAACCATTCAGGTGACATTATAAAGCAATCAATACCTCAGGAGATTTCTAAAAGCTAATTAGAAACTTTTGGGGGCATCAATCACAGAGCAGTTCCCAAATAATTTCCAAATTACTTCCCACAGAGGTCAGTTTATTGATGTACTTGTATGAGTCAACTGGTTCATCAAGAAACCACAATTAGAGCTGTGATCAACACAAACTTGGTTGAAACAACTGGCAGATGTTTTCAATGATTTGCATATAAATTAGTCACCAGCTTTAGAAATCCAGCTTATTAAGGGTTGACATCATTTCATGCATTTTCCCTTCTATTGGAATGTGCCTAAGGAAGCCTTCTGTTTATTAAAAGGTCCTAAGTGTCTTCTAGTATTTAGATTTTTTATTCTGCGTTAATTCCTCATATTATTTGCTCACACATTTATAAATATCCCTATGGAAACCTGAACATTTAACTAGCACTTTGTTTCTTATGATCTATGTTTGAATGTGCTATCTACTCTGGTTCTTCCAAATGCTCTGTGAGATAACTTGCGCACAGATGCTATCACTCCAATATTTTTCAGATGGGGACACTGAGGCTCTATGAGGTGGCTTGCAGAGCTGCTGGGGGCAGAGCTGGAGTTTGACTCCAAATCCCACAGGTTTCCTGTTATGCCATACTGCTTCTTACTAGCACAGGGTCCTCAGCCTCTCTTAAACCCCACAGTGGCTTTGCTTTCAGCCAGTCTGGTGAATGCCTTCTGAACCAGCTGGATGCAGAGACTTAGGTTGTACTGGGAGAACTCCCCGTTCCAGCCCTCCATCTGGAACATACTCTTTCATAATTACAAAACACAAACAGACTCTTGAATATTTTTAAAAATCAGAAGTCATTTAATAACAGAATAAAACACATAATGTGTACTAATAATATTTACTTTTAATTAAAATAATGAGTATTTATTATTGTGCATTGTATCCCTTACTATGTAATCAATGAATCAAATTTTTATCCATTTCTTTCTCTTTGCTCTTTTTTTAAACTTAGACCAAAACTCCCTCTGAACTTATCCATGCCTGATGTGAGGCCAGCTCTTTTCAACACTAATCTAATCAACACTGCAACAAAAAGAGAGGCAAGAAGCAGAGGGACAGGTGAGAAGAAGGCTAACTCTGTTGGGATATTGTTGATCACCTTTTCATCATTTCAGTTATTCACTACTTCTCCCCTTGAAACCCATCAAGTTGTTAATATCACGAGGATACCAGCACACTGTAAATATAGTAAAGAGAGAAAGGGACACAATTTAAAGTGAGCCTATGTTGAAAGTGTGGTTTCTCTTCTCATAGGGAACATTTTCTGATGTATATTTAGGAAAATACTATGTTAACAGATTTAATCATCTGTATCAAGGGTCAGCAAATATTTTTCAGTATAGGGCCAGATAGTAAATATTTTAGGCCTTATAGGCCACGCAGTCTGTCATAACTACTCAACTCTGTTGTTGTAGTGCTAAAGCAGGCATAGACAGTGCATAATCAAATGAGCATGGCTGTGTTCCAATAAAACTTTATTTACAGGCCTCTTTGCCAACTATATAAAAGGATGCTGTTCTGATGGTGGAATTTTGGGTCCTGTATCCCTATTAGTTACCATTACTGTCCTAAACACAAACCCTTATGACCTCACACATACCTTCCTGTGTTGCCCTCTTTGTCAACCTCCTCAAGCCATGCCCTCCTCTCTTTTCTCTTAACAGTCGCTGTGTCAGTTATCCTAGCCACAATAATGCCACACAACAAACAAAAAACTTTAGTGGCACCCAGTACAAAGTTCATTGCTCCTAAATCTGGGGTCAGATGGAGGCTGGCCAGGTGAATCTCCAGATCTTGGCTCTGCTCACTTTCTTGCCTGGGGCTGTGCTCGCTGAGGTGGCTTGGCTCCAGTGGACTAGCTATGCTAGACACAGGCAAAAGTATGGAGGAGAGCAGAAACCTGCAAGGCTTCTTGAAGCCTGGGCTCAAACTGGCACACTTTCCCTTCTGCCTCTTTCCCATTGGATGAGTCCAGATTCAAGAGGTGAGTAAATAGACCCCATCTTTCTAGTGAGAGTGACTATAATTTCACATGGCAAAGAGTGTGGATACAGGGAGGGGTGAAGAGTTGGGCTATTACTGTAATCATCCACCACAGTCACCAACTCCAGGAGAGTCTACCTTCTGCCTCTCTATGCCATCTCCCTCTATTCCTGTTGCTTCTTCTAAGGTCCAGCTCTTAGTGCTTGAAATAGACATATACTATTCTCCTCATTCACATTCTCCGCACTATGAAGCCACTGAGCATTTCTTCCTTGTGGTTGAGCTTTGGTTGTATCAATCCCACAATTAAAAAGATTTGGTGACTACCACCAAATTCCCTTGGATTGATTTTCTAGAAGCTCTATCTTTTAGCTCTATTTCACCTTTCCAGCTTTGTATCACCCTTTTCTGGAATATCCTGTAGCCAAAGCTAACTGCTCTTCACTCTACTCATTCCTTAATTTTTTTTCATCTTAAGTCTTTGTTCAAGGTCTATTTCTTTTCATGATGCTCTTTTAGGTCATCTCTGTTTGTAGAAATTGTATTCCTCCTTCAAGAAGTGGCTCAGATGACTCTTCCTTTCAGAAAGTGGCTCAGGTTCTCCCCCACCAGCTGGCTCTCTCCCCTGAAAGTCATGATTCTTCCCTTCTACTTTTCCTCAGTGTTTGGCACATTTTACCCTGAGTTATAGGGCATTTATTTGGATGATGACTCAGCATTTCCAACAAATTTCAGTTCCTTCAAGATGAACTGTGGCTGTTTGATGTCTACATGTCCCTGGCACAGTACCTGTCACTGAGTAGGCACTCAAGAGAGGTCTGCTGAAAGAATTAATGTTTGAATGAATGTGACTAAGAAAGAGGGTGCCTCAGGCTCCAAGGCAGTATTTTGATGTTCCAGAATTGCTGCTTCCATTTTTTTCAGGTTCCTATGGAAAAGGAACAAATCTCCTTCCATTTCTTTCCATTATAAAGGGCTGAAGTTAGCAAATAGCTGAAGCAAGCCTGTCCTTCACCTGATGTTGAAAGAGCTCTTTCTTTTCTTTTTCAATCAAAGCTCTTATTTTTGTTGCCTGGTTAATGTCTTCTTTTTCTAAAAGGGCCCCTGGCACTGAATGAGGAGGCTATGACTCCTAGTGGCTGCCTGTACTGTGATGGATGATTTCATCCCCCCCCCCCCCCCCAGCTGGTGATGCAGAACAATGGTTGGAATTAGCACAAACCTTCTCCTTTCACCCTTACTCCCATGCCCCTATGGACCTCTGAATGTCAGATGATGCTCTTCATGGATTCTTCTCCCTACCCACCCGTGGCTAGCAGACAGTCTTACTCTGTCCTGACTCTTCCTATCCAACAGATAGATGTGGACCGCAACTCTATGGGCCTTTAGATTCAGTTTAGTTTTGCTCCTTGGAAAAATTTTCTGAATAAATTCAGTGAAATCCAGGGAATAGGCCAGTTTTATTAGGTTATTCTCCTTGTCCTTGACTCCTGCATTGTCTGCTTTCATTGTTCTGTGCATCATCTCCCTCTGTGTGGGAGAGCATGCCAGCCCAGTGCTCTTCAGCATCATTCTCCCATTTGTTCCATTTGTTAAATAGCTGTAGATTACATGTACTTACAGCTGGTTGGTCTTTGGCCCATTTTTATTTCTTCTCTAGTTTGAACCATTGGGCTAATGTTTATTTTATGGTTAATTTGTCTTTTCATTGAAAATGTGAATGCTTTCCAAGACTGCTATCTCTAATTTGAGCTTGTGGCCTATTTTGCCACTTATTTTTTCAAGAGTTATTTAACTGAAATCAGCTGGAATTTATGACCATGATTTTCTATTTAGTCTTCTCATTTCCTGCTTTGCAAGAAAGATAAGACCAGAGAGGTGGTTATTTCTGTGCCATGTAAACTTCTGAAATTACATTATTGTTTTGAATTTCTTTTGTGTGCTTAACTGGAAGAGGCTTTTATAGATTAGTTCTCCATATCTTTTTTCCCAGAGGCATATTTTCTAAAGGTAAACTAGTGTTTGTCAGCCAATGAATAGATTTCAAACGGCCACTAGGGATGGGGGCCCAGAATTACAGGTAAAGATTAAATTTGCTTCCTGGTTAATGTCTTTTATGTTCTTGAGTGGATAGACCTGTAAGAAGATAAGACATTTATTTTCTTTAACACTCTCTCTCCTTCTCTCTTCCTTAAAATTATGAGGCAGTGTACTGTAGAGTTAGCAGCGTGGGTGCTGGGGTCAGAGTCCCTCAGTTCAAATCCCAGAGTCACCATTTACTAAGTGTAGGACCTTGGGAAATATAGCTAAACCCGTGACTCAGTTTTCTCAGCTCTAAAATAGGGTGTGTGAATCAAAGTATAGTGTAGTATATGAATATATGAAATATATGAATATATGAAAGTAAAGTAAATAGGTATGTGAATCAAGGGTGGTAAGATCCAAGAAGTATAGTTCACAACATAGTAAAGTAATGCTAATGCTGTTGTTCCTATTACTGCTCATACTGTTCTCATCCTTGCTTCCATTTTGCCCAAATTTTCACATGAGCAAAAATTACAGCTAGAATCCTAGTCACGTCACAAGATAGGTAAATGAAAGATAGAGTAGAAATGCTATTGATAAAACTAGGTAGAATTCTTCCCACATAAAATTAGCAGTATACTTGGATAGCATTGTAGAGCAGTTGTACAGTTTTTTCATTGTGCTTACAATTTTACTCACAAAATAATGAGCAGGGGTGTAGTAGATTACTATCTTCACAAAGCAAACAACCATTGAGTGCTAGGAAATACTCTTCATGAACACAGCCTTCTTTTATTCTCCAGGACAATCAAAAGCATGATATGTTTAAACTGAAGGATCTTTATAATTTTCCTGCATAATTCACTAAGCAATGCCAAATTTACTGTTTTCAACCTTAAATTATAAAGCAAAAATTCAACATATATATATTTTTTTTTGCAGGGGAAGATTTCCCTAAGCTAATATCTGTTGCCCATCTTCCTCCTTTCTTCTTCCTTCCCTGCCCCCCTCCCCCACCACAAAGCCCCAGTACATAGTTGTGTATAGTTTTAAGTTCTTCTGCTGCTTCTATGTGAGCTGCCACCACAGCATGGCTACTGACAGACAACTGGTGTGGTTCTGCACCCAGGAACCGAAGCTGGGCTGCTGAGGTGGAGTGTGCAAAACTTGAACTGCTAGGCCATCAGGGCTGGCTTAAAAGTTCAATATTTTTATGACTAGAAATTTTATAAATGTTCCTATGAATAGTTATTATTTTTAAGTCTCATTAATAGTTCTTTGAAAATATGATTTTTTATGACCATATAATCTCTTTTATGGAAGAAGCATAATTTTTTCTATAGTTGGCCAATGCCCCAACATAGCCTCTTTCCTCAGTCTCAAGGCTGTCTCCTGAAACAAGACGTTACCATCAGTCAGTGTTTACTAAGCAATTAGGACAAGTCACTGTTCTAGGTGGAGTGAAGGAAGCAGGTCCTCATCCTTGGTTCTCTAGAGTGTCCTGGAAAAAGGGAGAGAGCATGTTGTTCAATCTTGTTATGGTCAGAAAGAAAATGACTTTTTCTAATAATTCTGAGAGAAAGAGAGAATAATGAGACATAGAAAGGAGTAGAGAAAAAGCCCTTCATGTCAGGGTCTTGGTCTTCCAGGAGAAGTAAAGTGGGTAGATGGACTACTTTGATAGAGAATGTACAAATCTTTGTGAGACAAACTCCGTTTCTTATTAAATTATAAATTTTTAATGGAGTCCTACATTAGAATCTATTACTGAGACACGCCTCCCCTGACTTCTATGCTTTTTAAAATTGATCAAGTGGAAAAACCATCTGATTTGGTTTTTATCTCTAGAGAAGAGTGGATTTTCCAAAAATAACCATTGGTTGCGTGATGGCATTTTTCACTGGCAAGCAGCTGAAATGGGTTTTTAACCTACTGTCTTCTCCATTTTTGGTTAAGAACTTAGAAAAAACACAAATGTAAGCACAACTTGGGAAGTATTAGAAGGTTTAGGGGCTTCAGGTTTCAAGTATTGAGTATGGAAGTTGAGTATCTTTTCTTTAAGGGATTGTATCTATAATAACATGCTGCCTCTTTCTTTTAGATTCTCTGAAACATTTGTCTGGTGTCCCAGCAGTTACCACTCTCCTCTTCACAGCATTTGGAAAAGCCTACATTATTTTCAGATTCTCTTCTCTGAGAATTCTCAGCTCTTTCTTTATCAATATGGTCATCTGTAACCTGCAGTACTACAGTAAATCTAAAAAAGGAAAACAAAAAAGTGCTTATTGGACTCTCAATGGCCTACCTTTGAAAATAGCCCCAAGTAAGGGGAAAACTCTGTGGAGCTGAAAGGAAAATACCCATGCATCACCTGACTTCCCCTTTTTCCACAGTAGGTGGGCCATGCTACTTTCTCCATCCTTGCTGCCCATTCAGCTTGGTCACATGACAAAGCTCTCTCCAATGGAATGAGAGCAGAGGTGATGTGAGCCACTTCTAGGCCTGGTCCATGAAACCACCTGTGACTTTTGCTAGGATAGACTTCCTCTAACTGAATAAAAATCTATATCCCTATTATTGCTGTTTGCTGATCTTAGTTAATTTTTCTGAAATAAGATAAGCCTACCCCTTCTTCCTCACCCCTCTTTAGGGCCCTTTCTAACTCTAAATATCTATGATTTCATAACTGAGTTCAGAATGCCCATTCAAAATGACTCAGTGATTAGAATTAAGGGCATCCGGGTTGATATTTATGGATATTTGATTATATATCTGCGAAAGGCAGGTGAGTGCAGGGGTTAAGAGTTCAGGCTTTGGGGTCACACTCCCCAGGGAGAATTCTTCCAGTATCAGTTTCTGGATGTGTGACATTGGGCAAATTTTTTTAACCTTTCGAATCTCAGTTTCCATATTAGTGAAATGGGGACAATAAGAATACCTCGTAAGGTTATTGTGAAGATTAAATGAATTAATACATGCAAAAGGCTTGAGAGAGTATCCTCAATAAATGTACTCAATAAATGTTGGCTATCACTATTTTTTTTATTTTAGTGAGGAAGATTGGCTCTGAGCTAACAACTGTTGCCAATCTTCCTCTTTTTTTCCTTTTCTCCCCAAAGCCCCAGTACATAGTCATATATCCTAGTTGTAGGTCATTCTAGTTCTTCCATGTGGGCTGCTGCCATAGCATGGCTTGATGAGCTGTGCATAGGTCCATGCCCAGGATCCGAACAATTGAACCCCAGGCCACCGAAGCAGAATGTGCAAACTTAACCATTTGGCCACTGGGCCGGCTCTCTAGCGATCACTATTAATTCTTGTAAATAAAACAGGCCAATGAAGGAAGAAATCAACTATTAAATCTGAGCACTGCCCTACGTACCTAAATTCAGCTTACTATATGTGATGATCAATGACCTCTCCCGACACGTACCTTTTCTGTCTGGAGCAAAGTCTGTGTCATTTCTGAGTGTTTGACTTCACTTGTAGCCAGCCTGTTCTGATGTGAACAGAATGAAAAGAAGAGTGCTGGCAGATAATAAATGGATTTCTAGACAGTAAAATATGGGCCAAAGGGAATCTGCTTAAAACTAATTGTAATTCTAGCCTCATTAGTGCCTATTAATGGCCTGGCTTCCTCCTTGTGCAGTTTGGGGCTGAGAGAGGCAGTTTGTAGGGAACACATCTGCTTCCCTGGCTTTTGGCCCCACATGTTCTCCATGGGGGGTGTTCTGAAAAATGACCCAGTGAACACCTTTCCAGGCTATAGGAATGCAGCTGTATATCATGTTCAAGCCTTCTGGAAAAGGAAAGAGTAATTCTAACAACCTAAAGATACATACACTAAAGAGTCCCTCAGGATCTTTGTGCAATACAAGGGGATACAAGCTTTGCATGACAATGACTGAGAAAAACCAGAAAAAAATATGGTCATTTCACCATGGAAGACCCACTTGTGTTAACGGACAGGATAATTATAATATATAAGGCTGGCATCTGGGGGCCCTTTCTATTCCTTCTGCATTAACTCCTATCATCTGAACTGAAAGAACACGAGGGTCTAGCCCTACATTTGTCTCACCTGTGTATCTGTGGGCCTGGGGAGGAAGACTAGCAGAAAGGTTAAGAGTATGGCTTTACTGCTTATCCTCTGTATCAACTTGGTCACCTTAGCCATGTCTTGAAGTCTTGCTTTCCTCATCTCTGAAATGGGAGAGTTATTGGTCCCTCTCATTGGGTTGTTGTGAGGTCTAAATATGCTGTGCTTGTGAAGGGTTTAGTTCAGTGTCTGACACATAGTGAGAGTTCAGTGAATGGTTGCTTTTATTGGACGTGCCAGGAGGGTGTGCTTTTAGAATCTCAGTGTGCTATACCTTGATCTCTTTCAGCTTGTTATTCTCTTACCCCCAGGAAATGTCCCCTTGGAGACTTGAGTGGATTCTGAATGTTCTAATCTATTTGCTTACATATAACACAATGCTAATCAGTCGTTTTAGGAATGATGCTCTCTGTACAACAAAAATAAGTCAAATACCTAGAAAACTGCATATCTCAAAGGCTGTGTAAAAAGCTGTTATATCTGAAAGAACTCAAAGCAACAGCTAGGATCCATAAGTTACTAGGCTATTGCCACATGAAGATTTTAATAGCTATGGAAAAGGAACACACACTCTTGTGACTCGCATGCTTTATTTACTTACTCTTTTATTAATTCATTCTGTAAATGTCTAATTTAATTCTGAGTTGGTGTCAGGCATTGGTTTAGATGGTAGAAATACCATGATAAACAAGGCAGATACATGCCTGCTCAGGTGTGATTAGCATTTGAACAGGAAATATAGGCAAACATTGTTAAGAGAACAGCTGAATTATTAAAAATAATTGTAAATTGTAATAAGTACTATGAAAGAAACTAACAGGAGCCTGAAAAAGGAAGTAATGACAATAGAATGAGGACTACTGCTTTATACTTGGGAAAGAGTGGAAAGAACTAGCCATGTAAAGAATAGAAGGAAGGGCATTCCAGTAGGAAGGAACAGCATGTGCAAAGACAAATGATGAGGTTGGAGATGGATCAAGCCAGGTCATTCAGGGGCCTGCAGTCATGATAAGGAGTTTAAATTTTATCCCACAAAAGGGAGGCCATTAGAGGAGTTGTTTGAGCAGAAAAAACACATGATGTCATTCATATTTTAAGATTGCGCTGGCCTCTGGGTGGAGAATGTGGGAAAAGGAAGAGTCAAGTGTGGCAGCATGGAGACAAGAGACTATGGTTCAGATGGCTTAGCCTTGGGGTAGGGGGAGTGGAGATGGAGAAAAGTGAACTGAATCAATCAATCTATGTATATACGTATGTATGTATCTATCTGTCTATTAGGATTGACAGAACTTGCTGAGAGACTAAATGTCCAGTAGGTATGTATGTATGTACATATGTATGTATGTATGTATGTATCTATTAGGATTGACGGAACTTGTTGAGAGATTAAATGTCAAGTAGGCAGTTGCATATGTGAATCTGGAGCTCAAAGGAGAGGTCTGAGCTGAGATATAAATTTGGGAGTTGCTGCCTTACATATATTACAGTGTCTAAAGCCACACTGAGGAGACTATCACCTAGGAAATGCGTGTTGAGAGAGAAGAAGAAAGCCTAGAGAAATGTAATGCTTTCAAGCTCAGGTAAAGAGCAGCAAAGGAGGTTACGAAGGAGTAATTAATGAGACACAGGAAATCTTACAGAGTGTAGAAACCAAGAGATGAGCGAGTCTTTAAAGAAGGAGAGAATTATCAACTGAGTTGAATGCTGGCAAGAGATCCAATAAGATGAAGATAGGGCATTAGTTTGGGCAACACAGAGATATAGTTGGTGACCATGATGAGAACCATTTCAGTGGGGTGGTGGGGTTGAATTGGATTGTGCTGTATGGGGATCATATTGTAATGGGTTGAAGAGTGAATGGGGATGAATAAGTTGATACTGTATGTACAGACATCTGTTTTGAGAAATTCAGTTATGATGAGGGCAAGGAAAAAGGAGAGATTTCAAAAGATGGCTTTTAAGAGAGCTTGTTTGCATGTGATGGGAATGTTCTTCCAGAGAGGTAATAACTGAGGAAGCAAAGACCGTGATCCAGAGTATAGGTGAAGGGACTGGTTTTGAGAGAAGCGGGAAAATTTCTTTTGTTAGCAGGAAGGAAAACAGACTTAGATATATGAGGAGGCCTGTGGCTTGTCAATTTGTCTATTTTTTGCCAATGAAGAGTGAGCATGGCCATCAGGTGAGAGTATAGATAGAGCAGGGAGCATGGGAGATTTGAAAGAAAACAGAAGGTATAAAATGATCTAATCAGACAGTAGGAAAGCAGGCCTACAAGAAAAACAGCATAAGATCAGTGGCCTTTTGTAAGTGCACATTTGAGTTCATAAATTTCAAGAGCGGTCTTTCCATTAGAATATATACTTGCTCCAGAGAGCAAGTGTCTTGTCTATCTTTACTACATCTCCTTGGTGCCTGAATAGGGCCTGGTAAATAATAGATGCTCAAGCAATGTTTTTTAAGTGAATGAATGAGTGAATGAGCTCAGTTGTTAACTTTCTCTGGCAATATTCAGCAGCTCAGATAAAGGCACTAATAAGGTAGAGGGTAAGACTCACAGAAGACTAGAGTTTTTCTGGGCAAGGATGACAGACAGAGAGCAGCCAGGGAGCTGAGGGTATTAGCAAGGGAGTGATTATAATGATGGGCCATAGAATCAAGGTTGGATGAAAAGAAAAGGAAAGCTAATGGATAGTGGGAAAATGGTTTCGAGGCCATTAAGAAGTCAGAAAATTTGGCAGTAGAAGTTCTTGAGAAAATCTTCTGGAAGAAGAAGAGTCATGACTGGAGAGTGGCAGGTTTGAAGTTGGGATTTGGGAAGAAGTGCAGATGCCGATGATGGCATAGTTCAGGGTGTAACCACATCAGGGGCCCAGGCAAAGCAGAAGAAAAGGTCACTAATGATGAGACGGTCAAAGGGCTGACTGTCCCTATCTGTTTTCTCTTTAGTATCATTTAATACCTCATGCTTATGATCCTGGCCAATATGGAAAAATAGATGAATTTTAAGATGAATTCATGAAAATGTAAATGTAAATTTCCTATTCTCTCTATCCCCAATAAACACTATAACCAAGCGTGACTATCATGGATATAAGGATATTTACATGATCATTTACATGGTTTGGAAGACAAGCCAAGTATACTATGTAGGGATTTGGACAACAGTGATACATAACTGAGTCATTTGGAATATAAGATGTCTAGAGAAAAGACTTAACTAGGCACAAATATATATTTAAGCCCACTGAATAGCAGTTGGTGAATTGGAATTGTTGAAAATCTGAATAGGGTATCATTTTGCCATATATGGAGTAATAATAGTAGGCCTCCAATGCTCTAAGGTGGATTGTCACAGCAGGTATCACATTCTTGGTTTTTTAATTTGAAGTGTTAAGGATTGGTAGAGAAGGTGATAAGAGCATCACTAGAGAAGTTTGTGGATTCAAGAATAGAGGGGACTATGCCCTGCTTCCTTTTTGATTGCCTTGGGAAGGCACAAGCTCTTCTGTGCTATTAGAACGTGGAAGAACAGGGATTGAACATCCACATGGGATGCCTAGGCAGAGGGCCCTGAGGTGCAAGTCTGTATGAGGCACCCTGGATATGATGTGAGAACAGTAAGATGTCCTTTTCCCATTTGGCTTCTAGTAGTAAGGACATAGCTAAGAAAAGGCCAGTACATCTGGAGGGGCCTCATGGTTGAGGGTGTGTGGACTTGTCAGTAGATGTCCCATGGACCTGAGGACTAGAGGAATCTAGATACCCAAACAACCTACAACTTGAAAGATGCCAGCATTTCTTTTTCATGACCAGGTTCACTAGTCTATCCTCATATCTGGACACTATAAACCCTCAAAGGACTAGGGAGTGGAGTAAACCCTGATTGGATGAGAAAACCCTGACTTGATTGAGATGATTTTTTTCACCATCAAGTTAGATGGAGCTTGGAATAGAGATTAAGTTGACACAATGAAAAATTAAGTCACATTTCTTGCACGTTTGAGTATACGGATTAGACAATTCATACCTATTCCATAAATGATACAGTTTATTTTAGTTATGATACTGGTATGGCTGCTAACAAAGGCCCAAATAACAGTAGTTTAAAGAAGATATACATTTACTTTTCTCTCATATAACACTCTGAGTATAAGCCTTACAGGACTGATATAGTGGCTTCATAATATTGGGGATCCAGGTTCCCCCCATCTTGTTGCTCTGCCATCTTGAATGCACTTTCTCTATCTTATAGCCTAAGATGGATGCTATGGTTCTTGTCATCATAGCCACATTCTGGCCAGTGAGAAGGTGAGTAATGTGGAGGGCACAATCTGTAGGTTGCAAGTATTACTTTTTCTCTCATTGCATTGACCAGAACATAGTTACATGAGCCGCATAGCTGCAAGGGAGGCTGAGAAATGTACACTTGAGCTGTTCAGTCATACGTCATGCTAAAATTTTTGGAGAAATACTAACTGAAGGAAAAAAGAGTGAAAATATTTTGGGGGACAATCAGCCATATCTGGCACTCAGTGCTACGGGTGCCTTCTGGATTGTCACAGCAGGTAGCAAATTCTTGGGGATGAGGTATTCAAAAAAGTAGCAGCATGGAGAGCATGAGTTATCTTTGTGCTGGACAACTATTCCTTTGGGAATGAGAGATGAATTTCTGCTACTAATCCACGGGTGGGCCCTCCATCCCCTGGGCCATTCAATTTCTGACTTCCTGAATGAGCTCATGTCTGGCCCTATCCTAATGGCTTCTTCACTTTAGTGCTAAGTGCTGGAAGCACAACAAACGCTGCTCTTGAGTTTCTCTGCTTAAGCTAATATTTAGTAGCTGTGAGAGAATAGATCTGTTTTATTCATATTATTATTGTTAATATCATAAAACAATAATTTACAATTATATAAGTATATATTTTTGGTGGCCTGTTTACATCTATGTCTTGATTTGATCTTCACAGACCTACCTATTATAAATAAGTACTTAAATACTGAATGTTTACAACTCTCACTATCTTCTCAGGTTTTCAAATCCATCAGCATAGTACAATTTTCCTGTTATAACTTTTGGGGTTTTCTGTACATGCCTCTGTTCATTTCACTTGGGATTCCTTCCTTTCCCTTCCTTTCCTTTTTTCCCCCCCTGGTTTCAGACTCTTTCCTATGGATCTTTTCTGGAGTCTTCTGAACATACTGACCTTATTTCCCATGGTTTTTCCTTTTCTTGATTTCCCTGCTATTCTCCCTTTCCATCCTTTTTGCCTTAGTGTCTTTCAAATACGGCCATTTCTCTGAAGCAAGTCCCACACGAGTTCTTATCACTGCAGGGGATAGCTTTTCTCTTTTGTTCTATACCTCTAGTTCACCCCAGTCATTTTCTCTGTTTTTCTTGGCCATTTCCCCTACTGTCCAAATATATTCTTTCTTTCTACCCATGTCTCCTTTCTGAAGCACCCTTAACTGCCTCCCTTTCTTTTACCATAGTAGGGAGTGTCCCTATATCTTTTGGGCATCCATAACCAGATGTAGTTGTTTGACTACATCTTATCCATTTTTTCTTGCTTTTTGAAGGTGGCCCAAGAGGTACTTGCTTCTTGAATGCAATCTGGGTTTGATTTAGGGCTCTGCCTATGATATAGTTTCTCAACTTTCCTGCTAGCGGCCCTTTATTTTCCTACTCTGAATGCTCTATGACTTTTGTTCACAACAGCCTCCCACTGTCCCCAATCTAGAGTTGCTTTCAGAGTAGCTGAAGCCTAGCTGATAGCTTCTCCTTTGACAATACTCCCTCCACTCCCATTTCACTTCCAGCCTACTGGTCCATTTGTTCGTTCACCCCTTATGCCTGTCTGATGAAAGTACAGCACTCTCTGTCTTCTGTGCTGCTATTTTCTGGTCTTCAGAGCAGTGGGGCTGTCTTCCTTCTCTGGGATAGACTGTACTTTAAATGCGATTTCAGTGAGTCAGAAATTCCAAGGAACTGGGACCTGTACCAAGTAATGTCAAAGTATTAACCATCCTGCTTCTGCACACTGCCTGAACTATTCTGAGCCCCAGAACTGATGTAGCTAGCTGCCTTGAAGAAGGAGTTTGCCATGTGAAACGGCAAAATCTCTGCAGACCTATCCGGACTGTTCTTACCCAGTTGGGGTGGAGTGAGGTTCTGAACTTCTTTATGATTTTCTTCACAGCGGAAATGTGGATCCGTGGTTATTTTCAATCACTATGCGCTTACATGGCTTTGGATATTGTGGGACAGTTTTCTGTGTGTTCTTTCATAGAAACATAAAAAGTATACGTGATTTCAGAAAGAAAAACTTCAAGTGAGGCATATTCAGATAATACTATTTTCTCCCCTTGTTGAACATATGTACTGATTTTCTGGGAAAGTTGCTGCAATTTTAGTGACTGCTTAGAGAAGCATCGCTGATGATCAGTCTGCTAATCTACTCTGTTTCCTGTCAGAAGAAGTGTCAGGATGGGTGGGATTTCAGGTTCCAGTAGAGAAATTTCCAGAGAGTCTCTCACAATAGCCATCATCTCATTTGTTCATAACCTATTTGGTTAATTATTTAACTGTATTGTCATTATCTGTTTACAACTCTGCCTTCCTCACTAGAGTGTGACTTGCTCAAAAGCAGTGACATTGTCTTATTCTTGGTGAGTGGCAGTTGTTGAAATTCAAGTGTTTATTTAATGAAGGGACAGACAGATAAATAAACGAGGAAACTGGAGCCAAAGGAGGTAATGAACTGTGCTGTCTTGGGCTGTGTGTTAACGTGTCTGGGCCTAACTTACTTCACCTGTAAATTGAGGATGTTGGCAAAACATAGGGGGTTAAAGAGGGTTCAATGAGGTATTATGTGCTTCTGAGAAGGGACCTTTTCCTGTTGAAGGGTTAAAGAATGAGAGAATATTTGAGCCAAAGGCAGGGGAGACCTGTCCTCCATACTGAGTGATCAGGAAAGACAACAAGTCATAGACTATCCAACACCCCTCATTGTGTGGCAAGAGCAGAAGAATAGAGATGCTGACATGCTGTGTCCAGACAGAGAGGGCCTGACACAACTATCAGATTTCTTATAATCTGAGATTGGCAGGGGAGAACATCTAAACACTTTCCACGTACCTGCTAAGAGGGCCAGAGGGATAGCTGGAGGAGGCCCCAGGACCTAGGGAAGCCTCTCACTGGGATGAGGGGTGCAGCAGCATGGCTGGCATGGAGAATGCGACTGACCAGGGATCATACAGGGTGTACATGGCTCTGCAGACGTCAATGGGGGAAAGGTGCCAGTTGGTGGCTGGAGGGAATCAGGATCCTACGGTAGACATCAGTGTAGACAAATGAGACCATGACCAAAGGCCATTTCTCAGGCTCTGATGCTAAGTATTACAGTCTCTGCCCCTTCTTTGTCCTTGGAACTTAATTGCAACCCCAGGGATAAGGGTTGAGAGAAGAAAACCCTGACTTGGTTGATTTTACCCAGAAGTGTCTGATTGAAGTCTCTGCCAAAAGATGGAATGGAAAGTTTGAGATAGAAAGTAAGGTCATTATAGAAAAGAAAGTTGAATTCTGGCATAGTTGAGTTTTGTGGATTGAGATTCTGTGCCTCCCACATATGTGAAATGTTAATGCAGCCAGGAGCACTGGGTACTAACTGATGGTAGGGAATCCAGGTGGAGACTTTAGAAATGCAGGGACGAGAGTGGGGATTCATCTTGGCCGTGGTTCTCCAAGCATGGATTTTTGGTTTCATTTTAGGATTCTGCTGGTGTCCCTTCAACCAACCAGTAATCAGGATTTTATTTTTCTTTCTTGTTCTCATTTATAATGTCCATAATTTACATACATTTGCATTTTAATTTTCTAACTGAAAGAACGGAATAAATATGCCGTCTCTGAATACCACTGGAGCAGAAACATATTGAACTCCAGTGGTATGAATTAAGGTCACTGTTGACACACTTCTTGCTTTAGCCCAAAATTATTTTCTAAGCTATGAGAGTAGCTTTCCTTTTTGGCACTTGAATCAAGTAATTCCATTCTATTTTCATTTTTCCTAATGTTGCTGAAAGGTTCTAGACAAGCATCTTAGGCCAAGTCCTTCATTTTACAGATGAAGAAATGGGGCCACAGGAGTGACTTATCCAAGAGCGCTAGTAATGGTTCGTTAGTGATAGAGTCTGGTTTAGAACCCAGTCCCGTGATTCCAGGTTTTTCTTCTTAGATCCTTATCTCACCTGTCCCTCTAATTCTGGAGGCAGCTTCCTATCTTTCAGAAACTAACTTTTAGAACATACCTATGGGAAAAGCATGGAAGACTTGTTTTTTGTTTGTAGTTAAAAAAATGTAATAGTTAAAAATTTTGATAATATGAAAATATGAGTGTAGCTAATGGAGGTTGGGGTACGTTGAAGATGAGGAAAGGTAGGGAATGGGTAAGTAGACCAATATCTTCACCTTCAAAGTGAGGATCAAGGGCTACTGTCTAAAGTTAATGAATAGTAGATGCATTTTAAATAAAATATGCAAAGTAACAAACTTTTAATAACTACTAAGAGTCTACCTATATTTTTATCTGTCTTCCTGTCTGTCTTTCTATATCTATCTATCTATTTATCATCTATCTCTATATCTCCTTACAGTCTATTTAGGAAAGTAGGAAAAATATTAAAGAAGAAAAATTTTCTATTTTCTAAATTGTGTAGTTAATAGATAGTTTAATAAAGTTAATAAATCAAGGAAGAGAGGTATAGCACATTGCCTAGGGTTATGGCAGTAACAGCTATATGGGCAGTAGAACTAAAAACAGGAACAGTTAAGAGGATGCCCTGGGTTGGGATGGGAGGTAGAAAAAGTTGCGACTGGGAGTGAAATGAGTGGGAGATTGTAGTTTTTCAGCACAAATACTTCCATATTATTTTGTAGGTTTCCAAACATATGTATTGCTTTGACAAAAAGTATATATTTTATATTTTGAATGGTATTTGCCAATAAACCCTTCAAAAAGGCTGAACAGTTTACATTTCACCAACAGAGTATAAGAATGTTCTTTCTCTTACATACTTGCTGAAAGTGCACATTAGTTATTTGATATTCATTGATTCTTGCCATCACACAGTTATTTTTTTGTAAGTCTTCTATGTGCACATGAAATGAATGAATATTTTTGAATGATTGGAGTTTGTTAATTATGACGTTTAACTCTCCTGTATCTTTTTAAAAATTTTTTTCTTGGAAGAAGCCCTGAGCTAACATCTGTCACCAATTCTCCTCTTTTTGCTGAGGAAGATTGGTGCTAAGCCAACATCCATGCCCATCTTCCTCTACTTTATATGTGGGATGCCTCCACAGCATGGCTTGGTAAGTGGTGTGTAGGTCTGCACCTAGGATGTGAACCAGTGAAACCCGGGCTGCTGAAGTAGAATGTGCAAACTTAACTGCTATGCCACCGGGTTGGCCCCTCCTGTATCTTTACTAATATTTCATTTGATTAAACTATAGATCACTGAGAGAGGTGTTAAAGCATCCCACTATCAATGTGGATTTGTCTCCTCATAGGTCTGGCAGCATTTCCTTTGTATACTTAGATACTATGCTATTAGGCAAACATAAGTATGGAATTGTTATATTATCCTTGTGACCTGCTTGCTTTATTATTGTATGGTGACTTTCTTTATTCATAGTAAGTCAGAGTGCCTTTGGCTTAAACAACTAGGAATCTTATTATCTTATATAGAAAGAAGTCCAAAAAAAAGGGGGTAGAGGGGCAAAGGAATGGTAGCCATGAGCATGTGTCTTACAGATCTCTATAGAGAGCATGATCAACCAAGAACCTTCGCTGCCGCACTGTGAAAATCATCGCCGCACTTTGCGGAAGCTGTGCTTTCCACAGGCTGCTCCAGCCAATGACTGAGTGCAGCAAGGAGACTAAAGCAGACTCATTCCTAGGAGACACGGACTCCTCTGAGAGTGATTTTGGCTTGTGGACTCCTAGATAGCCTTGGACACTTCCCTCCCACCTTCCTTCCCTCTCTCCTTTCCTCAGGAGTCAACCTTGCATTGCAGTCTGATGGTTCTCCCAGACTTTCCAAGCTCCCTCCCATTTTCTCTTGTTTCCTTAATAAAATCCTTGAACATTTAATCCTGTCTTGGCATCTCCTTTTCAGAGGACCTGGATAAACACAGGCTGCTAGTTTGTTGATTTAGCAGCTTGATGATTTCATCATGGAACCCAATGCCCTTTGTTTCTTACTCTGCCACCCCGAGTGTGTTATTCTGCTCTCAGGCCAGCTCCCATCATGGTCACTGTGGCCACTGCAGGCAGCACTTCCAGATACAACAATATCCAAAGAGAGGAAGGGACCACGTTTTTCAGTGTCTCTTTTCTTTCCCAGAAGCCCTCCAGTAGCCTCCTTTACTTCTCATTGGCTAGAAAGGGGTAATGTGTCTGCTTCACAACCAATCGCTGACAGATAAAAAAAGATCTCACTGATTAACAGACACAAATCAATGTTTACTTCTGGGTTGGGCATGAGGTCACCTTCCTTTAAGTCCCGTGGTAGAGAGATGAGCAACTGAACCAAACCAGGGTTGTATCAAGAAGGAAGGAAGGAGAGATGGATATTGGGTAGGCAGTCAATTGTCTGCTAAATTTAATAACACTTTTGGCGTTAGGATCTATTCCATCAAGTATCAGTCACCTTTCTTTTGGTTAGTTCTGCTGGTATATCCTTTTCTATTTCTTTATTCTTATCATTACTTTATCATTTTATTTTAGTTGTCTCTGTTATAGATAGGATATGGCTATATTTTGGTTTTGTTTCATTTTTTTTCCAATCTGAAAGTCTTTTACTTTTATTAGTATGATTGGCACATTCATGCTTATTAGGATTATTGATCTCATTGGATTCATTTCTGCCATTTGATTTTCTGCTTTCTATTTGTTATGCTCTTTTTGCACTTCACCCTGTTTCTGGCTTTTTTTTACTTTTTACTTTTTTACATAAAAACATTCAAATATTTATAAAAGTGAAAAAATAGTATGATAAATCCCTATACTCCTCTCACATAGATGTGTTAATTACCAATGTTCTGCCATATTACTTTATTTAACCCATCTCTCTGTCTTTACTGAAGAATTTTAAAGCAAATCACCCATATCATGATATTTCACCTTAAATACTTGTGTGAATGATTAAATTTTCTTTATTTTCCATTTCCCTCTAATTCTTTGAAAGTTTTTTTACATTCTATTTGTTTTAAACATGCATAGTTAGTCAGTATAGCCACTATTCTTCCAAAAAAACCCACGGACTTTAGAATTAACCTTCTCCCTTACATGTTACTGTTGTGTGGTAGTTTAGATCCATCTTGGGGTATTAGTTAGGGGAGGCTCAGCTATGTTGTGATGGAAATAAATCCTGAAAGCTCAGCTGCTTAAAATAAGCATGTTTTCTTGCTTACATGCCAGTCTCATAGGAATTGGGAAGCTCTTTTCCAAGTAGAAAGTCAGGGATCCAGCTTGCAACCATGTTGTAGCTATGGCATCTAGATATGTGACTTCTGAAGTTTCTAGGGAAGGGAAGAAAGAGTTAGAGGATTGGGGGGAGAACAGGTGATTTTAAGGGCCAGGCACTTAGAATCCACCCACTTCCTATTTCATGAGCCTTAACTCAGTCACATAGACTCTAGGCTATGTGAGATGGTGGCTGGGAAACGCAGTCTCCCTATATTTTTAGAAAACAGTCTGAATAGGCTTTATTTAACTCATTTAAAATTAACTTAATTCTTTCTTTTTTTGTTTTACTGCTTCCTTTTCTCACTACTTGTATTAGTTATCTTGGGCTGCCATAACAAAATACCATAGCCTGGGTGACTTAGGCAACAGAAATTTATTTCTCACAGTTCTGGAGGCTAGGAAGTCCAAGATCAAGGTGCAGGTAAGGTATGTTTCATTCTGAGCCCTCTTCTCTTGGCTGGTCAGTGGCGGCAATATCACTGTTTACTCATATGGCCTTTCTTTGATGCATGTGTGTGGAGAGAGAGAGCTCTGGTGTCTCTTCCTTATCTTGTAAGAGCAGCAGCCCTATAGGGTTAGGGCATCACCCTGATGGCGTTTTTAACATCATCTCCTTACAGGACCTATCTCCAACTACAGTCACATTGTGGGCTTGGGCTTCAACATCTTAATTTTGGGGGACACAATTCAGTCCATAGCACTTCTCTTACTTGGAGCAGGAACATGACTCAAAGAACCAATCAGATCCGTTTTTAGGGTTTTATATAGATGCTGATGGAGAAAGAATGCTCTCTACATTTGATGTTAAGGAATATTTAATATTGGATCTGTTGAGGGTCATTGATGTCACCATGTGGGTAAGGCCTGACTGATAATAAAGTCAATTGAGTGAAAAATTGAATGGAGAGTAAAGGAAAGAGGGACAGAATCCTGACAACATCATTAGAAACTTTGAATTTAGCTGTTATTGAAATTAGATTTGACCTATTTCTTAGTTATATTAGCCAGTAAATTCCCTATTTTTGCTTAGAATTTCTCACACAATGGCAGAATCCAGAAAATACAGTGGTGCCAAGTAGAGACTGGTGATGATAGATAAATGTAAGCCCAGAGAGTCAGACAACTCACTGGCTGACACTATGTTGAGTCACACGACATGGTGGGATGTTATTGATCTATTGTCTGCTGCTTATGCTTCAGGATTTTCTCTACCACAGTAGAGCATAACTGGAGACTCCACCATAGTGTTCTAGGCTGCAGTGGATCAAGTACCTGTTGAAGAAAAGGATCAGGGGAATGGGCTAGAGGGCAAGATTAAAAACATTGTTTTTCCTTTTGGCTGGATCCCCCATTCTCTATCTCATATTAGTGAGGAAATTTTTGGCTGCTAGAATCAGAAAATTCTGACTCAAATTAATTAATCAATAAGGAAATTTATTATCTGCTGTGTTGGCTTCAGGTGTGGTATAAAGCAGTGGCTCAGTAATGTTATCAAGGATCCAGTTTTTCCTGTGTCTCCATTTTGCTGGTCTTAGTGTTGGCTTAATTGCAAGCCTAGTTCAGATGTTCCCTCATGGTGACCTTCAGTGTCACTAGGGCTACCTACTTGCCTTTCCATGTTCACCTGCCTAACCCTGGACCAATAATATTGGCCAGGGATATACCATTCCCTTCTTGACTTAGACTAATTAGGAACTGAGTTTGGTGTGCATCAGGATACATCATGATTGATCTCACTGTTGGGTCTCTGAGTCACCTAACTGCCTCATAAGATACTTGGTGAGAGGGAGTAGATAGTTGTATAAAACTGTAGTTCTTTTATTAGGGAAAAAGAAGACAATGAACGCTGGCGTGGTACCAGCAGTGACCACTATATTCCTTGTTGTAGCATTGAAAGAGGAAAGCCAGATTTACCCATGAATTTGATAAAGGGGCCTAATGTTATCTTGCTACCAAGGCCATACAAGTAGTAGTACATCACTCTGTTAGTTGTCTTGGCAACATGACTTCAGGCGAGTCATCACAACTTGTACTTGTCTGTAGCACAGAAAGAACATAAGGCCGAATATGTTGTTACTTTGTTAGTGAATATCTTAAGTCTCAGATCCTAATTTGGGGACCTAGAATAGATTACACAACAACTAATGATATTATATTAAGGGGAGCATTTAAACCAGTCTTTGAGTGACATTGGGGTAGTGAGGCAGCTTTGGAACTTTTGCAAAAAGTGGGGAGCCATTGGAAGACATCCTGGTTGGATAAGCCTAGAAATTAGCAGTGAAAATTTTAGTAAGACACTTAAGATGGTATAAAAATTGAGTAAACAATTTATATATTAATTGCATGAGTAGAAAAATAAATCAGAAAGGAAGTGCCATGTTTACTGGATACCTGAACTGCAATGTACTTGTGCTTGTAGTTGTGGGCATCCCTTCCCCCAAATTAGAGAAAGTGTTAGACTCATAATGACTATGAAGCAGCTGTTCCATCAAGCTGTTTTCCAAATGGGCTTTCACCATTATTGTTGTTGTTAGACAGAGAGGGAAGTGATTTTAGTGTGAATGTGAAAATGAATTAATGTTGCCTGTCAGGAAACAAAACCAGTGCCAGGGGATCAGCTTATGCACAGCTGAAAGATTGAAAAAGAAAACTCTGGGAAATCAGAGAGCTAAAAAGACAATGATCCCAAATTCACACTGGTGTTGGAACATGGAAGTCAATGTTCCACTCCAGAGATGAAAACAGCTTCAGATGAGGCACTGTGGGTCATCATATCCAGGCAAACTTGGAAAGTAATGGTGACACTGGCACTAAGGTTGTCTCATTCCCAACCTGAACACCAGAGGAAAATGTCAATCCCTTGGCCATCTGAGTCAATTTGGGTTAGGTTTGCCAATTTAGCAAATAAAAATACAGGATGTCTAGCTAAATTTGAATTTCAGATAAACAATGAATAATTTTTTGAGGATAAGTATGTCCTAAATATTGCCTGGGTCATAATTATACTAGAAATTATTCATTGTTTATCCCAAGTTCAAATTTAACTGGGTGCCCTGTGGCAACCCTCATCTGGGATAATTAATACTCATCCTGATTCCCGGAACATTATGATATGGTTGCTTTTGAACTCTTCCCTGAAATGCCAATGTTGGACTCTTACTAATCCTTTGTGGCAGATTATATTATATATCCCATCCCACATTGTCTTCTGACAATGTGACATTGACACTCTTCCATTGAGAGCTGGGGTCTGGGTGGACTTTGTAAACTGCCTTGACTGACAGACTATGGCAGAAGTGACACTCTGTGACCCCTGAGGCTGGATTGCTAACGGTAGGATAACTTCCAGTAGTCTCTCTTCCTCTCAGTACATGAAACTTGGGAGCCCTGAGCTGACATATAAGAAGTTTGACTAGCCTGAAGCCACCAGGCTGGAGAGACCACGTGGAGAGGCCACACAGAGACAGAAAAGATGCCTGAGGTGCCCAAGTATTCCGGCCTCCAGCCATTCATATCGTCCCTGTTTAGATGACCCCAGCTTTAAGATGACCCCTGTTGCACCCACTGTTTGATTGCAACCTCACTTAAGACTGAGCTGAACTTTGTAGCCAAGCCACTCCCAAATTTCTGACCCATGGAAACATGAGAGTTAATAAATGATTATTGTAGTTTTAATCCACAATGTTGTGGGTTGATTAGTTACACAGCCACAAATAACTAATATATACTGGTTTTGGGGAAGAGGAATAACACCACTTTTAACGCTGACATCTTTAATAATAGTCTTTTAAAGTAAGTATCTTTGTTTTTAGGGATATGGACACAGTATTATGTCCAAATCTTTAAGTCAGATTTTGAAGGTTTTACTGTTATTATCTCTTCAGCTATCATTTTTTTTAAAAAAGTTTGAACAAATTGGTAAGTACTATAGGAAAATTGAATTGTCCATAGGAAAAACAAAACAAAACAAATAAGCCTATCTCAGTCCAGGGATTGCATAATGAAATGAGCATGGATACAGGAGAGCTAGGTTGCCTGGGCTTTGACGTTGAGTAGCTATTGGACTTTGAGCAGTTACTTATTCTCTAAAACTCAGTTCTTGTATCTGTAAAATGAGACATTATCCTGGGTAAGGGATGGCAAATAGGCGGCATGCAAGCTACCATTTTCCCGAGCAGACATCACTAAGGAATTGTAGCACTCTTTCTACAGGAAATGACCTTAGCGTTTTCTCAAAGCAGAACTCCAAGAAGTCAGGAGCAATCAATCACAGATGGCAATAATGACAAAATCATTTCTTTGCATTCCCAGACGTTAAACATGTACTGTTACTTCCAGTGTTAAAATTTAGTGTCTCTGTAATCTAAGTGATTCACCTGAGTTCTTAAAGAGTTGCTAAAGTGATTGTGGAAGTAATGTTGGAAATATTTGAAGGATCACGGAGCAAAAATAATTGACTATGAACTGGGTGCCACATAATTATTTATGTACTGTGATAGATACAATGTTGAAAAAGACAGTTTCTCAAAGAGAGAAAAGGATACACACAAATAACTCCAAGTGAGACAATTTTACCATCCTGATTCAGATTAGAACAATTTTGCCCCGATTGTCAGCTGAGACGGCTCTGTGGCCTTGAGGACAATGTAAGAAAAGAGACAGCGGTGTGTCTCAGGGGTACTTTGTTTACATTTGATCTAAGTGTATCTAAAGGATCCAGCTGCATAGCAGCTCCGCATACAACTCTAATTCTGAAAGAAGTCACTAGTCAACTCCTCTCAGCTCCTTACACCTGGCCCTATGTCCCAAGCATTTGCACCCCTTTGTTAGTATTGCTGACAGCTCCCGTGTCTCAGTCTTTCCATACATGGTTCTCTGCTTTTATTTCAGACCTTCTTTTAACTCTGTTACCGTCTGTTTATTTCTCCACCCCAGGCTTGGAAATCTCCCTTAAAGGCCATCACCAACTCCCTTTTCACATGCCCTCCTGTTTGATCATCAGTCATTTATTATCTTTCCCTATCCTGGACCAAGTTTTCAAGACTTTTTCTCCAAGTGTGTAATTAGAATTCTTTTTTAAAATTACATGAGGTTTTAACTTTTGTTTTTCTATAACAGATTTGCAAGTATTACACATAGTTTTAAGTGTACACATTCAGGTGCACAATCTCAATATAAGTATAGTGCAGGACTCTAATTTTCCTATTATCCACACTGCCACATATTGAATACTGATCTCTTCACATAGCCCACCCCAAATCTGAACCAAATAATAAAGTAACTGATCTCAAAAAGCTGGGGAGAGAGGCTGATATCCAGCTGAGAGAATTGGAGAAGGAACTCTAGAGGAGGTAGCATCTGTCTTTGACCTTGAAGGACACATAGGAAATTAGAAGGCAGAAGCAGAACGGGGTGGGGATGGGGGCATTGCCGGTTGAGGAAAAAGCACGAGGAAGACATGAAGACAGAGAGATAGGAGAGTGAAATGTATTTTTGCCTGCAATGTAGTAGTCATTAGATTAGAAGAGAGATGGCGGAAGACCATGTGGCAGAGGCCCTCGGTATCTGTGGATTGCTTGACTAAGTAGTTGAAGGCTAGTCCTGCTTCACTTGATTTTTGGGAGTAGGTGATATGTTGGCAAGTGGTTCTCTGGTTCTTAGTCTCTGTTCTATTTTTGAAAGTTAAGGTTTGGAAAGAATGGCTCCCTTGTCTACGTCTCCAGCCTTTTCCGTGAAAGAGAAACGTGGTAAAGGCAGATATTCAAGGTGGTGAAGATTCACTGTGCATTTAAATGACCATTTTAACAATCTGCTTGGAACTCTTTCCTTTCCCAGTATAGACGTTCTCTAAGCCTATAACAGTTGATTCTTCTAGCACACGCTCAAACACAAATGTATAAATTGAGCTTCCTAGGAGCCACCAGAGAAGTAACCCAGATTTCCTCCACAAAGTAGTCATTTTCCCTTTTTTCATCCATTCAGGAAATGTTTGTTGAGCAACTGTTAGGTACAAGGCATTGAACTGGATATTGGATACAGACTGATGTACAACACAGAATGTCCTTTGCCTTTAGGGGATGAACTCCTGAGAACGACATGTTAGGCATGATTGATCAGGAGAGATTGACATCCGACGGTACACATTACAACAAATGCCAAGGAGGAAACTAACAGGCTGTAACAATAAAGACTTGTAGGGGGAATAAATTGAGAGATTGGATCAAGTTGACATTCTCTAGCCAATACCAACCTCAACCCTTAGAAATAATAGAAAGGCCTTTTTAGTCAATGCATTACACAGACAACACTAGATGCTGTAACAGATAAACCCCAAACTCTCAGTGGTTGCACATAACAGACCTTTCTTTCTTTTTCATGTAAAATTCAAAATGACTGTTTGTGATGAGCTGGTGGCTCTCTTCCAAGAGGTGATTAAGGACCTGACTTCTTCTATCTTGTGACTTTGTCCCTTTCAACATTAGGTTTCTAAGGTTGCTGTGTTCATCAGCTCAAGGCTTGAGAAAAGAAGCTGGTGGATCAAAAGTGGAAGATTTTTATGGTCAAGACCTGAAGTGGACTCCTTACTTCTTCCCTCATTATTGGCCATAGCTATCTGGAATGTATGTTGGGAAATGTCATATAGCTGTGTGTAGAAAGAAGAGGAAACAATTTTGGAGAACAACTTATGTATATCTGTCTTTATGTGAAACATCAGCAAATAGACCATGTGTTAGGCCATCAAGGAAACTTAAACCAACATAAAAAAGGGAAAATCACACAAGCCATATTCACTGTCTATAACACAGTCCAAGTAGACGTTCTGAACAAAAATTAGTTCCTACCCCTAAATATCTTTATAAAAACAAACTTTTAAATAATTTTTGGCTTAATGAGATTATAAAAACAAAAATGACTAAGTATTTAAAAATGAACTACACTGAGGGCAGTACCTACAAAAATCTGTGCTTTGGGATATGGCCAAAGCAGTATGCAGAGGAAAATGTGTAGCTTTAGATGTAAATATTAGCAAAAGAGAAAAATAGAAATTAATCAAATTGAGTACTCAATACAAGTCAGAAAAAGAACAAAATAAATTTTAAAAAATTAGAAGGAAGGACTAACAAAGATAAAGAGATAAGCAAAACAGAAAACAAGTGCAAATACACACTCTTGAGAGTAGATTAGTAACACAAAAACTTAAAAAAAAACACTAACGAAACTAGCAGATTTATCTAGAAAATAGAGAGAAGACACATGGATATCAACAATAGGAATGTGAAAGGGGACAAAATTGTAGATGTGACAGAAATTTTTAAAAGGGAAAATATGTATAAATATTACCAATAAATTTGAACATTAAATGAATTAAAATATTTTTCAGAAAATATAAAAGACTAAAATTGAATAGAGAAGAAGTAGAAAACCTGAATAAGTCTCAAACCATTAAAAACATTTAAAATGTTCCATATCATCTTGAGGCTCAGGCAGTTTTATGAGTAAAGTCTTCCAAAACTTCCAGGGAAGATAGTCCTCATGTTCTAGAACAGAGAAAAGCATGGCATAATAGATACTTGACTTATTTTAGGAAGCTAATGCTTTCCTGATCCCAAAACTGGACAAACGTATCAGACTCATAAAAATAAATGAAGTCAATGTCATTTGTGAACATGAGGGCAAAAATCTGAAATGAAGTATTTACAAGTGTAATTTAGCAATGAATTAAAAGACTGATGTGACCTCCTTAGAGGTTATTACAGTAATGGAAGAAGGGCCAACTTTCAAAAAATCTACTAATGTAATTACTAAATTAAGGAACATATGAAGAAATATCAATTGATTATCTCATTGACCATCTCGCTAAATGTGAAAAGCATTTGGTAAGAATACTCATTTTAAAGAAAAATCCTAAGAAACTAGGAATAAACGAAAGTTCTTTAAGTTGATGCAGGCGTCCACATGGAGCATCATTTATGGAGGTAGACAAGGACTTAAATCTGTATCTTCGTATTCTCCAAAAAACAATATAGAACAACAAGAACACATAATATCATATCTTCAGCATAAGTAAAGGGTAAAATATACTGAAATTCAACTTTCCTGTTAATAAAAAATGAAGGAGCACCAAATCACAGTGAGGGAGTGCTCGTCCTGCTGGTGCAACTGTTTCTGGCAAGTAAGTGCAGCCCAGAGAAAAACTGTGAGGAAGAGAGAAGTAGAGAACTAGGAGGGGGCTTGCAATTGCTCCAAAGCAACCACAATAAAGAGGAAGTTCATTTGAAGCATAAAAAGAATAAAAAAGTGTCCTGTTAGGTCACAGCACTAACTACAGGGAGGGTCTTAAAAATATGCTTGATATGAGGTAGCAGTCTTTAAAGAGCATAGCTTCAGGGTGAAGAAGGCAAAAAGATGGTAAAGGGGAAGAGAAGGGGAAAATTGAGACAAAAAAGAAGGAAACAACCTAGAGGACCACAATTCCTCCTCCAAAAAATAAAACCCCAAAACAAAACCCCAAGGCCAAACAAACATAGTACTAGGAAGCAAGGAATTTCAAAAAGTAAAAGGATAGAGGCATGTCAAAGGGACACAGGTGTCAACTTGAAAGAATTACCAATGGTCAGAGGTGGAATCTTGTGAGTAACAAAATATTGGATCATAAACCAAACTATTGGATTATAAGCCAAAGTATAAAAAAAATATAGACGAGTCTATACTGATGTAAATAAATGATCAAATAAACCCATAAATGGGGGAGAAGAGACAACTTTTTCTATAGAAGAATTCTAAATAATATATGTTGATACTCCCCTCTCCAGGAGGTAGAGCTTAGAAGCTCTGCTTTTGACTATGGGCTGGACTCTATGACTTACTTCCAAAGAACAGAGTATAGAAAAGGAAAAATAGTAACTTTATAGTAGGGAAAACTGGCAAACACTACCTTAACCAAGAGATCAAGTTTAACATCACTCATGATATCCTGAGGATGGCCTGTACCCCATGATGTGATATGATGTGATGAGAAAGTCACTTCAGTTCTGTGGTATTCTTTCCAAACCTTGTCTTGGTTCTTTCCAAACTAAACCTAGTCTAATCTGAGAAAAACATCAGACAAACCCAGACTGAAAGACAGTCCACAAGATATCTGACCAGTACGTCTAAAAAGTGTCAAGGAAAAATTAGCAAAGATTGAGAAAATGCTTTGAAGCAGAGGAAAGAGGACAACTAAATGCCACATGGTAACCTGGGTTGGATCTTGGAAGGGAAAAATACATTGATGAAAAACTGGTGAAATTCAAATAAAGTTCAGTTAATCGTAATATTCCAACGTTGTTTTCTTAGTTTTTACAGTTAACACAAGGGGAAACTGAAATTGACTGAGGGGTATACAGGTGCTCTCTGTACTCTTTTCGACTTTTCTATAAACCTAAAATTATTCCAAAATGAAAAGAACATATGAACAAACAAAGAAAAACACCAAAACCACCAGAGAAACTGGACTTTGCTTACTGATAGCAGATAGTGCCCTTGAATCAGAAATCTAAAAACCACCTAAAATTCACAAAATAAATAGGAAAAAGAAGTGTATATAAAATTAAAATTACTGTATTAGAGAATGAGAATTAGTCTGCCTCAGCTGAAGAAAATTAATTTCCTCATCCAACCAAACAAACAAATAAAGCAAGCAAGAAGCATAAGAATATCGTAAGGCAACACTCCAAACTGATGAAATATACTCAAACAAGCATTTGGGGATGTGATAGCCTATGATGAATCAGAAATACAGAAATTAAAAATAGAAATAGACAAAATCACGGAAAGAAATGAAAAGCGAGTTGATTAAACTCATGGAAGAAATAGAAGGAAAAAGACCAAATCATCTCACAAATAAAGACTAAATTACAAGTTACCCAAGGGAGAATAAACTCAAAAGGAAATTTAATGAGGAGCATTCAAGAAAGACAGAAAATAACCAGGAGAATAAAAACGGGATAAAAATAGAAGTAAAAAGGGTCAGAGAGGAAGTGATTGAAATGGAACAAAAAGAAGAAATAACAAATGTTTGATTAAAGCCCTTGAAGAAAAAGAAACAGAACAGAGCTAACATTTAAAACCATAATTCAAGAAAATTTTTCACAAATAAAAGATCTAGCTCTACTATATATTAAAAGAGCCCACTGGATACCTGCGGAAATTAACCCAGAAAAATTAACTTTAAGACATAGCTGAGAAAAATAATTAGGCTTAAGAGAGAAAAAATCCTCAAGGCCTTCAAGCGTAAAGATCAAATAACAAAAGCTAAGGAGACCCATCAGCAATCGATTTCTTAAAAACCACATGAGCAGCAGTGGAGACGGCATTTTCAGTAAAGTCAAAAAAAGAGTGAACTAAAAATTTATGTCTTGCCAAGCTACCCTTCAAATACATCGGGTATCAGTAAACAACTTTAAACACAGAGGAATTTAGGAAATTCTCGTTACCTCCGCTACTATTCAGCATTGTATTGGAAATATAAAAATACAGGAAACTCAAAATACATAGTCCCGTGGCTATTCATGGCAGCATTTTAAAAATTGCAAAATACAGGAAATGACTTAAATACCTATGCATAGGAGAGGGCTTGAATAAACTTTGGTACAACCACACAACCGAGGGTTACTGAGGAGGATCAGTGTGAAGAAAAGTATGGAATGATTTCTGGAGGTAATATTGTTACATGAAAAATATAAAATGCAGGGCCGGCCCAGTGGCACAGCGGTTAAGTGCGCACATTCCACTTCTTGGTGGCCCGGGGTTCGCCGGTTCGGATCCCTGGTGCAGACATGGCACTACTTGGCATGCCATGCTGTGGTAGGCGTCCCATATATAAACTAAAGGAAGATGGGCACGGATGTTAGCTCAGGGCCAGGCTTTCTCAGCAAAAAGAGGAGGACTGGCAGTAGTTACCTCAGGGCTAATCTTCCTCAAAAAAAAGAAAAATATAAAATGCAGAAGAATATCTGTAGTATGCTATCTTTCATGGAAGAAAGAAGAAAGAAGAAAATTTATATGTATCTGCTCATTTGTGCAAAAAAATATATGAGAAGGGTGGGTGGAACAGAATGGAACGGATGGGGGATAGGAATGAGGTAGAAGAGATGCAGAGGGTGACACTTCTCTAAGTGTACCTCTTTGTATATGACTTTTAGAATCACGTTGAGGTTTCTCACTGTATGTATATAAAAATATATATAGTACATATATAAATTTCTTTATTATTTTTGCAACTTTTTAAACTCTGAAATTATTTCAAAATCAACACTTAAAAATCAACAAAAAAGCATTCTCTTTGGGGGCCAGCCTGGTGGTGTAGTGGTTAAGTTCGCATGTTCTGCTTTGGCAGCCCAAGGTTCGCTGGTTCGGAACCCGGGTGCAGACCTATGCACCGCTTATCAAGCCATACTGTGGCAGGTGTCCCACATATAAAATAGAGGAAGATGAAAATGGATGTTAGCTCAGAGCTAATCTTCCTCAAAGAAAATAAAAGCATTCTCTTTGAAATCAGAAATAAATCAATGGTGCCTGCCTTAATTGCTTTCATTGCTGCCATTCTACTTTGTACTAGAAATCTTAATGTATGCAATAAGGAGAACAAAGTATATAATATGAATGAATATTAGAAAGAAAAAAATCACATATATTTGCAGATGTGTTTGCTAGAAAATTAAAAGAGAATCTAGTGACATGTGAAGTGTACTTCTAAGAGAGTGGATCAAAATGAATGTACAAAAATCCACAGCTTTCCTATGCATGATCGACAAACAATTAGAACATATGAGGGAGTGGGGATAAGCTGCCAGGTCGAAGGCGATTGAGGAATAAACGGGAAGCAGGCTACAGAGGCTGTGTGTACAAGCAATTCTGAGAATTTTGAACACAAAAAGGAGCAATGGCTGTTAGGGTATGTAAAAGAGAGTTGTTTTCTTTCTTCTTCTTCTTGTTCCTTCCCCTCCACTTTTGTCTTGAGGAGAAATATTACAGCATTTTTGTATACTATTGGAAATCATCAGTAGAGGGAGAAAGACTGACATTGCTGGACAGTGATGGTAACCAGACCCCCTGCAAAAGCATTGGGATAACCTTAGAAAAGAAAAGGTCATTTCCTTAATTGTAACAGAGGAAATTGTAGGCGATGTATGCACATGGACAAAGGTTTGTAGATCTGGTGGTGTAACAATGAGGAAACATTGTGAAGTATGAGGCAAGGTCAACATCTGAGGCTGAGAGTAGGGTGGGAAATTTGAGGAGACAGATGAACATGTGAAAGAGTAATCTTAGAGAATCAGAAATCAAGTTTTCTATAGAAAAGTGTAGAATTGCTGGGCAGTTGAGATTTTATTTGTGATGTTAGAATATGAGTTAAAAGTGAAACCATTTTTCCTGGTTGTTTATTTGAATTTTTCTGGCAATGTTAAGCTGCTTTAGGTGCAGGCACAGAAAAGGTGAATCGTTGCTTTGCATCCAGAGTGGGTTCTTCTGGATGGGTATGATGGAGGGAGAGAAGGAACAAGGAAATTGACGGTGTTTGCCAACACCAATTATGGTACAATTTTAATGATGGAGCATGCCATCTAAACTGAACAAGGAGGCGGGGCTGGCCCTGTGGCCGAGTGGTTAAGTTCACGCTCTCTGCTGCAGGTGGCCCAGTGATTCGTTGATTCAAATCCTGGGCGTGGACGTGGCACTGCTCATCAAACCACACTGAGGCAGCATCCCACATGCCACAACTAGAAGGACCCACAACAAAGATTATACAACTATGTACCGGGGGGCTTTGGGGAGAAAAAGGAAAAAAATTAAAAATATCTTAAAAAAAAAAATAAACTGAACAAGGAGGGAAGTGAATGGAGGATGAGGCTCTGGATAGAGAAAAAAGTTATAGGACCAATGGATTAGAAGTCATGATGGTGATGAAACATTTTAAAATGGTGGTATGTAAGCAAGTGCGCTAGCTGGAAATGAGACCTTCTAGAGAGTGAAATGTTTGCTTTCAAGATGTCAAAGTTCTACAATTTTTGGTGGACATGGTGTGACCATAACAGGGGGCTGAAGTAAAATCAAGTCTAAAAATAAGGAGGTCAAGAATTGGTGTGTCCCAGGGTGTCAGTGAGGTAGCCAGATGGCATAGCCTCAAAGAATAGGCAGTTCGTAAGAGGGTAGAGGTGCAATGGAATGGACATGACGATGGGAAACAGGGAGGACAACCTGCCCACCACAACATGAGACTTGAGACAAGAATGGCCTGTACTGGGAAGACTACCCAGTGATGCTTTGTTCTCAGGAGACAACTAGATTTCAATTAAGTGAGAAGGTGGAGGAACTGTCTCAAGAAGAAGTTGAGTATGTAGGATTGTTTGCTGATCACCAACATGAGTGAAAAGCTTTGGGAAAGAGGAGATATAAGGCAGATTGGTTCAGATGGGATAGACAGAGCAGTGTGGGTGTAAGAGTTTTGGTAAAAGTAACCAGGGCAGCTTGTATTGGGATTTGAATCATGATAGGATTTATCCTGATCATTTTCTAAAGAGGCATGAATTTGTTCCACCATATTTGTGTGCAAGAAATGTAATATTTATTTTACTTTTCTCTGTTAAATCATACTTGACTCTGAGTCTTTGTTTGCCTATCTGATAAGAAATGAAATTTTTGGTATGCTTGGTGGTCCCCTTCTATTCTCTGGGATTATATAAAAATGGAAGGTTTTCTACAGTGTTCAGGAAGTTGGGGGGGCCTTCTCGGCTCATATTGTAATTGTTGCTCATGAACTGCTTATTGTCCAAATGGTGTTTCATTTGAAGTCAGACAGTTATTCTGCTCGAAAGTCTCTTTGTTTCAGCCCTAGTTCTGTCCTATGAAATTTGGCCATGGGCCGCTAGGCTTGTTTTTCCAGGTTCAGTCGTGGGGAATCCACATCCCAGCTTTATGAAAAAGTCCTAGTATCTCCTGGAGCATTGGGTGGGGTACTGATCTCTGCCACTGGTAGAACCCACTTTCCTTTCAGTCCTCCATATCTACACAAAGTCATTCTTACCCTGAAGTTGGGAAAAACTTTATTTTAACTGTTTATTCCCATTAGCACAGGCTTTTGAAACAAGTAGCTCCATTCTTTCCAAGAGTTATGCCTGGAAGATAAAAAACACTACTCGCCTGCTGGGTAAAAGGAAGGAAAAAAGACTTCGTTCTTTCAAGATGAGGCTATGGGGACATTTTTCAATCAAATTATTCTCATCCCCCTTTTAGGGTTGAGCGTGCACTCAGATCTTGTCCTGGGGTCTGAATACATTGCCCATAGCATGGAAACTTCCAGGGCAACTGCTCCCTCTGCTTTTAAGGGCTCATGTGACTAGACTGAGGCGGTATAGGGTGATGAGAGGCACTGCTCCCTCAAACAAGGGGGTGACATGGCTTCAGTATCTGGCTCCTGCTCCCTTAGAAACTAGCACGGCATGTGGAACTGCAGAAATAGGAAAAGACTTCCCCCAAACTGGGAGTTCTCCACCATTATGCAAATCAGTTAACACCAAACAGTTGCTTTCACAGTCACGCAGTCAGGGTGCCCAGAGTAATCATTTCCGTTGCCACCATCGGGTGGGTGTGAGAACTGGGCTCATCTTAAAGCATATGACTAATGAGCGTGTATCCGGGGGGTCCATCTGGTATTGATGGGGCTCATCTGAAATGATGGCAATGTAGCCAAGACCCAGGAACACAGTTTATGGGCAACTGACTGAGCCTTCATGACTTTCTGCTTCTGGGGGTTGATGGTGGAAAGGAAAGGTTTCGGGGTCTTCTGTTTCATTCAGAATATCTTCCTTTTGAGAGCATTTAGTTGAAAGCTATCCAGGCAAATCAGTTACCGGATCAATTTGTCACCTTCTGGTCTCTGGAAAATACAAATAAGGTAATGCTCAAATGGTTTTGTGTAAGACCAGCCTGTGGTCACCCCAGTTAACACCATCTGCCTTTTGTCTTGATTTCACTGAGGAAGTAGCATGTGAGTGTGAGGAAGCTCAACTCCCAGAAAAAAACAAACTGAGGGAAAGAAATGAAAGTTCAACCATCCACTTTAGTAATTAAGAATAGGAAACATAAGACTCTATCTGATAAATGCAGCATATAACAAAAATGGATTTTAAAAACATAGTATACATTAATTAAGTAAGAGAGGACAGAGAGAATGTACTATAGATAGAGAAAACCAGAGATAGCTAGAGAACGGGAGGGGAAAAGCAAGAGAAAAAGCAGTAAGTTATACTTACCACCAATTACTCATTATCCTGGAGTCTTATTTTATTAATATTTTTCTTTCTTTGATTTTTACCTCCTTTTTGAGCTATTTTCTTTTTTCTGGTTGGCTTAGAGACCTAAATTTGAACAAAATCAACTTTTTGTAGTATCAATTGACATGAATATTACCCTCCTCTCCTCCCATATTATTTATTTGATTTGGATTTATGTGAGTTTTAGTTCATATTCTGATCTCCAGTGTTACCTGGGGGTTTTCTGGAAATGGGCTGTAACTTGCACCATTAACCTCTATATTCTATTGCTGCCATAACAACTTAACACATATTGATCATATTATCTTATAGTTCTGAATTCTAAAGATCAGAAGTCCAAGACAAGTCTCAGGCTAAAATCTTGGTGCCAGGTCTAAAATCAAAGTATTATCAAGGCTGCATTTCTTTCTAGGGGCTGTAAGGAAAAAATCTGTCTCCTTGCCTGTTCCAGCTTCTGGAGGCTACCCACATTCCTCGGCTTGTGGTTCCTTCTTCTATCTTCAAAACCAGCAGCATTGCATCTCTCTGACCTTTCTTTCATCCTCACATCTCAAACTTACCACAGCCAGGAAAGGTCTTCCACTTTTAAGGGCTTTCCCCATCTCAAGGCAGGTTGATTAGTAGCCTTAATTCCCCTACCATGTAACACAACACGCTCAAAGTTCCCAGGAATTAGGATGTAGACATTTTTGGGAGTTATTATTATGGGTGGGCCATTAAATGCCTACCACAACTTCTCTTGTTTTACAATAATCAAATAATTTCCCCTTTAGGTCTACAGGAACCTCTCCTAGTGTGTTTACAAGGATTTGTCTATAAGGAATGTCGAACGAGGAAAGTGTGGCCCTAGAAGTGGTTCACTTTTATGGAGAACTCACTTTTCCCAGCCAAATTCCATACATATTTTTAAAGGTTGTTCTAGAAATTTTGGTCTACTTGAGCCATAGTAAATATGATTTGTATCTTATTTTATTAAGTGTTCATTAGCGTTTGTCAGCTAATGATGTTTGGAATTAGCCTTTATGTGTCTAGATAGACAGGGGAAGAGGGGGGACCCATTATGAGGACAGAGATTTAATGTTTCTGACTTTGGGTCCCTGATTGTATAGTGTCACACTCTTGTGGGGAGGGAAAATGTCTGGAAGAGCTTACTGTCACCATTTGAATATAAATTAATTTTTCCAAATAAAAATGTTAATATTAGTAATTTTGTTGACATCATCTCTGGTTCAGATTTACTTGGAACTTTTAATTCTTTTGACCCTGGTCATGCCAAACCTACTGAGGTAAATGGAAATAGCTTGCCATTTTTCTCCTTCCCTATTTTCTTCTCCTACATGGTATCCATTCTAACTACCCTCAGAGCATCAGGGATGGCTGATGTGGGGAGGCCAATTAATTTTATTACAATTCTGAGATGCTTTTGGTTTTGCCCTCCTACTTTTGCCTCTGCACCCACCAAGAGTACTCTCCACACAGAGGAAATTAGATATCAAAGAGGGTAATTAATTGTGTCCAAGGACTGATGTCAATATTCATCTCTAGCTCAGCCACTGTAAAGAGCATAATTATTCTTCCCACTTCATGTACATTATAACCTGGGCTCTAGAGTGCTGGGAAATGAACTCCTCTCCTCTGTCCTCCGCTAAATGGCCCATGTCAGAGATATACTCTTAGAGTGCTGTTTCACTGGCTGAAGTATCAGCAAGGCGAGGAAAAATAGGTGATCTTTTTATGGCAGAATTCTAGTATGCCAACTTCTGAAAGTCTTGATGCTTTGTAATCAGGTTTTTGAAAAGGTGGGCACAGAAGAGTGCACTCAAGAAATAACAATTTTTCTCTGATTCTTTCCTTTAAGCCCATCTCTCTTCTCTGTTCCTAGATAATATCTTGGGTGGCTTCCATAGTGTTTCGGGCACTTTTGAATGGTCTCATATGAAACGAACATCAGAACTTCACCTCATATGATCAAAAGCTTCTTGCTTCTCTCTGGCGCAGGCCCTTATCCAGGCTTTTCCCAACCAGCATAAGGGAAAGAGCACACATGGTGTATTCATTTATCCTCCTTATTCCACTTTTTCTCCTGCTTGTGGTTGGCAGTCGACAGAGGGAGAGAAGATTAAAGGGAAAATACCAAGTCTTCCCTGCATTGCCCCACTGCTGGCTGTCTCGGGTGGGCACTTTTGTTGGCTATTTTGACTCCTTCCCACTGTCAACTTCCACACTGGGCCTATCCCTAGTAACTGATCTCTTACAACCCACCTCCATCCCCCCAGCTCTTGTTCCCTGGGGAATATTTCTGGCCAGACTGATATTCCCCCAATATGGATTTGTACTGGATATTTTATTGTTTGTTGGAGTCTATCCTCATTATTTGGTGCTACTGTCTTACTAGTAGTAAGTATTTTAAATAACATCCCTATTTCCAGCCTTGCTTCTACAACACTTCCCAGCACGTGGCCCTCCTGTGATCTCCTTTCAAGATGACTCAAGCTCAGTTACTTTCTATGGGATCTGCTTAGTCTGTGGGAACTACACTAGCAGCCTTGAGCTGCAGCACAGCCAGGCTTTCCAGCAGACTTCTCATGGGAATAGCCAGGCACCAGTCTCCATTGTGCCCTCCTCCCCAAATCCAGAGAACAGGTATCAAGTTTCCCCAGGAAATCTGTAACCTCACCCTTCTCTAGCCACATGGCAACATCAAAGCCAGCAAAGCACCTCATTTGGAAGGACAAGTGAAAGGAGGAGAAAAACGCATCACCCTCTGTTCTTTGGAATACCTGTGAAAACAATCTTTTCCCCATCTTAAGTTATCCCTAGTCTTCTCCTGTATGTGGGAAGGGGCACCAGTTGCTGCGAGTGTTTGGCCATACCTTGGCAAGTCCAACAAGGACATGCAAGACACCACTGTTTAGAAATTGCGGGTGTTTATCAGCCATTGTCCTCAGCTTTGGGGCCTTAGCCAAAACAATGAGGAGACAACAGGAAAAGTTCCACTGGATGTTTTCATGACCAAAGGCAACTTCAATAGGCAGACTAGGTCCTGCAGACAGGTATGTGCTTTAAATAGAGCACGGCTGCCTCCATTTGCTGACTCAACAATATTTCCTGTTGAATTCAGGTCTCAGAGTTTGTGGCCCCACATAGATTGCCCACTGTAAGCAGGAGGGTGCTATACTAGGTGCTGCTGAAAAAGCAAAGAGGACTTTGTTCTTCAATCGTGAGGTCAATGTGCTTATAGGCTAGAAGGTGGCAAAGATAAAACCTTGACATGAATACCCCAAAATCTGATAATCACAATAGTAAAGGTATAGCAAATAGTCTATGAAAATTCAGATTCAGAAGAGAGAAGTTATTTTCAGCTCAGAGGACCAGTGAAGGTGTCCTCAGAACACCCAGAAGAGGTAGTGTTTTTCATTCAAGAAGGAGTAAGATTGGATGAGCTAAAGCAAGGGGCATTCCTAATCTGAAAGTCAGCAGCAAGCAGTAGAGAAAGTTAATTCACTAATAAAATAGCAAACATTTTTGAGCTCTCACTGTGTTGCAGGCTCTGTGTTATTTATATGCATGTAATTTATTTTTCAAAATAACTTATGAAAAATGTGCCATTATTATCTCCAGTTAACTGTTAAGAAAACTGAGATGTTGATTAAATTAAGTTGACCAAGGACACACAGCTAATAAGTGATGGAACTGGGATCTGAGCCCAGGGTTCTTCTGACTTTAAAGCTCATAGGTTAGAATCTCTCTAAAAGGCAAAAATTTGCAAACTAAGGCATGAGTTCATAAACAAAGGAAAATGTCTGCTGATGAAGACCATTTGGATGTGAACAAACGTTACAGTGTTTGGTCCAGCTCCCAGGATGATGCTCACCCCTGCTTCTGGGCCTCTGTTCTCACAGTTCTCAGAATCTCAGATGTTCTCCCCTCTGTCTGTACTCAATAAAATTCCCTATCTCCTTGAAGGCCTGATAGAAGACTTGCCACTATAAAGGCACCTTCAGCTCCAACATCCCCGCAAGCCCAGGTCTCTCCACTGCCTCCTCACCCACTATAATTCCAGTTCACATCACTGCATACTGAAGGACACACTTTCTCTATTATTTCTTATTTACCTCTTCAGATAAAATGTAAATTCTTGAAAGATGGGACTATCTTTTATGTTCCTTTTGTATTTCTCATAGTGCCTGTAGATCTGCTGATTGATTACAAGGTTTGGGGCTATTTTTAGAGTAGAATTAATTGCTGGTATGTAAGGTTCTGCGGGAAAGATTTGACCTTCCATTTTGTAAAACTCCTAGCAGAATAAAACTATAAGATTGAGAAACTTCTTGTGAATTTCAAAAGCACCAGCATGTAAGGCGATGGAGGGGTGCTTGTACTGCTGAAGAGTCATTAACGATGCCTCCATAAGGGAGAATGTTGGGTTTGACGAGAGCCAAAGCAACAGCAGGGAGAATCCAAAGATTCATAAGATCAGTCTGCACAGAGGAGTGTGAGAAACACGAAAGGCTGTTGTTTTTGTCTAAAGTGTTTCCCTTCTCAGAGAATGAGCCAAGGGAATATGTGGTTTCAGAACTTCCCTTCTGTTCTCCAGCTTTTGCGACACCCCAGCAAATGCAAAGCATTGTACATGCATGAATTTCGTAGTTGAACAGGAAGAACTTGGGAGGCAATGACAAATACTTCACAGTGCCTCCCTGGCATCTGAGGTGGTTTTCTGAGAGAACACGAGCTCCTACTTAGTGGATTCTCAGGGGACATCTGTGGGAGGAGCTTTCCATAGCAAATATGTACACTCTCACCATCCCCACAGCGCAAATGCCACACGACTGTGTACAATCTGGTGCAAACCAAGAATGTGGAAGGGCGACTTAAGGAAGTCTTAAGGAAAACTCATGACCACACAAGTTGTCCAGAACACTGAATGGTAATTATATAAATCATATGTGTTATTTTCAAGAAATCACAGAGAATGTATGCAGCAGAAGGAAACTCAGGAAGGAAGCAGGTTGGGGTAAAACAAAGTATTACATTTATGAGGATGTAAGAAGTAGCTTTTGGGAATTGCTCATCTTGAAAAATATGACAGCGTCAGTCTTTAGAAAAAAATGACAATCCAAAATACATCAATCTTCAAACAGCAGTAGAAAACTGGATGTGACTTTATTGAGATTCCCCCCACCCCAATCTTAGACACATGTCTTTATAGCTAAAGAGCCATGGCTGCTTATCTTCTTGGCTGATATATTTAGATTTTCTTTAGCACATGCTTGATGAAGTAATACTTGCCAAATTAATTCAAATTGGCTTGAATAAGAGCTTAGTCATGTGGATCTCAAACTGGATGAAACTGATTAATAATAAATGTCAGGATTTTAAAATAATGAGTGAAATGCAAGAAATGTAGAAGAGAAGGCAGCCTTTTGACATAATTTCTCTCCTTTCAGAGCAGTGTCTGTTTGCTCCACCCTTGCCAAGGATCTCAGAAGGCTGCCAGGTGGGAGGTGGCTGGAGAATGGTAATTATTTTGTGAGCTCGTCTTGCTCCTTTGTATATGTGCACATGTATAGGCATCATCCAGTTTTTTAGGCACTTTAGTTTCCTGAGTTCTGGGACTGCCTTTGTTTGGCCCCTGTTCCATACTGTCTAGTACAGTGTGAGTATCTAGGGTGGGGTCTTGCAAGCTTCTCTTGCTCCAGAACTTGCTGAAGCCCTCCAGGATACTCTGAAATGGTCCCTCCTCAGGCCTAAGATAAGGCTAGGGTCAGCCTGGTGTGGTGGGATCATGCAGTAAATAGGCCCCTCTCCTGTCAAGGCCACTGCTCAGTTCTTCCTTCCTTTTCCTTTTCCTTTGGCTGTGCTTGTTCATCTCCTGAAGCTGTTGCTTCAAACACAGGAAGTTCATTTATAATTTAATGAATTAATTCAACAAAGATATGTTTTTATGACATCTAGGGAGACAAAGACAAATGAGACAAGAAATTCACAGCTAGAGGAGAGGAACACAACTACAGGACAGGGAGACACATGCTATGCTCTGGTGTGCCCAGGATGCTGCAGATTATGCGTAGGAGCCAGGCTCACACCAGCCAGGGAAGCATTGAAAAGGATCGGAGGGGCTTTTTGGAGGGCATGATGCATGAAGTGAGTTCTGATGAATAGGGAAAAAAGGGCATTCTTTTCATTCATTCATCACATATCTACGTGGCACCTACTAAATACCTGGCTTTTGACTGGTTGCTGACAAATATTAGTAAGCAAGAAGAGATGTAGTAGGGCCAACCCAGAGATGCAAGCAAACAAACAAAAAAGAAAGTTCTTTAACTTCTAAATTGAATCTCTTGCTCTGAAACATTCTATTCTCTATTGGCAGGGTTGGAAGTTGGGGCGTAAACTTACCATTTCTTTCAGTTCAAACAGTCTTGTAGATAAACGCAGTCTCTTTGGGGTACCTGGTCAGCCTTTCAGAGCTTTTCTCCCTTCCTCTTTCCTTTCTTGCCATGAAGAATCTGGGCACAGGGGGAATTTATTTAACCTACTGGAGTTGGGGGGTGAGGGGTGGCGGGGAAGTGAGTCTGGTCTAAGGAGTGTTCTTCTGTGTTGGCTCCTACTGACCTCGGATGTCTCACCTGGTTTCTGGGAACTGATTTCTGTCATCTAAACTTCATCTACTATGGATATAAAGTGTGGTATTTGATCTTGACACAGAACAGGTGTAATGATTATAGCTTAGGAGTTCATGGATCTCCTGTTACTGATTGGGCGTTGCCTCACCTCTCACTAGGGATGTTTGACCTCTGAGGTCTAATTATGACTCCTTCGAATCATGACTTCTCAACATTATGACTCCTTCACCTTTTGCTATGTGGGCATTTCAACCCTTATCTCAGCAAGCTCTCTGTCTCTACTCTCAGACATCTTCCTTGTCCTCCTCTACCCATTCCTTTTGGAGTATTAATGGAAATTCTAAGTTCCTTCTAAATAGTGTGGAAGCCAGGGGAGACCTGGAATCACCATTTTCCTTTCTGTTTTTCTGTGTTGCCTTCCTGTGGTTCCCAATGGTAATTGGAGTTCAGACTCCTTCCGATTTTGGCTTCCCTCTCAAACTATCAGAGATTTCTATCTTCTTGATCCACTCTCCGTGGCTGAGGGTCTCAGGGGTCATTTTACCCTAGATTTGTCCCTTCCAAATTGGCTCCTTCCTCCAACAAACAGTGCTCTCTATTTCTTCCATGGTCAACTGGGAGCCTCCTTTGTATCATATCCTGAATTCTCTCTATCTATGGCTTGTGGTAAAACAACATGTTAGATCTCTGAGCTTTATTCTTTGTATGTAAAAGGATACTTCTGAAAATTAGAAAACACTTTTCATGTGGAACAAATCCTGTTTTTTAAAATTATTATGTCACACTGGCCTCAGAAACTTATTTTAGAGAGAAAAATCTGAACATTCCTTTCATTGCATTTCTGCTATATCAATTCTAATGATCCCTCAAGTATTATGTGCCTTAGAATTAATGGAGAGGAGTTTGCAATGTAAGGAAGAGCAGCAGAGAGCACATTAACATACTTTCCAAATATTTTCCTCCAACCTATATAAGTTACTGTATCTGCTTTCATTGAGTTTATATTTAGTCTAGGGAGATAGAAGTTTTTAAATTGGATGTAGTCCAATTTGTCTGTTTTTGCTTTTGTTGCCTGGACCACCCTACCTTTTTGAAGCACATGTACACAGGTCTCCATTCAGCTACAGGAATAGGACTTGAACACATACCACTCAACACACAACATTAACCTCTCTGTCCCATCTTCTGAAAGGAAGTCGTTTTGCAAGGTCAAGGAAGGGCAATCCTCTTTATCTTCCTTTGACTGAATTGCCGCTGAACGACACAGCTATTTTCATAAGACAAAAACAATTCTCTTTAAATTTGGAGCTGTAGATGTTGGAGTACCTTTGGGGAGATTCCTTCAAAAAAGAAAGGTTTTGGAAATGTGTGGAGGATATATAAGCCTTTCTTTCTCTTTGAATGTCCTGAGAGCCCTTCTCTCATTATCGCTGAGTGTTTGCACACATAGTTTGGAAACATGTCTAAACTTTCAGTCAGATGAATTATTGTTGTTGCTCTAAATTGCTAATTAAATGGAGGGATGAGTTTCTCCTAGGTCAGAGTTCCCCAAACTTTATTCGTGTGACATTTATGTACCATGCAAGATTTCCCCCGATCCCTATATCTCCTCTACTATTATTTTTACTTAATTAAAAAAAATGATTTTAAATGGACTCACAAAATTCTACGAAACAGTTCTGAAATCGTTTGTTTGTAACACATTAAATTAAACATATACCTATTAAAATAAAATTTATGTATGACCTAAAATGCCGTTGCCTGCCTCCAGAGGAATGCACATCAGACCTCTCTTCTCCATTTACTCACTAACATCTCCTAGTTTGCTGCCAAGACACCTCAAGCTCAACTCAAAACTCAGCCCCCACCAATCCCAACCATCCTCACCAAACTCTCCCAGTGTCCCTTATCTCTGTGAACAGCAGCATCCTCTATCCAGCTGCTCAAGCTGGAGACTCAGGAATCACCCTGTACCCCCTGCCCCCCACATCGAATCCATCATCCAGTCTTGTCAATTTTACCTCCTAAAATTTTACCTCTTGAATCCATCTTGGTCTGAAATAATGTTTTCTCAGTCCTAGGCCACTGCAATTGCCCCTGACTAGTGTTCAATGATGTTTCAGTCACCCTCCAATCGCCACTAAACATTGCAACCAGAGTGCTCATTTCAAAGAACAAAATCCTTAACAAGAGTCTCCTGCACCTCCAGCCTAATTTCACCCAGTACTCTTCCCCAGTCTCCTTTTTCGCACCTAGGGGCCTCTCTCAACTCCATTTGTGCCTCAAGCTGTCCTGCCATAGAGCATTTTCACATGCTGATTCCTCTCCCTGACAACCCTTTTCTCTCTTTCCTGCATTCTTTAGCCCAGTTACTTTCCGCTCCTCCTTTGAGTCTCAGCTCAATTATCACCTCCTCTGGGAAATGATTATTAACTTCAATAACTAAGTTGAGTTCACTTATTTTCAGTTCTCATACCACCTCAACTCTATTTCATCCCACTTACCAAAGTTACAATTTTACATGTATTTGTGTGACTATTTGGTTAATGTTTAACTCCTTCGCTAGACTGTAGTGCAAGATCCGTGTCTATTTTCCTCTTTCTTGTAAAACCAGTGCCTGTCATGGTTCCTGGCACAGTGGATGGTCTCAGTAAATATTTCTTGCATAAATTGATGGATTCATAATGGGCTGTGAGGCTGGAGCATGAGAAAGAGACATTGACTGAAGGATTTGCCAAGGAAAGAAATTCAATGAGAACCAAGTTTTAAATTTTCCCCAAGAAGAGGTTACACAGGCAAGGAACCGGTTAGGAAGCTTCCCTCAGCAACTCTTTAAAGATTGATTGAAACAGAATCAAACACTGAGTTTGACAGATGTTTCAAAGAAAAGAGGAAGGAAAGCAAAAATAAAAAGATAGATATTGATCAACAAGAGCAATGTTGAGAAATTGGAGGCAGGCTGGAAATAGAGTTAACAAATAGGTTAGAGGTAGATTCTGGGAGTAAGAGCTGAAAAGCTAAGTTTATTTAATCTGAAGAATCAATGACTGAGGTGTCACTTAGTAAATGCCCTTAATATCCCACTGTGCAGACCAGAGCAAGAGAAAATGGAAAGAAATTGCACCTGGAGAGTTCTGTTTGATAAAGGAGGTCTTCTTGTCTTTATGGATGATTAAACCGTGGACCAGACTAATAGAGAAGCTAATGAATCTTACTTGGAGATCCTGTAGGAATGGATGAGACAACCATTTATCTGGAATAAAGGCAAGTGATAAACTAGACTAACTCTTAACTTCTTCGTGTTTTTGGAATTGATAGTTTTCTCGCTAAGGAATTTGTCTCCACCTTTTCTGCTCAAACCTACTCAGAGAGGTTTTATCTAAGAATATACCATAGTAAAGATCAGGCTCCACTACTTCCATCTTGAAAAGGAAATAGAAGTCTTTCAACTGCAGGGTCCCCTCGAGCTGGACCCTACCTCCTTTCTCCTCTTTCCGGGCAAAGCTCTTTAAAGGTTTGTCTGTGTTGGCTGACCTCACTTCTCTCTTTACTCCCCTACCCGCTGCATCCTGACTCCTTCCCTTCCCTCTTCTCTGAAGCACTTACCAACACTGCTAACGGCATCCTCATTAGTGAATTCAAGAGTATACTTTTTATTCCTTATCTTAACAGAACTTTTAAGAACAAATAACACTTGCTACACTCTCCTTCTTGCAACACTATTTTCCTTGTTTTTTTTTGTTGCTATTTTTTTATTGTAGTAAAATATATATAACATAAAATTTGCCATTTTAACTGTCTTTAAGTGTACAATTCCATGACAATAATTACATTCACAGTCTTGTTCAACCATCACCACTATCTTATTCCAAAACTCTTCATCACACCAAACAGAGACTCTGTACTCATTAAACAACTTCCTATATTTTCTTGATTTTGTAACCCTATAGTCTTTTAATTTTTCTCTTCTTTCTCTCTTTCTTCCTTCTCAGGCTTCTCTGTGGGACTCTTTTCCTTTACCCATTACTTAAAATCTGCTCTCCGTGAATACTGACATAGACCCTTGTCTCTTCTTACCATATACATTTTCTTTGGTAAATCTCAATCTGTTCTTGCAGCTTCTGCGAGCATCTAAAGCTCAGATCTCTGTCCTGAACCCTTTGAGATAATTCTTTACTTATCTGTTGTCACCCATCAATGCTACAGCCCTTTTGGTCCCTCTAAAGCTTTATGTTATTTTTATTTTTTTTCATTCACCTTAGCGCCATCCACTTTGCCTCATGATTAGTGAGTAGCTAAAGAAATCAAAATTGCCCAGATTTATTATCAGTCTTTACTATAAAACTGTGAGATCCTTGAAGCCTTGGAAGCACATCTTGTTCAGTGTGTTATTCCAGTACCTCCCTCGGTGATGCCCATCAAGACCCTCATTATACACGTGTGGAAGGTGGTAAGGGGAGCAAGAAGGAATTTTCATAGTGTGTTAGACCTCGACTGTGTGAAGCAAGAATTTTAATTTGGGTGGTCTGATTCCAAAGTTTGTGGCTTAACTATACCAAAAAGCAATTATTATTAAATGGTTTTAAAAAATTATTGGAATATATACCATCTGCAAAAAAAAAAACCTTGGTTTTCTTGGAGAGTTTTACATAGCTCATCATTTTTGAGCAATTTACCAGTCAATGTAAACTGATAGCTCGTCTGTCTTGGCAGTGGGACTAAAAATTCCTCAAGGGCAAGGAATGTGCTTTATACATTTTTTTCCTCCCAGTTTTACTGAGATATAATTGACAAAGCTTTGTAGTATTTCTTTTTCTCACCTTTGCAATTACATTTCCCTGTACTTGGAATTTATTTCTCCTTTTACTCACTTAGCTTCTTCATACTCTTAAGATCTCAGTTGGGAGGTCACTTCTCCAGGAAGCTGCTTAGGAACTCCTCCTAACTTCTCTCACTGCATTGTCATGGCTGGTCTCTCCTACTGGTCCCAAAATTCCATGATTGGTAGAGATAAGAACTACTGTATTTATTGTGTGTTTCAAGGCTCAGCATGAAGTTGGCAATTATTAACCATTTGACTCAACAGCAATGACTGTTATTGAATGAAGTTATAAAGGCAAGGGAAACAAAAGAAAAAAATTAACAAATGTGACTACATGAGACTAAAAAGCTTCTGCATGAACAAAACAAAAAGACAACCCACAAAATGGAAGAAAATATTTGAAAATTATATATCCAACAGGGGGTTAATTTCCAAAATATATAAAGAACTCGTGTAACTCAACAACACACGCAAAAAAACCCAATCAAAAAATGGGCAGAGGATATGAACAGATATTTTTCCAAAGAAGATATACAGGTGGCCAAGAGACACATGAAAAGATGTTCAGTATCACTAATTATTAGAGAAATGCAAATCAAAACTACTCCTGTCAGAAAGGCTATAATTACCAAGACAAAAAATAACAAATGTTGGAGAGGATGTGGAGAAAAGGGAACATTCATACACTGCTGGTGGGAATGCAAACTGGTGTAGCCACTATGGAAAACAGTATGGAGATTTCTCAAAAAATTAAGAATGGAAATACCACACAATCCAGCTATCCATCTACTGGGTATTTATCCAAACAACTTGAAATCAACAAGAAATTTATGCCCTCCTATGTTCATTGCAGCATTATTCACAATGGCCAAGAAGTGGAAGCAACCCTAGTGTCCTTCTACAGATAAGTGGACAAAGAAGATGTGGTATATATATATAAATGGAATACTGCTCAGCCATAAAAAAGACAAAATCATCCCATTTGCAACAGCATGGATGGACCTTGAGAGTATCACATTAAGTGAAATAAGCCAGACAGAAAAAGACATGATTTCACTCATATATGGAAGATAAACAAACACATGGATAAAGAAAGCAGATTAGTGGTTACCAGAGGGGAAGTGGGCTGCAGGGTGGGCAAAAGGGGTAAAGGGACACTATACTGTTACTATATAGATAGTAACAGATAAAAACCAGACCGTTGGTGGTGAGCAAGATGCAGTCTATACAAAAATAAACAAAGAAAAATGTATATCTGAAATTACACAATGTTATAAACCATTATGATCTCAATAAAATAATTGAAGAAAAAACAGAAGTATTGAGAACATCTAAGTATCTTTATGCTGACTCATGGATACTAGAGGTTGGAGATAATTGATTCTGTCTGGCCCTTGCTGTTTTGTGTGTGCCATGTCAAAACACTTTACGTTTAATTGAGAAACAGTAAAAGTAATGACAGAGCTTTTATGGACAATTAACTAGAAGCTTCAAAACCTTATCTGCAACTTAGCTTGATGGGCACATTAGCTTAATTGATATTTATTGATTTAAGATAAAGTCCTATCTAGCATTGTTTAAATTGAGGTTCTGCCTTTCTTTTTTAATTAAAAAAATAAAGAATGAAACAGTTCTTATGAAACAAACAGAGTTGCCTTGGCTCTGTTATTTATAGAGCATGCAAATTTCTGGGTGCTCTTGCTCTGTAAACTACCAGAAGGAGGCTATAACTCCTGTTCTGATCTGTCTGTGTTCCAGGCACTTTGGATAATGTATCTTTGCTTTGAAATAGATAGCCTTGGTGCAGTTCATATGGAGAAGAGTCTTGTTGAAGAAGATCCAGGTGTATTGAGCAGCGTATGAAAGGGCAATGCAATGTTATATATTTCTACAACTACCCATGATTGCGAAATACTTCCAAACCCTTGTTTATAGACAAAAACTCTATGAAGTGTGTATATATATTTCTTCAGATTTTATTTTATAGCTATAAGACCTTGGCCTTCAGTTTCTTCATATTTAAAATGAATCTAAGATCTTGGTGCCTGGAGGTAGACTTTCAATAGTTTTCCTGTCTGAAAAATGTATTGTTTGAATGCTTTTTTATGACACTATACTTTAAAAAAATAATTTAAAGAATCTTAAAAGCCAGACACCAAATTTGGGAAAATATCTACAAATTAGTATAAAAAAAAGGCAAATGGGGAAAATTGACAAGGGATATGAATAATTTCCAATATAAAAATAATAAATGGCAAATACATGTGAAAAAGTTCAATTACGCTTGTAAGATAAAAAAGTGCAAATTAAGATAACAATATAATTGAATTGGGAAAGATTAAAGAGATATAAAGATATAAAAATTAAAGATAATTTTCAGTGTTGGCAGTAACAATGACTAGTAGTTATTGAGTGCTTGCTACATGCAAGATACTGTACTTCTTTACCTTTACTGAGGCACTTAGTCATGAAAAACATTTGTGGTAGATGTTCTTGTCAACTGAAATTTTACAGATGAGGGAACTATGGCAGAATGATGATGAAGAATTGCCCAAGGACATATAGCTGGTAAGAGAGAAGCCAGAGGGTTTGATATGATAACCATTATACTACATTGCTTTGTGAACTATTAGGTGAATAGATGCTGCCACAAATGGCTCTGTGGGATGAACGTTGGTATAAATATTCTGAAAATCAGTTTGGACCTCATTTTGGGCTATGGAACATCTGGTTTATCTCTGCAGCAGATATCATCTCTGCTTCTCTTGCTTAGGAAACGTCTTTATATCTTTTTCCTGTATCCTTTATCTTTTGTGTTCCCCTAAATATTATTACAATCACTTCATCTTACAGTTTTATATTCTATGTCAACATACATCTGCCCAAGAACTCACTTACCTAGGTACACATCTTTGTTAACTATTATCATATTATGATATGATATGTTGTCATATTTCAAATCAATTTTATCTTAGAATGTCATTCTATCTTCAGCTCAATTTTACACAGAATATGTAGGTCTAAACAAAATTATTAGGGGCCGGCCCAGTGGTGCAGTGGTTAGGTTCACACGTTCCACTTCTCGGCAACCAGGGGTTCACCTTTCAGATCCCAGGTGCAGACAGGGCACTGCTTGGCAAAAGCCATGCTGTGGTAGGCGTCCCACGTATAATGTAGTGGAAGATGGGCACGGATATTAGCTCAGGGCCAGTCTTCCTCAGCAAAAAGAGGAGGATTGGCAGTAGTTTGCTCAGGGCTAATCTTCCTTAAAAAAAAGAATAATTATTGTGCAGATATAAAACCATAAGCCATAATCACTCATTTAATTTTACTGTTATTTATCATCTCACGAGGCACTAAGGAATGAGAGTCATTGGGAAGGGTAAGCATCTCAGTGATGGAGGAGGAAGATTGATTCAACATGGGTGGTGCTGCCTTGAAAAAGACAGGCTGTATCTGGGATGTGATGAAGAATCTGGGCATTCAGGGGTGTAACAAAGGAGCACTGGGGCTCCAGAAACTGGAGCAGGAAGAGACAAGGACTGTGATGGGCTGAAATAACTTAACTCCCATTAGAAGAGATGAGATTGTACAAAAGTCATACTTTACAACCGTGTACAGAGTCAACTGGCTGGATGATTCCATGGGCTTGACAACTCAGGAAAAGGAGGAGTCCTTGCTTGAGGACGGCATGTTTCCAATATCTTCCTATATCAACATCTCAATTAGACAGTCTTGACCATCAAGAGCAGTGTTCCTCAACTTTTTTCGCTTTTCTGCACCCAGGCTGCTCCTTAGACGAAATACTCCTCAAGTTATGAGTCATTCTCTGCAGTTTTGCTCGTATCTTTCCTACTCAAGAAGGTGGATCATATGCGCTTTCAAGCTACACATTCTCCCCATCCCATCATTCTAGCATACCCCACTACCCTTAGGAGCATCCCTCCCACATGCACAAGGAGAATTACTGCTCTAGATAAAGAGAAAGAACTTAGGAAAGAATATGAAAAAAATGTGACATGATCTATTTTGCCAAATCAGGAACTTCCGAAACTTAAAACAAAACAAAACAGATTTATCTGGAGTCAGCGCGTGTTCCTCCATATCAAGCTGCTCAAAGCCTGAAAGACAGATGCAGACTGATCTGATCTCCCCTCCAGCCTCCCACCCAGCGTCTGGCACTCCCGTTCCTTTAAGCGCAATTCCGCTGCATTAATGAAAATGTTGCCCCTGCTACTTTATTTCTAGATCTAGAAACAGTGCCCAAGAATATTCTTAGGGCTATGCTTATTTGAATATGAATATGCTTTAATTTGTAATGGTTATGTTAAATTACTTAACTTTATCTATAATGGAGATAATTCAAGGTAAGAGGAGTTTCTGAGTTACTTACCTAAGGGAGTTTCTTTGGCTGTAGCTTGAGAAATGCTCACTATTGTTAACTCTAAAGTCCACTGAAAGACATTTATCTAGAGGGCGAAAGAGTAGGAATGTGTTGGAGCATTCTGGAAAAAAACAGCTTCTGTACGATAAAAGCAACACTGCAAAAAGATTGTTTGGAAAGTAAGACAGAATCAGATTAAGTAAATTTAGGACTTTTTAGAAAGTCACACAGTAATTAATTAGAAACAACTAGCAATAATAATTAATGAACTAAGTAAAATTAAAAAATATGTGGATTTTGATAAATTAAAATAGTTGAAATAGAGAAACCCAAAGTTATTATTATAGTAAAATTAAGAAAGAGAATGTTTTTCATTTGTAATCCTTATTAATTTCATAATGGAAACTATGTAATTATGGTTTTAATTTGCATCTCTGATCACTACTTGATCAGATTTTCCATATGTTTATTTTTTCTGGCTATGCACTCCTTTGGGAATTGATTGCATCCTTTGCCTCTGTATCTATAGAAGTCTTATTTTTCTAATGAGTTTACCATCTTTTTTGAAAAGATGTATTTCGTGGTTTAGCATACAAAGCCTAGCACATTTGCAGGGGTTCAATACATATTGATTTCATTGAAAAATAAAAGAGGATGTTTTTCGTATTTAGGAATATATTTTCCTTTGCATTATTGATTTATTTTATATATCACATGAATTAACTGATATATTTATCACTTTAAAATATATTCCAATTTTATTTGCATACCGGCAAAGCATTTCCTTTGGAGTTTTTGTTTTTCCAATTCTAAAGCTTCCCATGGGTAGTGTAAGTGCAGGAAAAATGGAAAGTATTTCACAAGGATGAGAACCTTCAAAAAGAAGGCAAACATATCTGAATGGGGAATACTCCTCCCTCTGCTAATAATAGCTTTCTGCTGTGGGATGCTGGGTTGTTAGGGTAAAGGGAAGGTCATTGAAATTGGAAAGGAATGTAATGTGTTGATACCAGAAAAGTTTTTAAAAAATGATACATAATTTGTTAAAGTACGCTTCCTCAAAATGGGTTTGATTCATTGAATTGCCTATTGGCTTTACAGGGGCAACAAAATCTCCCAAGTTATTGCAAGTCAAATTGGTCCTTATCATCTTTATGCTTTCCTGGCATTGTTAGAGACCATGACTAATGAAGGATATCTCTTCCTAGGACCATATTTCACCTCCTCTATGTGGAGCTCATGTCCAGTGCCAAGGCGTCCGAAGACTTAGATTTCCTGGGCACCGAAACACAGCCAAACCAGTCTTCCCAGGACTTGATTACTAACAGACTGTCGCCAACATTGGCCTTTCCTGCTTTGATCAGTCTTTTGTACCACCTGTCTTTTCTCCCACAAGTAAGTTTCCTGATTTTGCTCTTAACTTCCAACTCTTGCCTCTGAATGTTTGATGAACTAGAGAAGCTAAGGTAGGAGTAAAACCTTAAGTCTTCTTTCTTGCATAAAGGGTAATGACTTATACACCACACTTTATAAATGAAACCAACCTTGCTTCATTTGCTATTGATGATTGGGTCATGTACTGACAAGCTAGTCAAACCTAACCGTGATGGGGTTGAGTATGAGGGAGGCTAGCAGTCACTGATGAATTGACATGATCTGTTTATCCATTCATTAATTTTTCACCCCTCTGTTCAATAAATATTTGAGGGCCGATCATCTTGTACCACTAAGCCTTCGTGGAACTTAGAGGTTAGTGAGGAGGCAGACATAATCATAAAAAAATATTCATACAAACAAGGAATGATGGAGAAACAAAGCATTCTGAGAGCCTATAATAGGGACGCTGACTTAGTTTAGGGAAAGCTTGGCTGGAGATCTCACACTTGATCTGAATATGAAGGCTATGTTAACAGGGAGATGAAGAGCAAAAATAAATGTGCTTTGTTAGGTAAAGAAAAGACAGTCAGCTCAATTTTTGTCTCACAGAAGCTGAAAAGTATCCCCTCTTCTCTTTCTCACTAGCATTTCTGGTAATGAGAGTGCTACAGTGAGCGCTCATGCTCCTTCAGGTTTCTTTGTGTTAATGTGCCGTTATGGAAGGGTACAGGCATGCATCTCTTCTGTGAGATGCTATGGCATTGGGCAGACTTGAATAGTACTTGAGAAGTAGCCAAGTCTTGCTTTTATTGCCATAATCTCATCCTGTGTCTTCCCCAAACTGCAGGTCTGCCTAGATCCTTGGTGCTCGTCTCCTGTGAGGCCAGTGCCTGGGAGGAGGTGGAGAGGCATTGGCGTAGGGGAAGACTGCGTGAAATGCTGCCTGCAAGCACCGTGGCCTAGAAGGGAAATGGGTCTGATCCATTATGCCACTGTTCCAGCCTCAGTAGTGATTCCAATTTTTCCAAAAAGATTCAAAATATTCATATAAGAATGTGAAATATTGGGTGACAATAGCCTATGCAGATGTAGGAAGGCTGGATAAAATACTGAACTCAGTAAACACACACATGGAATAGAGATTTTGTACTAAGGAAGATATAAATCTAGTCAAAGGCAGGGACTAGAACGCTAGCATTTTTCACAGGTCATACAGGCTTATGGTGGCTATTGTCCACATGAAGAAAATGTGGGTAATATTTTGTTTTTCTTTCAGAGGAATAGTGAGCCAGCTCAGACCTGGACCAGCTTTATAGGATGAATGCTATAGCAACATGCAAATGCTATTTAATTTATGCTCACTTTTTGGGTGAAGTTTCTGCATCTTTTAAAAGGTCTTGGGACTCTTGATAAAAACAGTAACTCTAGTTATCCAGAAGACTTTTTTCTTGATGAGAAAAGAGACTGAAATGTTCTCTTACATTGCATATTTTAGAATAACATGGTTTTTGGTGGCTTCTTGATTTTGTAATAGGCTTGGCTTCTAAGCTTTATTTCTGATCATTGTCAGAAAATTTTAGAAGAGCCAAATTTAAAATAAGTTTAAACATTTTTAACTTATTAATATTCAGAATTGGAAAAAGTTTTCATCACTGTAAGGTTACAAATTAAAAATAGTCTTTCCCCATCCTTTTTTACCCACACTAACTCCCTTGAGTGTTATTGCTAATAATTTGTTATTCCTAAGACTGTCAGCTATTATTTTTATTATCTCTTTCTATACACTCAAATATATATGTACACATGTACATATATACACACATAGTAGGCATGGTCACACATACACTCTCTCTCTTTCAGACACACACATACACATATACTATTTTTAAACACATGAGGTTACATTGTATATATTATTAAAAATCTAGATTTTTTAAAATTCAACAACATGCCATGGGCATCCTTTCATGTCAGAATATACAAATATAATTGGTTGTGTTTGACGACTGCATAGTATTCCTGGTTGGAACATTTCATGATTTATTTAACCATTCTCAAATTGATGGACATTCAGCTTGTCTTCTAAATTTTGCCTTTACTAAAAATACTACCACGAACATCACTTGTCCACTTACTCTGGAATACTTGTACTCGAATTTCTTCAGGCTGTCTTCCTAGAAGTAGAATTGCTGGGTCAAAGGTTGAGCATATTTAAAATTGTGATAGATACGAAGGACAGAACGTTAGAGACATAGAACTGCTTCTTTGCCCCTTCTCTCCCCTCAAAAAGGAACATTCCTTAATAGATTGCCAGAGCCATGCTCCAAGCTAGGGTGTCTGGGGATAAACTGTTGTCCAAGGGAGAGTCAGCCAGCCAGTTCTCCTGCCTGGTACAAGAATTTGAATTTATAAATAGAGAAAGATTGAATTTGTTATTACTCAAGCTGTTGGAAAATAGCTTCCAAAATATTAAAAAAGTAATTTGATTTGTTTTCCTGGCCCCATTTCAAATGGTATAGTCCTTACATACCTTGAGAAGATTGTCTCCGAGTCCGAGTCCCATAACTCACCTTCCTATTGGTCAGCTCTGTCTCTTTTTCTTTATTGCATCATTTTTCTCACATTGATTCCCTTGTATTTCATAATAAATAATGACTTTGCTGACTTACTGCTGGAAGTCCCAGGCCACTATTTATTGTTCTACTTCTACCGACTTTAATGACTTCTGGAAACATCTTGATGGTAAATGTACAGACCTTTGTTAAGAAAAAAAGAAAGAAAAAATATGTCTCCCTTTTTGTGCAGTCCCTCTTGAGTTTTCTTATCTACAACAACCCAAGTGACATTGGTGACCTTCGTTTATTCCCACTGCCCCTGATTTTAATAGGTCTGGTATTCTTGTTAAAACTAGAATGCAGTTTCTGCTTATGTGTACATAGCTCAAACACATAGACTGATTTTTGGTTACCTCATTCATTTCAAGTCAATGTCCACATGGCTTTCCTCACGGACCTTTAGCTCTCTGTGAGCATTACTGATTCCTTGGTTTCTACCTTATACTAAATATATGTTTCTACTAAGTGTATATTCCCTTAGTTAGATAATTTTTATTTTAGTTTATTTTACTATAAAAGTAACACACATTTATTATAAACCATTTAGAAAGTACAAAAATGGAATTTTAACAAAGTAACCATAGCTCTACTCCTCAAAAAGTTTGGCTGTTAATATTTTGTGTACTTTTTCCTGAGATTTTAATTTTTTTATTCTACATACTTTGTTGTTCTATGTATAAAATTTTATCTTTATACATTTTTATATTTATACATTTACTTTTTAGTATCTTGTAGTAAAATATACATCATATAAAGTTTACCAATTTAACCATTTTTAAGTGTATTTTTAAGTGGTATTTTGTAGATATACATTGTTGTGCTACCATTACCACTATCCACAGAACTCTTTTCATCTTGCAAAATAGAAACTATGTACCTATTAAACAATTATTCCCTGTTCACCTCCCCCCAGCCCTAGGCAACCACCATTCTACTTACCATCTCTGTGAGATTGACTATTCTGGGCACTTCCTATAAGTGGAATCATTCATTTTTCATTTTGTGCCTGGGTTGTTTTACTTAGCATAATGTTTTCAAGTTTCATTCATGTACATAATGTCTTCAAGTTTCATCCATGTAGTATGTATCAGAATTTCTCCCGTTTTTAAGGCTGAATAGTATTCCATTGTATGTACATACTACATTTTCTTATTTAATTATCTGTCGATGGACACTTAGGTTGCTTCCACTTTTTGACAGTTGTGAATATGGGTGTACAAATATCTCTCCTAATTCTTGACTTCAATTATTTTGGGCATATACAAAAAAGTGGAATTGTAGGATCATTTGGCATTTCTGTGTTTAATTTTTTGAGGAAGTGCCAAACTCTTTTCCATTGAGGCTGTACCATTTTTTGTGTACCAACAACAGTGCACAAGGGTTCCAATTTCTCCATATCCTCACCAACACTTGTTATTGTCTGTTATTTTCTCCAATAGTAGTCATCCTAATGGGTATGAGACAGTATCTCGCTGAGGTTTTAATTTGCATTTCCCTAATGATCAGTGATGTTGAGCATCATTTCATGTGCTTTTTGACCATTTGTATATTTCTTAAGGAGACAAATCTGTTCAAATCTTTTGTCCATTTTTTAATTGGGTTTTTTGTTGTTGTTGTCATTGTTGATTGGTTGATTGGTAGTTCTTTATATATCTGGACATTAACCCCTTGTCTTAGTCAGTTTGGGCTGCTGTAACAGAATTTTTTTCAAAGAAAATCTTTATTTCTCATTAACTTTTGAAGGATAATTTCTCTGGATACGGAAGTCTAGATTGGTAGGTTTTTTCTCTCAGCATCTTAAATATTTCACTCCACTCTCTTCTTGCTTGCATAGTTTCTGAAGAGAAGTTGGATGTAATTCTTAGCTGTTCCTCTATAGGTAAGGTGTTTTAATCCTCTGGCTTCTTTCAAGGTTTTTTTTAATCTTTCATTTTCTGAAGTTTGAATATGATATGTGTAGGTGTAGCTTTCTTGATATTCATCCTGCTTAGTGTTCTCTGAGCTTCCTGGATCTATGATTTGGTGTCTGACATTAATTATCTCAAGCCATTGGTCACTTTTTACTCTATTCCATTCACACCACCTTCCTTCTGGGCCTCAAGCACACCAAGCTCTTTTCTAACTTTCAGATCTTCATTCTGTTATTCCCTCTCCTTATAATGCTTCTGCCCTAGCTCCTCCTCTAACTTCATTTCATCCTTCAGGTCTGAGGTGAAATATTCACTTCTGTCAAAATAGGAAGTTGACAGGTACAAGCTCTTTGTTTCAGACTCTGGTCTACTTTCTGTTGCCTTCTGCAGGGTCCTAGGAAGACATGAGTTTTAATAATTTGCCAGGGAAAACATATGGACAGGAAGTGGACATTTACTACAATTTTGAAAGATATATTTTCAGAGAGTATGTAAAGTAATGTTCTGAAGAGACTTGAAGGATAGGGATCATGTTATTTAATTCTTCCATGATTCTCATAGCAATGGATATTTATTATTTGAACAATTTGTAGGCATTTGCCATTAATACTATTGTCATTATAAGAAATACTTATTGGTAGGTTGATTTCTAAGTATTTCTGTTGCATTAAGTGAAATTTACTGGTTCATAGCCGAGTTCCTAGACTAGTCTGCTGTATTTCTGTATTCTTTGGGCCTCTAGCAATGCACTCATACCTGGTTCATTCAATAAGCCGTTCATTCAACACACATTTATTGAAGCTTCTTTGTGGCAGGTGATATTGAGATTACAAAGAGGAGCAAGAAGAATAAGGATTGGCTCTGTCCTTAGAGCTCAGAGTTTGGTGAGGAAGATAGATTTGTGGAGAAACCTCTGTAATTGTGGTATTCACTTATGAGAACCAGGAAAGAAGCTTAATCAGGCTTCACTCTAAAGATAAGATCTGAACAAATTCTAAGGGAGAAGTGTACTCCTGGTAGAGTGAGCAGTGTGAACCATGACAGGATGATATAGAGATGATGAACATGTTTGGAGAACTGAGAATGGTTTAATGTGACTAGAGTGTCAACTGTGCATGGGGAGAAGGGACAGGCAAAGGATGAAGTGAGAAAGTCAGATGGTGCCAGATGGTAAAGCAAGCTCTTGGATGCTGCTTTGCAGTGTTTGAATTTTCTCATGGACTTGATGGACAGTGACATTGGGAGTGACCTAGTTCAACCAGTGTTTAGAGATGTAGCTCTGGAATCAGTGAGGAGAACAGCCTGCATCAGTTGATACTGCATTGACTGAATTAACTGGCTTGTTTACTTTCCTAGGCAGTGAATATATAAAATCCTTTGTTGCCACCTAAAAACTAATGTAGCCATCTCTTTTTATGGGAAAGAAAGCTAAACAATAATAAAATAGTCAAAGGAAAAAAATCATGAAGATTAATCTCTCTCTGAAAAAACAAACCACATCAATTGAAGTGATTTATCTCCATCAAATTATTTTTCTTTATATTATTAAGGTTTTTGTTTTAATTTAAACATTCTACCATAGTTTTTAAGACCCGTGCCTTATAACATTGAATGATTATATGCTTACCACACAGATTTCAAACTTGCCAAGAATCAGGACTTGTTTTTGGCAGGGGAGAAATAAAGCTAGCACTTAGGTGTTTACAGAATAATGTGTCTGTCAAGAATAAAAAAGCTGAAGCAGACAGGCTTCGGCAAAGGCCTTTCACTTCCTGTCACTCGCTCTTGGCACTTCTTCATTCAGAACATTTATGAACAAACTTGGGAGATTCACAGTCACCTCCTCACAGTCAGTGTGTACACTTATGGGTCAAATGAAAATAAAACTACTTTATGAGTGAAAATTGCCCTTCCATAGGAACTGCGAGTAGTCCAGCTATTTTGTCAGCAGCATTTTATTGCTTTTCTGTATCGTTGGATCTAAGTAGAAGCAAGGGGAAAGCATTCATTTCGGTGCTTGGAAGCAGTGCCAGTTATTTCAAGAGAATGGGAAACATCAGGATTGGTTTTACTTTTTATCAAAGATCACTCTCATCAAATAACCTGGAGTCTATTTTGAAGAAACATGTTTCTGTGAAAGAGGATTTTCCAACTGAGCGGTTGGAAAATATTCTACAAGTCATCCTCACAGCCAAGCATAGAGACAGCAAGGAGAAATGCCCATTTCCTTTCTGAATTCTCCAGAGTCATTTTTGATTAGGAGAAATGCTAATCCAATTCCCAAAGAACTCATCCTGACGTTTCAGTGTGATCGTATGTCTGCGTGTGGTTGTAAGGTTTTTTTTCTGTTTTGGTTTTTCTTTGTTTATCTGCCCAACAAATATTTATTGTTTTGTTTTGCTTTTTGGGTTCTATGATCCAGCTCACTATTTGGGCAAACTTTTGTGAATTTGATGAGGTAAATCACTGGATGACAGACCATAAAAGAGATCTTTTACTAGGACTAGCAGCGGATATGCCTTGTCTCTGGAGTCCAGGTTTCTTCTTAGCCTGCACAGCCAAGGCCCAACCTCTTCTTGGGAAGTCTAACCGTGGCAAACTCCAGGACAGAAAAGTCCCCTTCTGCCACTGGGATGTGGGACTCTGAGCTCTTCTGTGTTCTTTCAAGGGCGAACAGTTTCTCTCTTCAGGCACAATTCAAAGAGAAATTGTAGTTTCTCTAGAAGGATTATATTGTATAATCAGAGACCAGTAGACATTTAAAGTAAATCATGATCGAAACCCTCAGGGTTAGAAGGGACTTTAAAGGCCATTTGATGTTGAATTTCCTCCATGACATTCTAAGTGTTCCCACTTGAATTCTTCCTCCAGTAGGGTGCTTCCAAGTTTCCTGGGCTGTCTGTGACTGCATTTGTTGACACAGACATTTTCTCCTTATTTATGTCTAAAATCTATTCTTTTCACTTTCAACCTATTTGTCCTAGTCATACATTGTGGAGCTTGGATTAACATCTGACTACTTAAGAGCAGTGCTTCTCAAACTTTAGCATGCTTGAGAAATTGCTACAAGATTGCTTCCTGGGGTCTACCTCCAGACGTTCTGATTCAGTAGGTGTGAGATTCTGTCACAGAATTTGCATTTCTAACAAGCTTTCCGGTGCTGCTGCTGCTCTGTGGATTACCTTTGAGCAGCAGATTTTGACTATTCAAGATCCTTCCCTCTTCCTTTGGGAACTGCACCTGGTTTTTCTTTCAGGGACTAACTTGTCTCCTACCTCAGACAGACTGATTGGGACTACCAGCCACGCCTCTCCACCGACCAAGTGTGTGCATGTGACAGAAGGTAGGCCAATGGGATTCTGACTCTTGAGAATTTGAAACAAGGGGAGAAAAAAGTAGGGTCTCCATCATCCTGTTGACCACAACTACTACGCAGGTCCTTGGGCCTTCCCTGCTCCCCACTGCTTCTAGGTCTAAGCCTCATATCCTTTCAGTAAGTGATGGCTTTTCTTCTGGTTCCACCTCAGTTTTTTCTCCTCCTTTTCTTCCTCCTCTTCCTCTTCTTTCTTGTGTTAACCTATTAGTTTCTACTTTTTGCCACCAAAAACCTGAGCAGATACAAAACTACAAAGAATTCACCTGCTCTCTTGACCATAGTCCACACTTTCAGATAAGACAATGACGACTTGCTTCTCCAGATGCAAGGCCTCTAGTTCTTTCACTGATTCTTTGTAGAACATGTTTTTGAAGAAGTCTCCACACTGTTGTGTTTTCTTTTGGGACACCTACTACTAGTTGTTTCCATCCCTTTTCAAGTGTGCTGAACAGATGTAAATCCAATACTTCACCAGTTCAATATGGCGTGATCCAGACTGCAGAGAGGAAAGAGATTTTTAATGCCCCAGCTGTGGGCACTATACTTTGATTAATGCCACCTAAAGCAGAAAGAGAAAGGAAAAATGGACAATTGTGTAGTAGTTTATCTGGTCAGTGTCAACAATGAACAGAGATAGTCCAGGTTCCACAGTGGATCTTTTGCACTGAATGTTTAAATGTTGATATGATTTCTCCCCTACCCTTAGTGCTATGTAGACCAGAGAGAACACCAGACGTCTCATTTCTGCTGACAGGCAAGCAGGGAAATTGGCCCAAGATGGAGGAGAAAGCAAGGGTGTCTTTGGACAGCATGCGCTCAGGGCTGGTCTTGTGTAGAGGAGAAGGGAGGGTGGAACATTAGACTCAGCCATCATCGTGTGCTCAGAGAGTGTGCTGGCACTTTGAGAAACAGTAGAAGCAAAAGGCTTTCCTGGG